>NC_083317.1:355833-711666 GCF_963455315.2 Globicephala melas | reverse complement strand
GGCCTGACGTCCAATTGTCTTGATTGTGGCTGCAGTCCCGGCTATTCCTGCACACGTGGGGCCTCGGGCGGGGGCCACAGGCCTGCTCTGTCCCCGGCGCCTGCCCTGGCGGGCGGGGACAGCTTGGGCCCCATGGGCACCTGAGCAGGCAGGTGATGTGTCATGAGCAGGGCTGCCAGGATACCTTGGATGGGCTTTGAACAACTGCTGAAGCTACATGCTCCCTTTCAGGCCCCAGTCGGAGCAGGGTCCGTGCATGCACGAGATCCAGGCTGTTGGGAGCCCGTGCGGCAGACGAGGCTCTGTTCTAGCGTTAGGACGCGCTCCACGCCCAGGGCCGCTCCGGACTGGCTTCCAGTCTGAGCGCAGTGTTGCTGCTGGAGGACTGGACGCCCCGAGCACACTGCAGGGGAGCCGCAGGCCACAGGGCTGTAGATAGGCTGGGCCGCGAGGCCTGCGCTGCTGGCCCGGGCAGCGGGGTGCAGGGAAGAGACGGAAGAGGTGGGTGGGTTTGTGTGCCACGGCCGCAGGCACGGCAAGCTGAGGTCCGACCCAAGAAGTGTCCTCTGTCCTGGGAAGGCAGGTCCACGTGCGCTGCTCTCGGAGAGCCAGTGGGGGGCGGGCTCTGTCCAGGCAGAGGGACCGCAGGTGACAGCGATGCCCGCCCATCTTGTGCAGACGCTCGCACTTTTGAACTGGCAGGTGAAGAGCCGGCCGCCTTAAGACGTAAAGTCAGGGCAGGGAGAGTTATGAGAGTTCACCGACACTGCGTACATGTGAGATTCAATTCACTATCATTGCAGGACATTTCTATTGAATAGAAAAGAAAAACCAACGGCTTTTCCTTTTTAAAAAAATCCTCATTACGCAACACACATGAATCAAAAGTCAGAGGAAGCTGGTGGAGACGGGGCTGGGGGCCGTCCTGAGCCACGTGGGGGACGCCTGCCCTCCCCATCCCGCATGACAGTTGGCTGTGACCCAGGGCACGGCAGGTGCTGGAACCCGGGGAGGGAGCCCGTCACCCACGTGGAGTGAGCAAAGCATAGCACTGGTGGGGTCGGGACGGGCACCGTGGCGTGTGGGTTCCGTGGACCCCAGTAGAGCGCCCGCGTGGCGTGACGGAGATCGGAGGAGAAGCCGGTTTCCAGGGCGGCACAGCCTTCGCTCCCCGTGGCTGGTGGCCTTGCGCCTTTGGAAAAGCATCTGTGCAAAAGCAGACTCGGGACTCAGCACACTTGGTTTGCTGGGCCACGAGGGGCGGTTCACCCAGAGCAGTGAGGTGAGGCTCCGCCCGCAGCCCATGGCAGACCTGCTTCCCTGCTGCCCGAGGCCTCTGCGCTGCAGGCCTGAATTCCTGGTCTGGATTCCCTAGGCCAGGGCACACGCACCGAGCGAGGCCGGGGGACTTTGACTGGTTTGGTTGGTTGGTTTTCAAATCAATTGGTTGTTTTGCTCTTTCCATGTGATTGTCTCAGTATCTCTGAAAAATGGGTAGTTTCAATCTTTTTTCGGATTTTAAACTAATTTATAGCTAGCTATTACATGGTTGCCTCATTGAGTTTGACAGAGATTTGAAACACTTGGTTTTTTACGGTGAAAGGGCTTTTGTGAAGGACCCTGCATTCCCCAGGCCGCACGTGTGACGGAGCAACTGTTAGGACAGAAGAGCAGGACTTTGATAAATGCTTTCCTTGCAGGAATGCAAAGTTGAAGGCTTGGACCATCACTAAGAATCGTTCAAAACAAAATAAAGTGGTGACGAGTGACCACGGCCAGGAAGGCACTTTTATCTGAGCTTAATATTCAGTAGGAATTTTTTAAAAGCTTCATTTCTTAGAATGCAAATATAATAATTACAGGAAGTACTAATTTATTTTATAAGGTAACTGAATACACCATTTGAATATTTCAACCCCAGTGGCTGACACACACCCCACTGTCATCTCAGCCGCTAATTCCTTCCTAAGTCAGGCACAGACTTTGAGAAAATACGTTTCTTAGAGCTGAGCATTTCTTCATCTAGAGCTAAAATGTGCACAGTTTTTCCTGCTTTCTGGTTTAACCCACGTAGGAATCAGGGCCCCACCCTCACCAGTCTCCCTCCAGGTTCTTGCCTGCCTCAGCCCTTGTTTTACCGGAATCCTTCTGGAAGCTCATAGCTCTTGGGCATTCGGAGAAGCCAAGGACTGTTGCATGACTGGGCCTGTCGCAGCTGCAGGCCTTGGTCACGGCTTGTGGCCAGAATGCTCCAGGACGGCCGCCCACGGGTCCTGCCCGAGGGGTCGGGTGTAGTTTCAGACACGAGGAAGGACCATGGTGGCCACAACTCAGGACGCAGGAGCAGATGCGAAGCCTGGACAGACACAGCATGGCCACCACCGCTCTCTCCCACCTCCGCTCTTTCTGTCCCTGTACTGATTACACCAGGAAGAAATTGGTTTCTTCTGGGAGAAATCAGTCAACGTCAGGCACGCCCTCACGTGTGAATCTTATTTCTACTCTTTAAAGTTTCCAAGTCACTCCCTTACTTAGCATCCCCTCATTAAAGGAGTGCTGGAAGCGAGCAGAATCGAGACCAGAAGCCAGCTGGGCCGGCGGCCTCCCTTGGAGCCTGGACATGGGCTTTCGAGGGGCCCTCGCCAGAGCTGGGGGCTAGGAGCAGCGGAGCTGTCGGTCCCCGCGACGCTGGGTCCCAGCAGAGGGTGTTGAGTATCTGGGGGTAGATGGGCGCCGTGTTAGCCGGGAAGCTCGTCACTTAGAGAGTTAGCAGTGGGGAAACTGGGAACGAGTGAGTCATAGTAAGTAGAAGAAACCAGTGGGAGCGCACAGCTAGATCCCGTGCAGACGGTGGTCCCTGGGACTCTGCTCACAGTGGACACAGCCGGGGATGGAGTGCCTTCCCCGCCCACCTCCTTGGTGTCCCCCTCCGGGAGCCCACAGGGAGGCGCCATTGAGGCTGCTCCTAGCATCTTCTGGTGAGAGCCCTGCACGGCCACCCCGCCGACGCCTGCACCTCTGGCTCTTTGTTCTTCCAAGATCCGACGATCTTCAATCCTCTCCTTTCGCAGCTCGGAGTGGCCCGCAGAGCAGGAAACAGGGGCAGGTTAACTCTTGCCCCCGCCCCCTCCCCGGGGTTGCACACCCTCTCCTCGGAGCTGAGCTCTTCAGTGGCACGGCCCTCAGCCCGCCCCTCCCAGAATCAGAATCTGCATTTTCACAAGACCCTGGGTAACTTGTTTGCACGGAAAGTCTGAGAAACACCGATAAGGAGGACTGAGAAGGGAGAACACAGATCCAGTTGAAGTCCCAGGGTTAGTGGATAGGATGGAGGGAGGGAAGCTTCTAAGAGATGAGCACAGAGAATTTCTCAGAATCAATAAACAAAAAAACCTCACATTCAGGAATCCCAAGAAATCCCCAACTCGATCAAACAAAATCCATTTTAGACGCCGTCCAAGTAAAGCCGCGTGACACCAAAGACCAGAAGTGAATCTTCCGAGAGGAGAGAGAGAAGGAGTATTATAAAGGAGCAATTGTGGTGGCAAAAGAAAAGAAAACAACTGTCAACCTAAAATGCAACCTCCAGAGGATCTCCCAAGTTACAGACGTTTTCAGACAAACAACTGTGACCTTCTAAGGGACACGGGTCAGTAGAAGGAGAATGATCCCAGAAGGAAGGCTATAAATGCAAGAAAGAATGGTGAGCAAAAAAAATTACCATTTCTTTCCTTAACATAAGCACAAATCATAAAGAAAACATTGATATTTTTGACTACATTAAAATTTAAACATTTGGGTCAATGAAAACAAACTTTTTAAAATCAAATCAATGCTATCTAATTGCTGGGATTAACATAACAGAGCTAAATGGGCACCGACAGCATACATAAGATTAGGATGTGGCTGAGGGGATTAAAACATCCTGTAGGTCATTGTATCGTTCAGGAGGAAGGCAAAGATATTGAATTAAGACTAAATGGGGCTTCCCTGGTGGCGCAGTGGTTGAGAGTCCGCCTGCCGATGCAGGGGACACGGGTTCGTGCCCCGGTCCGGGAAGATCCCACATGCCGCGGAGTGGCTGGGCCCGTGAGCCATGGCTGCTGAGCCTGCACGTCCGGAGCCTGTGCTCCGCAGCGGGAGAGGCCACAACAGTGAGAGGCCCGCGTACCGCAAAAAAAAAAAAAAAAAAAAAAAAAAAAGACTAAATGTACGTGTTAAAATTTCAAAGTGGTGACTATCAGAAACACGTTCACTTTCATAACTTCCAAAAAGGTACGGAGGGGAAAGCGGGTGGCAGGAAAAGATTAATCAGCACAAAAGGAAGGGAATGAAAAAAAGAAAAGAAACCCTTGAAGATCAGGACAATTAAAATAAGATGACAGAAATTCATCTACATCTGTGGGTAACTGTAATCAGAGCGGGAGAAACTTTCCAGTTAAAAAACAAAGGCTGTCAGAGGGTTTTTTAAGAAAAGCTAAACAAAAAGACAAGGAAACAGAAACAAAAAAATATATCAGTTTTTTTTTTTCAAGAGACACACCTAAAGAATAAGGACCTAGAAAAATCTATTCTAGGAAAATACTAACCCAACGAAACAATACACCATTATTATTATTAGTGGGGGAAAAAAAAACTCTACAGGAAATTACTTAGTCATTACTTATTGATAAATGCTTCACTAGAAGATAAAACATTTAAGTTTGCACCTAAAACATAGCTTCAAACATATATAAAGGAAAAAATTAACAAACCATTAAGAGAATTTAACAGATGTTGCAGTGGAACCTTAACAGACCTCTTTCAATGAAGGCCAAGTAGACAAGTACAGAGATTCTGACAGTGCAACGTGAGCCTGAGTTAACCGACGTGCACCGAACACTCCCCCAGCACAGCCACTGAATTCATGAGAACGTTTGCACAGCTTGATCACACCCTAGACCGTAAAGAAGACTCAGCATCTTTCAAAAATCGGAATCAGATAGATGACTCTCTCCCCATAGAGCAATTAAATTGAAATCAATAATTAAAAGGTGAATTTAAAAAAAAAAAATCTTGTCGTTATTGAAAGTTAAAGAAGACCAGAAGACCACAGTGAATGGAGAGACACACGATCCTCCTGGAAACGACCCCAAAGATCTTTCCAGGTTGAGGTACAGATGCAGTACAATCGCACACAAAATCCCCGCAGGCTGTTTGGAATTTTACGTGAAAGAGGAAAAGCCAAGAATCACCAAGCTAGTCACGCAGACGACATCTGATAGGATAGTCTTTACAAGGTAAACAAAAACCCACTCCTTGTGTACCAAGAACTTCAACACGAGAGAGAAAAATTTAGCACTTTTAGAAGAAAACAGTATCTTTCAGTTCACAGATCAGGGAAGGATTTCCTAAAGCAGAAGCACAAACCATAAAGAAAATAGTGATGAATTCAACTACATTAAAATCTTTAAATTCTGTTTCTCTCAAGGCTCCATAAGGAGAGTGGGGAAAGATCTTTTCAGCACATATAACTGGAATAGGATTAGTATCTGAAATACACACGTTTACGTGAATCAGCGAAAAACAACCCAAGAGAAAAATGGGCGAAAGACACAGGCATTTCACAGAAGGGGAAACGGGACTCGCAGACTAAACCACGAGGCGGCCCGTCCCTAGATGCGAGCGCTGGCGCGTGGCATGTCCGTCTGCTGATGACTCGTGGAGCCGTGCGCTTATGAATCCTGACTTGTCGAGTGTTTGTCTATGTTTTATGTTCTGACACAGAGTTCGGTGGAAAAGGCAGTTATGGAGAAATGTCTGTGACTGACGCCTGCCCGCTGGCTCCGCCCTCCACCCTCCCCTCCTATCTTCCCTCGCAGTGGTTTGTAGGCACTGGCCAGATTAGAAAGTCTGATTCTCGTTTTGTTTTGTTTTACGGCAGAAATATCTCGAAAAGTGGGAAGTCCCCTTAGCACTTAGCGCTGCACCCTCCTTTACAAATGTAGAAATGGAGGCAAAGTTAAGGCCAGAGCCTTAACAGACAGAGAGATGCCAGCTGACACCCATCCGCCCACCCGCTCGAGGGACGGGTGCTCCTCCAGGCACCACCGTCCGGTCAGTCCTTCCCGAGATGTCACTTTATATTCGTGGGTGCCTGAGGGGGGATCTATTTGCTGGTGTGGCCACTGTTTCATACAGAGCAGCAAATCCACTGCAGTGGGACAGGTCAGGGCCTGAATCCCTGCACTTCTGCGTGCCAGACTCTGCAGGTGCAGCGGAGCCCACCGCGCGGGTTATCTGGCCGTGCCTATAACATGCGTGGCCGGCGGGCTCACCCATTTAACTGAGAGCAGGTGATGGAGAGACCAGAGGAGCGCCCGCGGGTGCAGGGGCTGTGGGTGGCCAGGTGGGGACGCCCCGCGGGTTTGCGATGTTCATTCACCCCCAACTCACGTGGGCAGCACTTCAGCCTGCCCATCCCTCACGTGGCACCGGGCCTCGCAGACAGGGGCACGAGGCCCACGGAGACCAGATGTGCCCATCTCTCCAAAGCTGATCAGTGTTGGAGGCGACTCCGACCAGTTCTCCCGCCCCCAGAGCCCCGCTCTCCCCTGCCATCTCGACCAACGCACAGCAGTGCACTCTTGGAGACTCGGGGACACATAGGAGAGGGCCCTGCCCTCATGGGGACCATGCCAGCCCGGCCGTCGGACACATAAGCATGTGACGGGGGTAACATCGCAGACCAGGAGCAGAGAGCAGCCTGGCCAAGGCCCCTTAAGCCCTTCAGGTGCCGCAGGGCCGCCCCTCGGGCTCCCCGCTGACCCCCGGCCCCGGGTGAAGGGCTGGAACCCCCAGGACGCCAGTCCCGCGCCAGGCGGCTCTTCTTGCACCAGTGTGGTGTCTGCACGAAATCCCAGTGACGATCAGAGCAGGTGGCCTGCCTGCCCTGGGCTGGGCTCTGGACAGCCAACTGGATGTTTGTTGTCTCCAGAGACGGGGTTTCCTCCTCCATCCTAGGAACTTGTGTTACCTCCTTGTGAGGAGACCTTAGACCCGGTTCCAGCGCTCCGTGTAGGTGGGCTCAGGGCGCAGACGCCGCCCAGTGTCCCCGTGATTGGGGGTGACGATGTGCTCAGGGGAGGCGGGGTTGCAGGACCCAGTCGGTGCCCCCCACACACACCCTCATGCCCCAACGCCCATGGGTCCTTGCCACATTTCTTATGGGCCCCTGGAAAGAGGAGCCGTTGCTAGGGTGCCCGAGCCGCGCAGCGGGGTCTCCCACCCTTCAGCGCCTTCCCTGCGGGGTCACCTCACCCGTGGCATGGCAGGTACGGGTCCCGTCACACCTCTTGTCCCCAAGACTTGGGTTGGTGTCCCCATAGCGGTGTTTCCCGGGTGTGCTCTTCTCAGGGGGCTTCTGTGCATGTCTGCTCAGGCCACGCTTAGCTCAGTGGTGTCAGTCACAGGGCAGACCTGCCGGGCAGCAGGTGTGCTGTCGGCCCCCGACGCCCCCTCACTGGGGACTCTCAGAGCTGAATCTGACCTCAGGTCACCACGTCCCCGCCCCAGAGCTGCCAGGCATGAGGCCGGTTCTCTCCGAGCAGGCCCACCCCCAGAGTGGGGAGAGGCCTGGGGTGGGGGAGGGCTGCTTTTACGGAGGGCTTACCGTTTCCGGGGAGGGAGGGAGGGAAGAGGCAGCCCCACACTGGCAGATGCCACAGGAGCGGCCAGGAGACACCAAAGTTTGGCTGCAGACACAACCCACCCACATCCCAGCAGCAGCACAGCGGAGGTTCTACCGGGAGAATGTGCCCGGAGGCCACAGGCTGGGCACGGCTCGGCCCCTGGGCCCCGACCTGTGGAGGCAGGAGG
Organism: Globicephala melas; assembly: GCF_963455315.2. Taxonomy (NCBI): domain Eukaryota; kingdom Metazoa; phylum Chordata; class Mammalia; order Artiodactyla; family Delphinidae; genus Globicephala; species Globicephala melas. The sequence goes on along the minus strand of NC_083317.1, from coordinate 703,809 downwards.
AGGCCGGACTGGCCGGCCAGCGCGCCACCAGCCCTGTCCCCACGGCCGCACCTGCCGGACACGTGACGGGGTGGCAGGCTCTCGGGAGGAGCCCCCGCGGGGCAGCCGTGATCCCCCACGTACTGGGAAGGGGTGTTCGGCATTTGTTAGGAGAGCGCGCCTGGCCCCTGGGAGGCCAGCAGCATACCCACTCCTCTGTCGCCCGAGGGCTCGCCCGTGAAGGCCATGGACGTGGAGATCCCAGCGCTCGTACCTGCCCCCACCCCCGACACGTTCTGCAGAATGGGACCCACGTGGTGACTGGTCAGACCCTCGTCTCACCTGGGGGCGCCCTCCATGCTCCCTGGGTGCCCACACCTGCCAGCCGCAGGGGCTCTGTGGAGGCCCCATGCCGGCCTCCGGGCTCTGGAAGCATTCGGACCGGGCTTCCTTTGTGAAGGTTGGGAGTTGAGTGCACGTCCTGGAATGTCCTGGCCCTCTCTCCGCTCTGCTGGAGATGTGGGCCGGGCCAGTGGGTGAGCCAGGGCTGAGGACACGCCCGGAAGTCTCCAAGGCCGGGGGTCCCAGCATTCAGACAGCCCCTATCTTCTGTTATTTGTAGTGTTTACTTAAGAAGTGAAGCTCAGATAAAATAACTAAAGAAACTGCATTTCAAAGCCCCCACCAATGTCTAGTGGCTGAGGGATGGGGGCCAAGGGGCAGGTGACAAGGGATGGGGCACGGGGGGTGGGGGGAAGGGGCATAGGCGTGGGACCCCCCACAGGAGCCCTGCACCCTCTTGGCGGCTCTTGCAGCTCCCTCGGTGGAGCCTTCCAGCACTGCTTCCTGTAATCCTGGAGGCCGCAGGGGGCGGGCAGTGGGCCCCACAGGTGGCCCCTCCAAGTCGCCCCATGGGTAGAGTGAGGGCCTGCGGGGGAGGATGCCGGCCGTGGGGTGGGCCAGGCCCAGGGCCGACCCACCGATGTGAGCGGGTCCCGCGAGTGACAGCGTGACGTTGAGGCACTTGGGGCCCAGCGGGTCCTGCTCCGTGGCTCTAGACCCTCCCCGTGGAGCCCGGGGGCCCGCCTGGCCGGGGGCCGAGGGAGGGAAGGACTCGGTGTGCCTGCCAACCGACACGGCCCTTTGGTTATCCCAGGCCAAGTCCTTGCGTGCTGCTGCGTCTGCCATGTGTCGCATGGCCCCCTTTCTATCTATCTGTGCAGACTTCCGTTACGCGTTTTTAATTTGGTGTGACTTGTACTCGATGACAATAACCTTCTTAGCTCTCGTGTCCCTCCTACCCCAGCAGTTGACCAAGCTCCACCAGCTGGCCATGCAGCAAACCCCCTTTCCTCCCCTCGGACAGACCAACCCCGCTTTCCCCGGTACGTACCCAGCCGCCCTTTCTGACCTCCTCTCTTCTCACCTGGGGCCTTTCTCTTTCCGAGCGGTCTGTGTTCAGGGCAGTGAACGGAACAAGTACAGCTCTGGAGTGAGGGCCAGGGACGCGGCGCTCTGCACGCTGCCGCGGGTGGGCGGGGGTATCTCTGTGCGTCTCCATGACGGGTCAGTCACCCTACAGCTGGCCTTCCCGAAGGAGACACCCCCCCCTCGAGGGTCCACCCTGCTCTCTGCTGCCCACCAGCCGTCGGGGAGGCCCTCCTGCAGGAGGTGGTGCACCCGCAGGGCGGCTCGCCTGGGATGGCGTCCCCGTAGCTCAGAGTGGCGCGCCAGTCAGACTTTGAGCTTCCCTAGTTGAAGTGGCCTTGCTTCTCTCCTTGAGGGCAAAACATTAAATCTGTCTCTTCTTTGCTCTCCAGGAGAAAAGCTGCCTTTACACGCCTCCGAAGAAGCTCAAAATCTGATGGGCCAGTCGCCAGGTAAAAGAAAACCACGCTAAAGGGAGAGCAAGCAGGCCAGGAGGGGACCTGGCGGGAGGAGGGGGCGAGGGGGCCGCTGGCCAAGCGCCTCGGGGAAGGGACGCCGGCACCACCCAGGGCCGGGGCCCAAGAGGCTGGCCCCAGGTCTGCACACGCGGCTCCCAGCTTCCGCCCCGTTCCTGCTGGGAGCGTGGTGGGTCGGCTCTGACTGGGCTCAGGGCACAGCTGCCCTGTCATCCAGAGGCCCCACCTGTGTGTCATTTATTCTCCCAGTGGCACAGCGTGTGGGGGTCTGGAGTGAAGGGCTGACCACGCTGTGTGCCTTCCAGAAGTGTGTTTCATGGGAGATGAGATCACTGTGGCCTGGATTTGCACTAAAACACCCCCCGGACAGGGCAGGGCGTGGATCCGCAGGTCCTGTCACCCAGGCTTGGAGCAGTGGGCGCGGCCCGCTCACAGGCCATTGGGGAGCAAAGCCCCTGGAGGCATGTGGCCCGGACCTGCCAGGTTCCCTGGGAGGGAGGCGGCCCCCACGCTCCCATCCCCACCCACACGGGCCTCGTGAAAGCCTGGATCAGAGCAGAAGAGCGAGTGCCGGCTAAAGGGGAAACGCGGGAGAGGCCTGTGTGCAGCGGTCGCAGCTGTCACCCCCACTGGTGTGTTCCGGGCCTCAGGGTGCCTCCGCCCCTCACCCATCCCTCAGGACCACGTGGGCCCAGCTGAGACCACGGGGCTCAGGAGGCGTCTCTCCAGCTGGGACCCCAGCTCTGATGCTTCACGCGCTCACTGTGGGCTTCTCGGCGCAGCCTTTAAGTTAATGCAGAATTGAATGAGTGAAAACTAGAGAAGAGCATTTATAGAATGTTTCTGATTTTGGAACTGGATACCAACCTTTACCAAGTTATGTGTCTGGTGATAACACATGTTTGGGTGTCTGTACAGTTTATAACGTGACTGCAGATAATTGCCCAGCCATCGTCTCCAGGAGACGACCTGGGGACTCCAAGCACCGGGCTTACCTGGGACACACAGCCCCCACCCCACCCCGACACGGCCCTCCCAGCACAGCCTCGGGGACGTGGGACCCGTGTTCACATGCCCCCGTGACGACCTCCCTCTCCAAGGCCCCGTGGGACCCAGAGCGCTCACACACCACACTTGCACGCGCACGCGCACGCTCCCGCCACGGCCGCGGGTCAGGGAGGCCGGGCGGTGGTCGCGTCCTCACCCTGAAGGCCACGCCACGCCGCTTCCCAGGCAGCTGGCCTTTGTGTGGGGGAAGCAGCATTCGTGACTCATGGGAAGCTCACCAGTGGGCGTGACTTTGGCCCCTTTTAAAAGAAGCCCCCTGATCAAACATCATAAGCTATAGGTGAACACGTGTGACCCCCCAGCTGTGTCACCCAAACCAGGAGGCACCGCACGGGACTTGGGACCAAGGAGATCTCTTAAGTGACATTTTAAATGTCACTAAGGATTGAATGTTTATAGATAGTTGAACAACTAAGTAACTGTATTGAAAATACCTTTATGAAAAGAGATAAAGAACAGAAACTCCAGGTTTAGCTGTGAAACAGAAAAATGATGGATGGTCTGGGGTGAGTTAGTTTGTTCAGCATAGCTGAGCCCCGTGCTCCGCGGGCCCCAGAACAGGCCCGGTCTCACCGGGTCCCTGTGTCCTCGACACCGATGGCCACGGCACATCCGGTTCCGGGGACACACGTGCCATGGAGGAGGATGCCTGTGGGGCCGGGGGCCGGGCAGTCGCCTTTGTTGGGACCCCTCGGGGCCTTGTGGGGATTAGCCTGAGGGGCAGGGGCCAGCGAGGGAGGAGCGTGGGGTGGGAAGAGGGCTCTGGTTCCGGAATATTCCGAAGGTGCGTGAGCCGGGTCTGCTATAATGTGCCACGGGGAAGGTGGGTGGAGCTGGGGGCTCCGGGTCTGGGCTGAGCTGCGGGGCCCACGACACTGGGACACACGGGTCTGGGGCAGGAATAGCGGGGTCACGGCTGTGGGCTTTGAGTTTGAGACGCCTCCTGACGGGTTGGAAGCGCCTCGTACACAGGAGTGTGTCTGCCCCAGTGTTCACCCGCGAGGGCAGACGCTGCGTCCCCTCTGGGCCCCTCACATCCCACCTGCGTTTTGTGATCACTGTTTCCAAAGTGAGTGTGGATCTTGTCCTTGAACCCTGAGAGGCTGGCTCTGACTTGGTGGGTGCTGAGCTGACATTTGTAAAGACAGAAGCTGGGCGTGTGATGAGCTGGGCCTGGGTCTCAGGCCAGGACGCCCTGTGAAAAGGCACGGCCTCCGCTGCCCGGCTCTCGGGCCTCCTTGCCCCCACCGGAAGCGCTGCCCGGGGGCGGGGTCCGCAGAGCGTGGGAGGGAACAGGGGCAGCGGAGGAGGCCTGCTGTCGGGTCTGGGGGCGGGAGGGTGGGCACCCAGGACTGGCGTGACCAGTGCGGCCCGTTCTCGGGGCGCCAGGCGGAGCCACCAGGGTGTCTGTGAAGGGCGTCTCGAGAGACTACACAACACAGCAGACAAGTGACATCATGTCGTGCCCAGAACGAAAAAGTGAACCTGCATCCTGCTGGGTTCCTCTTCCTTGTCTGAGAGACGCTGGGGTCAGGAGGGTGGTGGCAGCCTGGGACCGAGCGCTCACAGGCCGCGGCCCCCGGCTGTGCAGACCCTCCCCTGGGCAGCCCCCGGCCCTGCCTGCCTATCGGCCCAGCGGGGCCGAGCGCCGGGTGCAGCGCGAGCAGCCTTCTGCCCGCCTAACCGTCTCCCCTCACTGTGCCCAGGTCTGGACGCCAGCCCCCCCGCCAGCACTCACGAGCTCACCATTCCCAATGATGTGAGTATGCCGGGCCCCGCCCATCCTGAGCCCGTATGTGCCCCTCCCCTCCCCTGCCCTGGTTAGGCAGCTTAATGCCCACGGGGGTGGGTGATATCACCCCCAAGATACCAGCCAAGGAAGCAGCTGGTGGCGCTTCAGGGGTGACTCGGAATTCAGATGCCGGAGCTGCCTGGGGACCCCGGCTGCCCCCATTTGAAGGCCCTGCCTGGTTCAGGGTCAGCCCTGAGAGTAGGTGGCCCAGAAGTGCTCCATGGGCCCTCGGAGGGCGTCACACACTCGCCTCACACACTCAGTTATCTCCCAGCCACCCTCTGGATCCCTGGTTTATCCTAACAATGTTGACTCCGATCCCCAAACCAAGACAACAGGGTGGGTGTGGGGCACGTGTCCTAGAGGGGTAGCTGCCTGAGGGCGGCATGGTGATGGCTGGGGACACGGCCTCTCCAGCTCCCGTGTCCACTCAAACATACATCCCTCCAGCCCGGGGGCGTGGCCTAGAGGGGCCAACATGGCCTCGGGCCCACGGAGGACGCTGGGCCGGGTGATATGGCCGCTGTGTCTTGATTTGGCGGGACTTCTTGCGGTCGAGGCCAAGCAGAGGCCGGGCACCCGCGGCTCCCATCCTCCAGCTGGAGGGGCGTGGGCGTGCCTCTTCCCTCTGGAGCGTGTGACGTGCTGGGGGTGGGCGGGCCAAGGCAGTGCTTCCGGGAGCTTCCCCAGCGGCTCGGCAACGCACACGGGCTGCGGTGGATTCTCCTCTAAGAAGCTCCTCCGTCCTTTCTTCCAGCTAATAGGCTGCATAATTGGACGCCAGGGGACCAAAATCAATGAAATTCGACAGATGTCTGGAGCGCAGATCAAAATCGCCAATGCCACGGAGGGGTCGTCAGAGCGCCAGATCACCATCACGGGGACCCCGGCCAACATCAGCCTTGCCCAGTACCTCATCAACGCCAGGTGAGGCCGGCCAGCCTGCACGGGCCTGCACGGGGCTGCCTCCCGGGGCTTCTCTCTCCCGGCTGGGCGGGGGCGGGGCGGGGGGAGCGTGACGGGGAGAGTCTCCAGATGGACGCGGGCCCACACGCTCCTCTGCACTCTCACACCTGACCTTTCACCTCCGGTGGTGCCCGCACGGCCCCAGACAAGTCGCCAGGCGTTGGCGCCTTAGGCGGCAAACTGTGGGGAGCCCAGCGTCCGCACGGACTCGGGGCGTCTGAAGCCAAGCCTCTGGGCCTCACTCTTCACAGCCACGGGGATCTGTGAGGGCCAGCCTGCGCCCTGCCTGTCCCTGTGCAGTGGGAGGGTCTGGGCCCTGTGACGGCACTGCCAGCCTCGTAGCTGTGCTGCCAGCTCTGCACACCCGGGAGGTCCCTGGGGTTTGGAGCTGCAGGGGGGCTGCTTCACTGGCCTTTCCTGGGACCTCCGGCCTTCTGCCCACGGGGACTCTGTAGTTTCAGGGAACAGGTCACGGGGTTTCTCTGCTCTCACACATCTGTGGTTTTAAAGACCCCCCGACCCAGACACATGGTGGGCGGCTGCCAGGGAACCGTGCAAGGGTCTGAGGTCACACGCTGGGGCACAGGGAGGTCCTGTGGCCGGAGAGCCAGGGCGGAGCTCCTGGGCATAGCGGACACCTCCCTCGGCCTCCCTGCTGAGGGCGACCACACCCAGGAAGCCTCCAGAGCCACGGCACAAGGGCCCTGCGTCCCTCTCCCTGGCAGGGTCACTCCCACGCCCCTCCCGGCAGTGGCTGTAGAAACAGTTGTGGCAGCCTGGGCCTGTCCTGGTGGCTGTCGTCACGCCCCATGTGGTGACAGGTACATGGGCCCCTGTGGCGGGGAAGGAAGGCCCCGTGGCTCTGGTCCCCGGTCCTCAGCTAGTGGCCACTGCGCTGTGAACCAGGACCGTCCGTGGCAATGAAGAGGGAGGCGCACGCCTCTAAGGGCTCCTCCGTCTGTGAGGACATGGTGACCTGTGCCCTGTGCCCTTGTCTCTTCCAGGCTGACGTCCGAGGTCACCGGGATGGGCGCGCTCTAACCCCGCCGACGTCCCCACCACTCGCCTGTGCAGACCGCCCACCCCCTCGCAGATATAGAGGTTTCTTTACTACAGAAGGTGTCTGTGCCCTAGAGATGCACCCACAGCGCTCCATCTGTGTCTGTGAGCCCCCGGCTCCGCCCCGACGCTGCTCCAACTTCACTTACGCCCGTCTCCTCACGCGTTGGCATGCCGTGTTCATTATTTTAAATGCTTTGGGGCCACTCCCATCTGTGACGTTGTAGAAACGTTGTTCCTTAGTGTCCGTGTAACTGTTGTTTTAAGACTTGGTTTGACATTTGGACAGCGCTTCCAGCAGCCGTCCCCTCCAAGCCCCAGGAGCTGTGGCCGCAGGGAGCTGCCCCTCCCCGGTCCCTCGACCTCGGCTCCCGTGGCCACACGGGTCAGCGCCGGGCAGGGTGCACGTCTCCCTTTGTCCGAGGGCAGGAGAAAGGAAGGCTCGGGGTCCTGACCCGGGGTGCGGGGCGAAGCGGGGATGCTGGGCCCCGGGCGTCTTCGGGGCTGAGAGTGGGGACCGGCCGGAGGCGTCTCCGCACCGCGTCCCGGCTCAATAAACGTGTGCGCTGCCCCTCGGTTCTGGCCCCTCTCTGTGCCCCCCGCGCTCAGACGCCCCCCCCCCCACGCTCGTGCGGCCGCCTGCCGCCCAAGGAGCAGGTCCTTCTCACCGAAATCGCCCTCCCACCCTCTCCCACCTTTAAACAAGTCATTGTCTGACTTCCACGAGTCTTCTGGTTTTACTTTTGCAAAACTGCGTGGGGGGCAAACCCCAGCCCAGTGTCAGGAAGTAAGCCTGCTGCCCCGCCGCGCCCCGGGCACGGTGGCCCCTGCGCTTCCCAGCGGGAGCCCGCACGCACCCTCCTCCCGGCTCAGCTCGCCTGTGCTCACCTGAGGAGCCCGCTGCGCCCCTCTCGGCGCTGAGGCCCTGGAGGGCCCAGGCCCGGGGCAGACAGCTCTGCCTGCTCGCGTCAGAGGTGGGCTCACGGCCCCGAGCAGGTGGGCGGCCGGGAGGTGAGGCAGGGCCAGCCCCGCGGGGGCACTGCCCTCCCTGCATCGCTGGGAGTCCGCGTGGCCTGAGGGGCCTGCCCTGGTGCCCGCCCCTTGGCAGGAGCCCCTCCTTGTCTGCCCCACTCCCCGGGCTCCGGCCAGGCCTCCGGTGCTCGGGCCGCCCATGCACACTCCTCCGCCCTCCCGGGAGTCCCCTGGTCGAGGTTGGGTGCGCAGCATAGCGGCGCCCGCCACACCACAAGCCCAGGGCTCGGGGCTGCGGTTCACTCACGCACCCACCGGCCACGTGCCGGCCTCGCTCAGGGCCTGGGAGGTGGCGGGGCCGAGGTGGACACGGGCCTCCCTCTGGGCCCCTCGGTCAGCTTTGGGGCGGCGGGTGGCCGGTAGGCAGGGTGAGGAAGTGCCTCAGAGAGCCAGAGTGGCCGTGGGCAGAGCCAGGCGTGAGGAAGACGTGGGAAGTGCAGCGTTAGCGTGGGGCCCCGGAGGTGCGGCCCGCGGCGCACGCGTCCGCAGGAGAAGAGCAGGCGGAGGGGCGGCCGGGGCGGAGCAGCTGCAGCGGGGGTGGGGGTGGGCACAGGAGTGCCGGGGGCCAGGGGAGCCCTGGAGGCTGCGGGGCTAACAGAGCGTGCGGCTCAGCCAGGTGCACTGGTTCTGGAGGCATCCGAAGGAAGAATGAGCAGGATTCCCTTGGGAACCGAAGTGTGCTGTGGAAGAAAGAGGGTCCAGGCCACGTGAACGAAGGCTCTCACTCTGAGCCCTGGAAAGGCGGTTTGCCCTCTGTGAACGGGGAGGCTGCAGACGAGGGCTGGGGAGACAGGCGCTCGGTTCTGGACGTGTCAGTGAAGATATGCCAGCCCCACGGTCCGGGCGGGAGAGGCCGGGAAACAGCAGGCCAGGTGCCACTGGAGGAGCCCCGAGGGCGCCACGCGGGATGCCCCCAGAGTCAGGAAGAGGGATGCCCCCAGAGTCACTCGTGCCACCCGGCGTGGGGCCCAGCGTAGGGCCCAGAGGAGATGATCGTGTGCCAGGCACATCACCAGCCCTGGCTGATGCCCGGCACCCGGAGGAGCGGGGCCCCTACGGAGCTGCCCACCCTTCCGTGTCCACAGATACAACTGCTGTGAGCTGCATGTACGAGTCTCTGTTGGAGGTGAATACCTAGGAGGGAAGTGACTGGGGCACATGACGGGTGTATCTTTAACTTTTAAGAATCTGCTAACCTGGTTTCTACAGTGGCTATGCCATTTTATGTTCTCTCCACATTGCAGCGGAGTTCCAGTCGCTCCACATCCGCAGCGGCATGTGGTGTGCTCAGTCTTTTTCATATTAGCCGTTCAAGTGGGTATGCAGTGGCAACTCACTGTGGTTTTGATTATCATTTCCCTTATAACATGATGTTGAGCATCTTTTCATGTGCTCATTTGCCCTCTGTCCTTCTCTGCTGAGGTATTTATTCAAACCTTTTGCCCGTCTCTTAATTTGGTTCTCTTATTATTGAGTTTTATTTATTCATTTTTTGAGAGTCCATGGGCATTTGTTTTAACACATCTTTATTGGAGTATAATTGCTTCACAATGCTGTGTTAGTTTCTGTTGTACAACAAAGTGAATCAGCTATACATATACATATATCCCCATATCCCCTCCCTCTTGCGTCTCCCTCCCACCCTCCCTATCCCACCCCTCCAGGCGGTCACAAAGCACCCAGCCGATCTCCCTGTGCTATGCAGCTGCCTCCCACTAGCTATCTATTTTACATGTGGTAGTGTATATATGTCCATGCCACTCTCTCACTTCGTCCCAGTTTACCCTTCCCCCTCCCCATGTCCTCAAGTCCATTCTCTACATCTACCTCTTTATTCCTGCCCTGCAACTAGGTTCATCAGTACCATTTTTTTTTTTAAGATTCCATATATATGTGTTAGCATATGGTATTTGTTTTTCTCTTTCTGACTTACTTCACTCTGCATGACAGACTCTAGGTCCACCCACCTCACTACAAATAACTCAATTTCTTTTCTTTTTATGGCTGAGTAATATTCCATTGTATATATGTGCCGCATCTTCTTTATCCATTCATCTGTCTATGGACACTTAGGTTGCTTCCATGTCCTGGCTATTGTAAATAGTGCTGCAGTGCTACATTGTGGTACATGACTCTTTTTGAATTATGGTTTTCTCAGGGTATATGCCCAGTAGTGGGATTGCTAGGTCATATGGTAGCTCTATTTTTAGTTTTTTAAGGAACCTCCATACTGTTCTCCGTAGTGGCTGTATCAATTTTCATTCCTACCAACAGTGCAAGAGGGTTCTCTTTTCACCACACCCTTTCCAGCATTTATTGTTTCTAAATTTTTTGATAATGACCATTCTGACCAGTGCAACGTGAAACCTCATTACCCTCACCAAAGTGGGTATAGAGGGAACATATCTCAACATAATAAAAGCCATATATGACAAACCCACAGCTACCATCATACTCAAATGGAAGCATTTCCTCTAAGATCAGGAACAATTCAAGGATGCCCAATCTCACCACTTTCATTCAACATGGTATTGGAAGTCCTAGCCAGAGCAATCAGATGAGAAAAAGAAAGAAGAGCCATGCAAATTGGAAAGGAAGAAGTAAAACTATCACTGCTTGCAGATGACATGATACTATACATAGAAAATCCTAAAGATGCCACCAAAAACTAGCAGAGCTCATCAATAAATTCAGTGATGTTGCAGAATACAAAATTAATATACAGAAATCTGTTGCATTTCTATATTCTAACAACAAACTATCAGAAAGAGAAATTAAGGAAACGATCCTATTCACAATTACATCAAAAAGAATAAAATACCTAGGAATAAATCTAACTAAGGAGATAACAACACGTGTACTTGGAAAACTAGAAGACACTCATAAAAGAATTTCGGAAGACAACACAAACAGATGGAAAGGTACACTGTGTTCATGGATTGGAAGAATTAACATTATTAAAATGTCCATTCTACCCAAGGATATCTACAGATTCAGTGCAATCCCTATGAAAATACCAATGACATTTTTCACAGAACTAGAACAAATAATCCTAAAATCTCTATGGAAACATGAAAGACCCCAAATAGCCAAAACAATCTTGAGAAAGAAGAACAAAGCTGGAGGTATCACACGCCCTGATTTCAAACTATACGACAAAGCTACAGTAATCAAAACAGTATGGTACTGGCACAAAAAGAGACATAGATCAATGGAACAGAGTACAGAGCCCAGAAATAAACCCTATATGGGCAATCAATCTTTGACAAGGAGGCAAGAATATACAATGGAGAAAAGATAACCTCTTCAATAAATGGTCTTGGGAAAACTGGACAGCTATTCAGCACATGGAAAAGAATCAAATTGGAGCACTTTTTTACACCATATACAAAAATAAACTCAAAATGGATTAAAGATTTAAGTGTAAGACTTAAAAACATAAAAATTCTAAGAGAAAACATAGGCAGTATGCGCCTTGATATCGGTCTTAGTAATTTTTTTTGGATATGTCTGCTCAGGCAAGAGAAATAAAAGCAAAAAGAGACGGATTGGGGCCACATCAAACTAAAAAGCTTGTGCACAACAAAGAAAACTATCAACAAAAGGAAAAGACTGCCTACTGACGGGGAGAAGATATTAGCAAACAAAATATCCAATAAGGGGTTAATATCCAAAATATACAAAGAACTTACACAACTCAATAGCAAAAAAACAAACAACCCAATTGGAAAACGGGCAGGGGATCTGAATAGACACTTTCCCAAAGAAGACATGTAGATGGTCAGGAGACACGTGAAAAGATGCTCAACGTCACTAATCATCAGAGAAACGCAAATCAAAACCAGAATGAGATTTTTTTAAAAAAGCCACAATGAGATATCACCTCACACCTGTCAGAATGGCTATTATCAAAAATACAACAACTGTCAAGTGTGGGTGAGAATGTGAAGAAAAGGGAACCCTCCTACACTGTTGGTAGGGATGTAAATTGGTACAGCCACTATGGAGAACAGTATGGAGATTCCTTTAAGAATTAAATATCCACGTGATCCAGGAATTCAACTCCTGGGTATTTATCTAAAGAAAAAGAACACTAATTAGAGAAGATATACGCACCCCTATGTTTATCGCAGCATTATTTACAATAGTCAAGTTATGGGAGAAACCCAAGTGGTCATCAACAGATGAATGGATAAATAAGATGCGGTGTGTGGGTGAGGGTGTGTGTGTGTATGTGTATATATATAATGGAATATTACTCAGCCATAAAAAAGAATGAAATCTTGCCATTTGCCAAAAGGATATTTTGCTAAGTGAAATAAGTCAGACAAAGACAAATACTGTATAATTTTGCTTATATGTGGAATCTAAAAAACAAAACGAACAAACATAACAAAACAGAAACAGAGTTACAGACACAGAGAACGAACAGATGGTTGTCAGAGGGGAGGGAGGTGGGCAGAGGAGAGAAATAGTGAGGGAGATTAAGAGGTACAGACTTCCAGTTGCAAAACAAAGGAGTCACAGGTGTGAGATGCACAGTGTGGGGAATACAGTCAATTCCTACGGAACACCTTTGTGTGGTGACAGATCAGAACTAGACTCAGTGTGGTGATCGTTTTGAAATGTATAGAAATCGTGAATCACTGCTGTGTAACAGGAACTAACATAGTGTTTTAGGTCAACTATACCTCAGAAACAAACTCATAGAAAAATAGATGAAGTTCGTGGTTACCAAAGGTGGGGGTGGGAGGAGGAGGGATTGGATGAAGGTGGTCGAAAGGTACAAACTTCCAGTTATAAGATAAATAAGTACAGGGTTGTAATGTACAACATGGTAAGCATAATTAACACGGCTGTGTGCTGCTGTGAGAGTTGTTAAGAGTTCTCATCACAAGGAACATTCTCTTCTCTTTCTTTAATGTCGTGTCTATATGACGTGATGCTGTTCACTAAACTTACCGTGGTGATCATTTCGTGGTGCGTGGACGTCAGATCACTGTGCTGCACCCCCTGAACCTGACTGTGCTGTGTGTCAGTTGTGTGAACCTGGTTCTTGTTTCTTTGGAGAATCTGCGCCCTCCATCTGGAATGTCCATACTTCACCCTAAAATATCCAGGCCCAAGCGCCCCACATGCCACTCCTCCATTCTACATGCCACTGGCACCTCTACATGCACTGTTCAGGGCAGGGCGTTCACCTTTCTGTAGCTCTAGAAGATGTATTTTCACTATTTCATTAGATAATTCCTCTGTCTGTGTGTTTCTCTCATTCTGTAACTTCTGTCTTCTGGAATTGATTGTCACCTGCACTCGGCACCCCTCTTAGTGGCTTCTCCTTCTACCTCTTCCCCAGCGTTCTGTCTCCGGGGCCTGCATCCGATCCTCCGGCGGTCTGGTCAGTTCTTCAGCCTACACCGCCCTATTCTGGGTCCCGTCTGTCCGTTCCTCAGCTATCACACTCGGGATGGCTAATATGCAGCCGCTTGTCATGGTTTCTTGCCCTTATTTCACGTCGTTAAGGAACCCCCTTAAGTTTTAGGTGTATTTCTTTTTCTCACACTTATAGGACCTCGAGATCCCAGAAGGGTCCAGTCCAGCCCATCATAGATCAGGAAATAAGTCCGGGAGCAAGCAGGCCCCTCCCAGGATGACTCAGCCTCGGCTGCCCTGACCTCTTCCAGCATCATGGTCAGTGTGGGGGGCAAACTCCTCTACTGGGTGTCCCCCGAAGACGGGCAGGCAGAAGAGGAAAGGGGCATTAGTGTCGCAGAGCTGGGCCCCGGGCCAGCCCTTCCAGAAGAACCCCGGTGGGTGACTTGGCCCTAGCCCGGGGCTCCGTTCCCCGCATCACGAGGGGATTCACTTTGTTCTGTTACCGCTAAGGAAAGAGTGGGCAGGAAGAATATTTGCAGGAAAGCTGGAGGCTCTGAAGGGCTGTGACCCCAGGAGCAGCAACTCCGGGGGGCACTGCCAACGGCATGGGGGCCTTGGCGGCCCCCGCCCACGCGCCCCCCCACCCTGCCCCCATCCTGGCGGACACCCAGCAAATGCTTGTCAGGAGGTGCAGGTGTGTCTGCAGGGCCAGAGCTTCAGGACACAGCGTGTCAACCTGTGTGACGCTGTGTGTCCCCCATGGCCGCAGCCCGTCCCTCTCACAGGGTGAGATCCATTCCTGGCCAGAGCAGAGCCCCGGTCCAGACTTTCTGTTGCATCAGAAGAATTGAGAAAGCAGAAGAAGACCAGCTAGGAGATCATGGGCTGCTGCGTCAATTGTGTAAGGGATGAATGAATCTTCCCGTGAATATGCTTGTAATTACAGGCCTGCCCCTATCTTCACGCTGCATTAGTTTCTGGGGCTTTCTAGAACTTTGTGGAGTGAATCTAGCTGTGTTTTGAACTACATGAGAACAAATCATGAGGCACTCCCCAAAAATGTATTGCTCGTGACACAGCGCCTGCTCGGTTTCCTGCGAAAGTAAATGAATTTGGACACAGGAGGCGCTGATGGAAAGTTAAAGGAAAGCAAGCGTCTTTGTAAGCGGTGTAAGAACCAGGTCTGTTTATGGCTGAGTAATATTCCACTGTATACATGTGCCACATCTTCTTTATCCATTCATCCAATGATGGGCACTTAGGTTGTTTCCATCTCCGGGCTATTGTAAATAGAGCTGCAATGAACATTTTGGTACATGTCTCTTTTTGAATTACGGCTTTCTCAGGGTATATGCCCAGTAGACGAAATTGAGTTATTTCTAGTGAGGTGGATGGACCTAGAGTCTGTCATACAGAGTGAAGTAAGTCAGAAAGAGAAAGACAAATACCGTATGCTGACACATATATATGGAATTTAAGAAAAAAAATGTCATGAAGAACCTAGGGGTAAGAAGGGAATAAAGACACAGACCTACTAGAGAATGGACTTGAGGACATGGGGAGGGGGAAGGGTAAGCTGTGACAAAGTGAGAGAGTGGCATGGACATATATACACTACCAAACGTAAGGTAGATAGCTACTGGGAAGCAGCCACATAGCACAGGGACATCAGCTTGGTGTTTTGTGACCGCCTGGAGAGGTGGGATAGGGAGGGTGGGAGGGAGGGAGAAACAAGAGGGAAGAGAAATGGGAACATATGTATATGTATAACTGATTCACTTTGTTATGAAGCAGAAACTAACACACCATTGTAAAGCAATTATACTCCAATAAAGATGTTAAAAAAAAAAAAAAACAGAACCAGGTCTGCGACCAGCGGGGTCCTGCTCCTGTCGGCCTTTTAATAGTTACTTATCAGAGAAAATAATTCCATATCAAACTGAAAAACGTGTTAATGCGCTTATCACTCCAATTACACTTTGCTGTAGAGCAGCCCTGTTCCTTGTGAATTTCCAGAATTGCCCGGATTTATGCTGAATGTAACCAGTGTCTCACCCGCCCCCAGGCTGAGGAACCTCGCGCCCCTCACGGGACAAGTTAGCGGAGCAGGAGACTCTCCGAGGGGGTGGGCAGGTTCCCCAGGGGAGAGGGCGGCGCCTGGTGCTAGGTGAGGCCCCAGGAGGGATGTGTCCACGCAGCTGGATGGAATGGCCTCACGTCCTCACAGCTGGACAAATGACCACACGTCCTCACAGCCGGACAAATGGCCTCACGTCCTCACAGCCGGACAAATGACCACACATCTGCGCAGCTGGACAAATGACCACACATCCGCGCAGCTGGATAAATGACCACACGTCCTCACAGCCGGACAAATGACCACACGTCCTCACAGCCGGACAAATGACCTCACGTCCTCACAGCTGGACAAATGACCTCACGTCCTCAAGCTGGACGAATGACCTCACGTCCTCACAGCTGGATGGAATGGCCTCACGTCCTCACAGCTGGACAAATGACCTCACGTCCTCACAGCTGGATGGAATGGCCTCACGTCCTCACAGCTGGACAAATGACCTCACATCCTCGCAGCTGGACAGGATGGCCTCACGTCCTCACAGCTGGACGAATGACCTCACGTCCTTGTGGCTGGATAGAATGGCCTGGCAGCACTGCTGGGTGCACCGTGGGGCTGAGCCAGTGGAGGAAGGGAGAGTGTCCGATGTTCTGGTCTTGCTGGTGACCCGCCCACAGTGCTCCAGGGAGAGCGACCTGGGCAGACAATGCACAACAGCCTTGGAGGGAACTGCTACTCCCAAGGGATTTGTGGGGCCACCCTGGAGGAGGGAGGTCACGCCCTGGCCACCCCCTTGTGCAGCAGCAGCAGGGAGGGGTCCTCCATCAGTTTCTCTCCCAGAGCACAACCTGAGAAGGGGCCACGGGCCGCCAGCCAAGCACTGGAAAGGCCTGGGCTGGTCAGAGGGACAGGACCTCTCGGGTCAGCATGGTGCCTGCTGCGTTCCATTCCTCACTCATTTGTTTAAATTTTTCTCTCACCCTTTTCCCGTGGGCACCCCACCGCCTCCCCCCGGCCACCTAAGGGTCCTAGGTGCTGCACCATGTTTCAGCTGAGCCCAGCTGGCACCCTCACCAGCCAAACTTGGCCAAGAACCAGAAACAAAAAGAGCGACGTAGAATCCAAAGAAGAGAGTCAGTGAAAGTGACCTTATTTCACCCCATGGAGTTTACTCTGGGAGCCAAGTTAAGATGTGTCTGGGCTTCGAGAGTCTAGTCAGCCCAGAAAGCAAGTTCTCGGCCATCTGGGCAGAGCCTCCAGGACTATAAGTGTGCAGCTCCAACTATACAAACCGTGATGCTCAGATGACTAGTGTCCGTTTATTGATAGACACGCCTCCAGGAGTCCTGTGTGCATGGGAGATTTAAAGGAGGTCATTTAAAGAAAAGGCACCGTATTTTCTTATGGATAATTGTGATTTGCAAGAAAAAGAAATCTTCCAAATTGCACACTTGAGATGACCATAGGAGTTTAAATGTTCATGGTTTTGGAATCACTGGTGAAATTTAAATCAAACAGTAAAATCATTGATCTTTCCAGGGCATTCAAAAGTGAAGGTGGGGCTTCCCTGGTGGCGCAGTGGTTGAGAGTCCGCCTGCCGATGCAGGGGACACAGGTTCGTGCCCCGGTCCGGGAAGATCCCACGTGCCGCGGAGTGGCTGGGCCCGTGAGCCATGGTCGCTGAGCCTGCGTGTCTGGAGCCTGTGCTCCGCAACGGGAGAGGCCACAGCAGTGAGAGGCCCGCGTACCGCAAAAAAAAAAAAGAAAAAAGAAAAAAGAAAAAAGTGAAGGTGAAGCCAAGTGGGAGGCTGGTGTCTGGAGGTCAACTCAGTGGGGGAAAACAACAGCTCCTACTTGCTTACTTCCCGTGAGCCCCCGGGTTCCCCTCTGCAGGGGAGAGGGTGACATGCCTGCCTTGTGGTTGGGGGCACTGACCTCGGTAGGCCCTGCCTCTGGGACTGCCCCCCAGCGCTCCCCCTGGGGCCAGGAGCCGCCCAGATCACATCTGCACCTGCAGAAGCTTCCTGCTCAGAGCCTTGCAGCCTTGAAGCCTTGCAGCCTTCCTTGCAAAGGACAAAAGCAAGTCTGTGAGCAAAATGCATTCTGGGTTTGGCTTCTAGAACTTTCCAAACCGATGCTAAGCCTATTAACAAGAAACATGTCCCTCCAGCTTGGAGCGCGTGATTGGAAAATGCTGTTGAATTATTTTGGCCTAAGAATTCAGAATTTAACTTCAGTCCCAGATGATAAGGCGTGTCTAGAGTTATTTTCCCCATGGCATTAAAAATATACACTTTCAAAAAAAAAATATACACTTTCTATTATAAAATTTAAAATGCACAGAAAATTTGAAAAAATATGCAGTGAAAACCCATGTACCATCCTGCCAGCCTCTGTCTCTGTCTCTGAATTTCTCTCTCTCCCAGTATCTGAGAGGATTTGCTCCCCAACTGTGTCAGCCTGAATCTCCTTTTCTCCTAATAACAAGGGTGACCTCATACAAAACCACAGGACGGTCATCATGGCCCAGAAGCATGTAGCCCACAGCGCCCCTAGTCCACGTTCCCCTTCCCGGGTCACCCCGAGGGTGTCACATGTAGCTGTTTTTCTGGGTCCACCCACCACATGGTCTCATGTTCCCTGGTCTCCTTCAGTCTGGAGCAGCTCTCCCGACGGTTCCTCGAGAACAGTGACTCTCTAGATTTTTATATTTAGTTTAATACTCTAAAATCCACCCTTTGTGATGTTCAGTTCTGTGAGTTTGGACAAATTCACCGTCACGCAAGATTCAAACCAGATCATCACCCTCACAAACTCCCTCCCGCTGCCCCTTCAGTCCAGCCCGTCCCCTGCTCTCAGTGCACGGAAACCACGAATCTGTGATCCGTCTTTATGGTCCTGTCTTTGCCAGAAAGTCACCTACAGGCAGACCTAGGAGATACTGTGGGTTTGGTTCCATACCATAGCAATAAAGTAAAGTGAGACAGGAACTTTTCGGTTTCCCGGTGCATGTAAAGTCAGTTTATACCATACTGTAGTCTATGAATTGTGCAGGGGCTTTACTGAAACCCAGCAGGACTCTACGGGGCCTTCCCGGGGACCCCCCACCACCCCCGCGTTTCCCCACCTCTTGTTTGTAGAAAAGCCTTAGCCTCCTGACTTCCAAAGAGCGCGTTTAATCAGAGAAGAGAGCAAATGCAGAAACAAAGGAAAACAGTCAAGCAAGACATAAAAATACTAGTTTAGCCATAAAACTAAGTCAAGGGCCTTTAGTTCCTCCTCACGGACCGTAGATGATATTCTGAGTCATGTCCTTTGAGCTCTTTTGCAGATACGGAAACTCCCACCAGGTGGAGAAGTTAACTGTCTGCTGCCCTCAAGCACGGAGACCCCAGACCGGTTGGAACCAGAAGGTTGATGATGTTGACTCCCAATTACATCACCACCAGCCAATCATAAGGACTCCCAGGAGCTGACCACGCCCTGCGACCCTCTCCTCACACTGCCTTTAAAAACTTTTCCCCGAGAGCCATTGGGGAGTTTGGGTCTTTAGAGCATGAGCTCCCGTCCTCCTTGCTCAGCCCCACGCTGGGCACCTTGCAGTAAACACCGCCCTTTCCTTCACCTCAACCCGGGTCAGTAGATGGGTTTGCTGCAGGTTGGGCCAGGAGACCTGAGTTTGGTTCAGTAACATGATGTCTAAAAAACAACCTACATACCTTAACTAACAAATACTTTATTGCTAAAAATGCTAACCGTCGTCTGACGGCACGGGGCTGCCGTAAACCTTCAATCTGTAAAATACGCAGTATCTGGGAAGCTCAGTGAAGCCAAGGGCAGTTGGGGAGGTGTGGAACCAGACAACACGTGGCCGCAGAAGGGCTCCTTGGCGTGAAACCACCGAGACCCAGCTGAGCCGCTGCGCCTGTTCACAGTTTGTTCTTTCCATTCTGGGCCTGTGTGGACCCGTCTGTTGAAGCATACACTGGACACTGGGTTGTTTCTAGCCTTTGGTGGTACAAGTAAAGGTGTTACGAACACCCATGTGCGGGTTTTGTGTGTAGGTAAGTTTTCAGTTCTTCAGGGTAAATGCCCAGGGCATAACTTTCAGGTTTATGGTAGGT
This sequence comes from Globicephala melas, assembly GCF_963455315.2. Lineage (NCBI taxonomy): Eukaryota > Metazoa > Chordata > Mammalia > Artiodactyla > Delphinidae > Globicephala > Globicephala melas. The sequence continues at coordinate 684,432 of NC_083317.1, read as the reverse complement.
ATAGGTTCAATTTTTAAAGAAATTACAGGCAGATTTCCAGAGTGGCTGTGCCTGTTCCCACGACACTGCAGGGGGGCACCCAGCACCCCAGTCGGCAGCTACAGCCCTTGTGTGTAGTCATTCTAGAGGATTCCTAGCGTAGCTTAAACTTTAATTTGCAAATCCGTCATGACTGCTGGTGAGCAGCTCTTCACGTGCTCATTTGCCATGCATGCATCTTCTTTGGGGATTGTTAGAATTAATTTGCCCATTTTTCATTAAGTGGTTTTCTTATTGTTGAGTGTGAAGAGTTCTTTATACATTCTGGGTACAAGTCCTTTGTCAGATAGGTGATTTGCAAATGTTTTTCAAACATCGTATTTTTGAATTCTACAATTTCCATCAGGTTCTTTTTATAATTTATTTTTCTCTACTGAGAACTTGTCTTTCCATTCATTTCAAGTGTTCACTTTTACCTGATGGAAAGGAGGAGAAAAATGGAGTCGGTTCAGAGAGTCTCTCATATGGAGCCACGCGGCCACCAAGGACGGGTTTTAGGCTCCTCCCAGCCTGGACGGACTCTGACCCTGTGACCTGATGAAGTTCCGTCTTACCTGCTGTGTGTGGTCGATCCAACGTCGGCCCAGTTTTCAAAGCCTTTGCTCTGCTGTTTGAGTTTCCCCAGCAAAGGTGCAGCTCCAGGGTTGGTCTCGGGCTGGGGTAGTGGTTCATGTAGAATTCTATTCTTTTTGGTGGTTCGTGTGGAATTCTGTAACTTTGACTCCAGGACAAGTATCTTGTGGAATATCCCATATCCCAGGTCTTATCAACCAAAACAATAATGCAAGTGGCTGCACATAAGAAAAGAGCTTACTTGCGGACTGCAAGTAAAAACTGCAATTCAGGAGACCCAGATTCGGGTAACCCTGAAAGAGTGTTCAAGGAAGAGAAAGAGTCAGGGGCTTCTGAAGACAAAAAGCCAAGAGGCCGTTTTGTTAAAAGTTGCCTGGTGAGAACTGATTGGTCCTGACGGGAGCTGGAAAACACTCGTTCTTAAGGGACCACGAGTTGCTTTAGGGCAGGGGTCTGGTAAGTTGACTGACCTCATCAGGTCACAGGGTCAGAGTCCGTCCAGGCTGGGACAAGCAAAAGTCCCATCTTCAGTGGCCTCCTGGCTCCATTTGAGAGACCCTCTGAGCATCACTGACTCCATTTTTCTTTTCCTTTCACTATCTGATTGTCTCCATACTGTTAAAATGCAGACATTGAAGCCAAAAAGATGATAAAAGAATTCATATTCAAAAATGTTGTATTTGTGTATTTTGGTCCCTAACGCAGTGGAAAGAGTGGCTTCGCTCCCTGGGGATGGTGGCAAGCTGGGTGGGGAGCTGCTTCCGGTGTGGATGGTGGCGTCTCCATCACTGCTTGCTGGGCAAAGGGTGAAGGACGCAGCCGGTCGCATGGGAGCACTGGGCAGCCGGGCTGGTGAGTCCAGCTCAGCGACTCTCCCCCAGCCCCACGCCCGGCGAACTCGCGTGATTAGCTTGACACGCTCCCAGGGGGCATTTACATCCCAGAAACTGGGAAATACTCCCCATCGGGGCTTGTCCCCCAGAGAGCCGGTTTCCAAGCAGTGACCAGTGTACCACCAGTGTGAATGTCCCCCAGGCCATGCGGACCCTCGCCATGGAGGTCCAGTCACGCCAGGAGAGGTGGCCAGACCACAGTGCCGTGGCCACCAGAGGGCCCCAGCGCTGCTCCTGGGAGAGTCACTGTCCCGGCTGCACTGGCATTCAGTTTATTTTTCATTACAAAAGCTTTTAAGTGATCTTTTTATGGTAAAATACGCGTAGTATAGCATAAAATGGACCATCGTAACCAATTTTAAGAGCACAGCTCAGTGGCGTGAAGCACATTCACACTGCTGTGCAGACGTCACCACCACTTCCAGACCCTTTTCATCTCTGGAACTGAAACTCCGCCCCCATGAAACACTCACTCCCATGCCCCCCAGCCCCTAGCCCCCGCCAGCCTGCTTTCTGTCTCTATGAATCTGACCCCTCCAGGGACCTCGTGTAAATGGAATCACACAGTGTGTGTCCTTTGGTGACTGGCGTATGTCGCTGAGCATAATGTCCTCAAGATTCATCCATGTGGTAGCACCTGTCAGAATGCCCTTCCTTGTTGAGGCTAAATAATATTCCACCGTGTGTCGATGGACCATGTTTTGTTTATCCATCACCCATCAATGAACACCTGTCAATTAATGTTATACTATCTTTTCTTTTTTTCTTATTTTATTTATTTTTTATACAGCAGGTTCTTATTTGTCATCTATTTTATACATATTTGTGTATACATGTCAATCCTAATCTCCCAGTTCATCCCACCACCACCACCACTCCCCACTTTCCCCCCTTGGTGTCCATACGTTTGTTCTCTACATCTGTGTCTCAATTTCTGCCCTGCAAACCGGTTCATCTGTACCATTTTTCTGGGTTCCACATACATGCCTTAACATATGATATTTGTTTTTCTCTTTCTGACCTACTTCACTCTGTATGAGAGTCTCTAGATCCATCCACGTCTCAAAAAATGACCCAATTTCGTTCCTTTTTATGGCTGAGTAATATTCCATTGTATATATGTACCACGTCTTCTTTATCCATTCGTCTGTTGATGGGCATTTAGGTTGCTTCCATGACCTGGCTATTGTAAATAGTGCTGCAATGAACATTGGGGTGCATGTGTCTTTTTGAATTATGGTTTTCTCAGGGTATATGACCAGTAGTGGGATTGCTGGGTCATATGGTAATTCTAGTTTTAGTTTTTTAAGGAACCTCCATACTGTTCTCCATATTGGCTGTATCAGTTTACATTCCCACCAACAGTGCAAGAGTCTTCCCCTTTCTCCACCACCTTTCCAGCATTTGTTGTTTGTAGATATTCTGATGCTGCCCATTCTAAGTGATGTGAGGTGATACCTCATTGTAGTTTTGATTTGCATTTCTCTAATGATTAGTGATGTTGAGCAGCTTTTCATGTGCTTCTTGACCATCTGTATGTCTTCTTTGGAGAAATGTCTATTTAGGTCTTCTGCCCATTTTTGGATTGGGTTGTTTGGTTTTTTTAGTATAGAGCTGCATGAGCTGTTTATATATTTTGGAGATTAATCCTTTGCCCATTGATTCGTTTGCAAATATTTTCTCCCATTCTGAGGGTTGTCTTTTCGTCCTGTTTGTAGTTTCCTTTGCTTTGCAAAAGCTCTTAAGTTTCATTAGGTCCCATTTGTTTATTTTTGGTTTCATTTCCATTACTCTAGGAGGTGGATCAAAAAAGATCTTGCTGTGATTTATGTCAAAGTGTGTTCTTTGTATGTTTTCCTCTAAGACATTTTATAGTGTCTGGTCTTACCTTTAGGTCTCAAATCCATTTTGAATTTATTTTCGTGTATGGTGTTAGGGAGTGTTCTAATTTCATTCTTTTCCATGTAGCTGACTAGTTTTCCCAGCACCACTTATTGAAGAGGCTGTCTTTTCTCCATTGTATTTCCTTGCCTCCTTTGTCATAGATTAGTTGACCATAGGTGCATGGGTTTATCTCTGGGCTTTCTATCCTGTTCCATTGATCTATATTTCTGTTTTTGTGCCAGTACCATACTGTCTTGATTACTGTAGCTTTGTAGTATAGTCTGAAGTCAGGGGATCTGATTCCTCCAGTTCCACTTTTTTCTCTCAAGACTGCTTTAGCTATTCGGGGTCTTTTGTGTCTCCATACAAATTTTAAGATATTTTGTTCTAGTTCTGTAAAAAATGCCATTGGTAATTTGATAGGGATTGCATTGAATCTGTAGATTGCTTTGGGTAGTAGAGTCATTTTCACAATATTGACTCTTCCAATCTAAGAACATGGTATATCTCTCCATCTGTTTGTGTCATCCTTGATTTCTTTATCAGTGTCTTATAGTTTTCTGAGTACAGGTCTTTTAGGTCCTTAGGTAGGTTTATTCCTAGGTATTTTTTAAAATTAATTTTATTTATTTATTTTTGGCTGTTTTGGGTCTTTGTTGCTGCACACCGTCTTTCTCTAGTTGCGGTGAGCAGGGGCTGCTCTTTGTTGCGGTGCGTGGGCTTCTCATTGCGGTGGCTTCTCTTGTTGCAGAGCACAGGCTCTAGGCATGTGGGCTTCAGTAGTTGCAGCACATGCGCTCAGTAGTTGTGGCTCGTGGGCTCTAGAGCGCAGACTAGGTAGTTGTGGCGCACGGGCTTAGTTGCTCCGTGGCATGTGGGATCTTCCCGGACCAGGGTTCGAACCCGTATCCCCTGCCTTGGCAGGTGGATTCTTAACCACTGTACCACCAGGGAAGCCCCCTAGGTATTTTGTTGTTGTTGTTGCAGTGGTGAATGGGATTGTTTCCTTAACTTCTCTTTCTACTCTTTCATTGTTAGTGCATAGAAGTGCAAGAGATTTCTGTGCATTAATTTTGTATCCTGCAACTCTACGAAATTCATTGATTAGCTCTAGTAGTTTTCTGGTGGCATCTCTAGGATTCTCTAGGTATACTACCATGTCATCTGCAAACAGTGACAGCTTTACTTCTTCTTTTCCGATTTGTATTCCTTTTATTTCTTTTTCTTCTCTGATTGCTGTGGCTAGGACTTCCAAAATATGTTGAATAAGAGTGGCAAGAGTGGACAACCTTGTCTTATTCCTGAGCTTAGAGGAAATGTTTTCAGTTTTTCACCATTGAGAATGATGTTTGCTGTGGGTTTGTTGTATATGGCCTTTATTATGTTGAGGTAGGTTCCCTCTATGCCCACTTTCTGGAGAGTTTTTATCATAAATGGGTGTTGAATTTTGTCAAAAGCTTTTTCTGCATCTATTGAGATGATCATATGGTTTTTCTCCTTCAATTTGTTAATATGGTGTATTGCATTGATTGATTTGCGTATGTTGAAGAATCCTTGCATCCCTGGGATAAATCCCACTTGATCCTGGTGTATGATCCTTTTAATGTGTTGTTGGATTCTGTTTGCTAGTAATTTGTTGAGGATTTTTGTATCTATATTCATCAGTGATACTGGTCTGTAATTTTCTTTTTTTGTAGTATCTTTGTCTGGCTTTGTTATCAGGGTGATGGTGGCCTCATAGAATGAGTTTGAATATAAATTTTTGCATCTATATTCATCAGTGATATTGGTCTGAATTTTCTTTTATTGTAGTATCTTTGTCTGGCTTTGATATCAGGGTGATCATGGCCTCATAGAATGAGTTTGAATATAGATTTTTGCATCTATATTCATCAGTGATATTGGTCTGTAATTTTCTTTTTTTTGTAGTATCTTTACCTGGCTTTGGTATCAGGGTGATGGTGGCCTCATAGAGTGAGTTTGGGAGTGTTTCTTCCTCTGCAATTTTTTGGAAGAGTTTGAGAAGGATGGGTATTAGCTCTTCTCTAAATGTCTGATAGAATTCACCTGTGAAGCCATCTGGTCCTGGACTTTTGTTTGTTGGAAGCTGTTTAATCACAGTTTCAATTTCATTACTTGTGATTGGTCTGTTCATATTTTCTATTTCTTCCTGGTTCAGTCTTGGAAGGTTATACCTTTCTAAGAATTTGTCCATTTCTTCCAGGTTGTCCATTTTATTGGCATAGAGTTGCTTGTAGTAGTCTCTTAGGATGCTTTGTATTTCTGTGGTGTCCATTGTAACTTCTCCTTTTTCATTTCTAATTTTATTGATTTGAGTCCTCTCCCTCTTTTTCTTTATGAGTCTGGCTAAAGTTTTATCAATTTTGTTTATCTTCTCAAAGAACCACCTTTTAGTTTTATTGATCTTTGCTCTGATCTTTATGATTTCTTTCCTTCCACTAACTTTGGGTTTTGTTTGTTCTTCTTTCTCTAGTTCTTTTAGGTGTAAGGTTACATTGTTTATTTGAGATTTTTCTTGTTTCTTGAGGTAGGCTTGTATTGCTATAAAATTCCCTCTTAGAACTGCTTTTGCTGCATCCCGTAGGTTTTGGATTGTCATGTTTTCATTGTCATTTGTCTCTAGGTACTTTTTGATTTCCTCTTTGATTTCTTCAGTGATCTCTTGGTTATTTAGTAATGTATTGTATAGCCTCCATGTGTTTGTGTTTTTTACATATTTTCTCCTGTAATTGATTTCTAATCTCATAGTGTTGTGGTCGGAAAAGATGCTTGATATGATTTCAATTTTCTTAAATTTACCAAGGCTTGATTTGTGACCCAAGATGTGATCTATCCTGGAGAATGTTCCATGTGCACTTGAGAAGAAGGTGTAATCTGCTGTTTTTGGCTGGAATGTCCTATAAATATCAATTAAATCTGTCTGGTCTAATGTGTCATTTAAAGCTTGTGTTTCCTTATTAATTTTCTGTCTGGATGATCTGTCCATTGGTGTAAGTGAGGTGTTAAAGTCCCCCACTATTATTGGGTCACTGTTGATTTCCCCTTTTATAGCTGTTAGCAGTTGCCTTATGTATTGAAGTGCTCCTATGTTGGGTGCATATATATTTATAATTGTTATATCTTCTTCTTGGATTGATCCCTTGACCATTATGTAGTGGCCTTCCTTGTCTCTTGTAACATTCTTTATTTTAAAGTCTATTTTATCTGATATAAGTATTGCTACTCCAGCTTTCTTTTGATTTCCATTTGCATGGAATATCTTTTTCCATCCCCTCACTTTCAGTCTGTATGTGTCCCTAGGTCTGAAGTGCGTCTGATAGACAGCATATAGATGGGTCTTGTTTTTGTATCCATTCAGCAAGCCTGTGTCTTTTGGTTGGAACACTTAATCCATTCACGTTTAAGGTAATTATCGATATGTATATTCCTACTACCATTTTCTTAATTGTTTTGGGTTTGTTTTTGTAGGTCCTTTTCTTCTCTTGTGTTTTCCACTTAGAGAAGTTCCTTTAGCATTTGTTGTAGAGATGGTTTGGTGGTGCTGAATTCTCTTAGCTTTTGCTTGTCCGTAAAGCTTTTGATTTCTCCATCGAATCTGAATGAGATCCTTGCCGGGTAGAGTAATCTTGACTGTAGGTTCTTCCCTTTCATCACTTTAAATATATCATGCCACTTCCTTCTGGCTTGTACAGTTTCTGCTAGGAAATCAGCTGTTTACCTTATGGGAGTTCCCTTGTATGTTATTGGTCGGTTTTCCCTTGTTGCTTTCAATAATTTTTCTTTGTCTTTAATTTTTGTCAGTTTGATTACTGTGTGTCTCGGAATGTTTCTCCTTGGTTTTATCCTGCCTGGGACTCTCTGCACTTCCTGGACTTGGGTGGCTATTTCTTTTCCCACGTTAGGGAAGTTTTCAACTATAATCTCTTCAAATATTTTCTCGTGTCCTTTGTCTCTCTCTTCTCCTTCTGGGACCCCTATAATGCAAGTGTTGTTGCGTTTAATGTTGTCCCAGAGGCCTCTTAGGCTGTCTTCATTTCTTTTCAGTCTTTTTCTTTATTCTGTTCTGCAGCAGTGAATTCCACCATTCTGTCTTCTAGGTCACTTATCCATTCTTCTGCCTCAGTTATTCTTCTATTGATTCCTTCTAGTGTATTTTTCATTTCAGTTATTGTATTGTTCATCTCTGTTTTTTTGTTCTTTAATTCTTCTAGGTCTCTGTTAAACATTTCTTGCAACTTCTCAATCTTTGCCTCCATTCTTTTTCCGAGGTCCTGGATCATCTTCACTATCATTATTCTGAATACTTTTTTGGGAAGGTTGCCTATCTCCACTTCGTTTAGTTGTTTTTCTGGGGTTTTATCTTGTTCCTTCATCTGGTACAAAGTCCTCTGCCTTTTCATTTTGTCTATCTTTCTATGAATGTGGTTTTCCTTCCACAGGCTGCAGAATGTAGTTCTTCTTCCTTCTGATGTCTGCCCTCTACTATCTTTTCTTGATAAAGTAATACATGTACTTAGATTTTTAAACATTTAGGTAAAACAAAAGAACATAGAATGAAAGTCAGTCTTCCCTCTACATGGACCCCTGACCCTCCCAGCTCCTCTCCTTCATTCTAAAGGCCTGGTCAGCATCTCTTGCCAGACTCACCAGGGTTCATGTCCTGGTCCTTGTGTTGCCACGTTCAACCCTGACCCTGCGGTGAAGGCTGGCACCTCCACGGACAGAAGACTCAGGACCTTGGCCACTGCAGAGGGAAGCTGGGTGTGGGGAGGGGTTAGAGGCACAGGGCCTGGGCCTCCTGTGGATGCTGCCCCATTTAGATGCTTCTCTCTGGGCCGGTTTTGGCCATTTGTGTTTTCCTGGAAGATTATCCACTTCATCCGTTTATTTGTTTTGGATTGAGCAAGTCCTTTCATTTCTTCTACTTCTGGGCTTATTTCCTCTTCTCTTTGTAAAATTCTGTGTTTCCTTTCTCTTTCTATTTTTCTTAATGGAGTCATCTAGTGTTCTTATCTATTTTATTGTTTTTTTCCCCAAAGACCTGCTGGTGGATTTATTTATTATTCTATTACTTTTCTATTTCAATTACTCCATGTTTACTTTTATTAATTCTTTTTTTCTGTTTTAAAATTTGTTTTCTTACATATCACGTTAAAAGCCAGTTGTGTTTATGTCCATTTTTTGGTCACATTTAGTCATGTAGATATGTTAAAATATGCTTTTTAAATATATATTTTATTTTTAACCAAATTTTATATTTTAACCATATCCCATAGGCTCTAGTGTTTTTATTATATATTATTTTCTAAATAGCCTATCTTTGAGGCTTTGTTTCATTTTAGAAGCAGTAACTCTTGGAGAGTTTGGGGGTTTTTTTCCTGGTAGAATTTGTTTCTCTATTTTCATTATGAATGCTTTTAAGAAATTTTACACTTCAACTAGAGAATATGTTCTCTAAATTTACTGAGGTTTTCTTTGTCTCCTCAAACACTCCAGCGGAAAATGTACCCTTTTTCTCAGAGTGAGGAATTCTCGGATGAAACCATTAATCACAAAGGTCTGATGGAGCCATTAGCATAAGAGCACAAGGTTCCGTTGCTCTTGGTAAGGACACCACTGCCCAGAAAGATCCACCAGGTCACAGTTTAGAACTGTGCCTTGTTTTTCACCTGCACTTGCCCTGGACTAAGCGGAGAGCATAGGGTCTGTTGTTGCTTCTGTGTTTCTGTCTCCTCTTCACTCTGCTCTTGTTTCGTGCATTTTGACACTGTTCCCTGGGGCACTGCTGTTCTGGGGCTGTTTCCACCGAGGCTGCTCCCTGACCAGGTAGGTGGCTTCTCGACGGGACCCGGCTGCTGTGACCTGTTCTCTCCTCCTGTGTGTGCCGTCCTGTCGCGTCCAACCTCCACCTGTTACCTCCTCGGAGCCATGCTTCCTATAGAAACACGTGCTTCTCCGTACACCCTGAGGAATTATTTTCTCTATCGAGTGATGAACAGGAAGAGGGATACCAGCGAGATGGGGACCTCACAGCCTGAGAAGGACCCGGAGGGATGGATGAGGCATCTAGAACCCAGACCTCACCACAGGGCCTCAGTCCCACTGGACTGGGCACACCCTCGTGTCCAGACCAGGACACCCTCAATCCCCATCAGTGGCTAGTGTCTGAAAGGAGTCCTGGGGGGTCCCCAACTACATGAGAATTATAGTCACTACTGGGCCTGGCCCCCACCTGACCCAACCTGGCCCCACCTATTTCCACATGACCCCACCTGACCCCACCTGGCATCACCTGACCTCACCTGGCCCCACCAATTCTAACCTGACCCCACCTGGCCCCCACCTGACCCCACTTATTCCCACCTGGCCTCACCTGTTCCCACCTGACCCCACCTATCTCTACCTGACCCCACCTGACCCCACCTGGCCTCACCTATTCTTACCTGGCCCCACCTGTTCCCACCTGACCCCACCTGACCCCACCTGTTTCCACCTGACCCCACTTGACCCCACCTGGCCTCATCTATTCTTACCTGGCCTCACCTGTTCCCACCTGGCCCCCACCAGCCCCAGGCCTGTGCGCACCCGTCCCTACAACCCCCTGCTGCAGACCAGTGACATCCGCTGAGCCAGCTCTCCCACCCTCCCAGCTCCAGCTTCCTGCTCGGGGAGGACTGTGGATGCCTCGTTCTCCCAGTGATGCCCCAACCATGGTGTCCTCACAAGTTCTATCTCGTACTGTTGGTCATGAGGGTTTCAGTGCCAGTAGCTCTTGGTTGTGGACAAATGCCCAAACCTGGCTGTTGTCCCTGCACAGAGGACAAGAGAAATTCAGCATGTTGGTCCTCTCTTGGCTTTGTCTGACCTGTGTTCTGTCCCCTCGATGTTAGTGCGGGGCAGTGTGGGGTGGGGTGGGCACCTCTCCAGGACCAAGGTTCCAGGCAGCCCTTGAACTGCTGAGGACAGCCCACAGACAAGACTCACACGCGTCCCTTTGGCCTCAAACTTGGTCACCATCTTGTCCTGTCCTACCTCCCAGGCCCAAGAGGGGAGGGGGTACAGGGCATGGAGCACAGGGGGTGGGGTCGGGGTACCTCTTCCTTATACCAGGGCATCTGAGGCTTCAGGCATGTCCTCAGACCCCAGGACGTGCAGACGGCGAGCAGCGGGTGGGAGCTGGGCCGTCATCCCTGCTTGACCACCTGGATAAAGCTTCCTGAGTGCCCCCTCTCAGCCAGTGTCTTGCTGAGCCCCTCGGACACAGGCCCTTAGCAGAGCCTGGGAGGCCTGGGAGGTCACCCCCGCCCTGCAGCCCATTAGGCATTGGCCGGGTGGGCCTGGGGGTCCTCGCTGAGGAAGCAGTCAGGGCTGCCCAGCCGGGACGCCCTGCGAGCTCAGAGGAGCCACTGCTTCCCTTCCAGCTTGTCCTGTCCTCCTGCGTCCACAGCAGGGAGATGGGCCACGCCAGCCCAGCTCAAGTGGCCGGAGGGGCAGCCTGGGTCCTTTCACCACATCCGTCCTCACAGCTCGGCTCAGGGGCCCAACGATGGGAGGGTGTGGCTAGTGAGTCTTTATGGAATAAACTGGGAGCCTCGGGGTGTGTGACAGGACCCCCCCTAACACAGGCAGGCAGGGTCCTGGCTGAGGACCCGGGCCAGGGCTGAGCCTCTGTCGGTGTGGCCGCCAGTGGTCGTGTCACCCCCAGGCCCTCCACTCTCTGCCTCTGCCCTCCGGCCTTCACTGGCCCCCCACCGCGTGAGGCTTCGTGGGAGGACCCTGCCCCCTCCTGGCACACCCTCCCTTTTGGGCACCCCACCCTGGCGCCGGCCCTCTTTGGGAAAACCAAGCTGAATTATCGTGGAATTCACGCCTCCCAAGCCACTCCGTGTTCCGCGGGAGGGGCCTTCCCTCTGTCTCACCCCCAGTGTCTTCAGCAGGAACTCGCCATGCATGGACCAGTTTGCTTGGCATCGCCTGTCCCCCGCACCCCAGTGGGGTCACCGGCTCCAGCTCTGTGTCGGATGGGCACCATCCGCGTCCCAGTGACGGTCACCAGAGCACACACCCCGGATCTGAAGCCGCAGCCTGGGCATAGCCACGCTGCCTGGACGCACTCAGCGTCCGTGGTTCTGAAGCTGCTGGGCTGGACGGTGCAGGGCGGAAGGTGGGTGGCCCGGGTCCACGGAGCCGGCTTGGGCCCTTTCCCAGCCCCGTGACGTCTCTGCTCTGTCTGCCCAGCCCCCCACAGTGGCCCCTCTGCAGGCGCCCTGGCCTCCCATCCCTGCATATGTGGCCGGGTGGCTCAGCCAGAGGCTGGTCCCCAGGGCCCTGGACACTCAGCCTCTGCCTGAGGCCACTCAGGAAAGGAAACTTCACACACTGAGGTCTGGGGAGGTCATTCTGGCTTATACACGAGTTAACTTGAATTCTGTGCTAACTTAAAACAGCCTGTTTATGACCTATCAAACCTAGACTGTCCATCTGCTCTAATTATTAAACAAAAGGGCACGTTGTCCAGAAGTGAAGAATGTCCATGTTACACATAAAGCTGAAATGCCTTCCTTCCTGGGATGCCGATGCTGGTCCTTTGACGGGAAGTCTCCCTCCCAGGTGTCAAGGCCGCGCTGACTCGCTGTGTATGTGCTGGCCCGGTTTTTTGCACACCTTGAAGGAAGGTATCCCTGACTTGTTCGATGTTCTTTGTTCTGAGAAGACATAAAACTTTGCTGCAAACCCTGCTTCTCTGGAGAAGTTCCTCAGAGTCATCTGAGAGGCTGTCTTCCAGGCTACTCCTCAGTTTGGCTCTAATAAAGCTCTTTTCTATTCCTATTACAGACTGTTGGATTATTTTCATCGACCCCACACACAGACCCACCCGAAAGCAGCTCATCTCCCCCCAGGGAGCGAGGGTGCCCAGCAGGCAGACCCCAGGAGGCTTTCCTGGAGGGCCCTGTACCTCCGGAGGGGCCCGGGGTCCTGTAGGGGGGACCCTCAGGCTGCACACACTCAGGGACAAAGTCTACTGAAGAGAGCCCATGCGGGGGATGTGGGGCTGACTGGGACATCCTGGCCCAGGGGAGGCTCAGGTGTGGGTGTCAGGAACACCCACTTTCACAGGGCAGAGGCCATGCAGCGCCTCTTCTTGGAGACTGGACTTTACGTGAAAACTCACACTGGTTCCTAATTGAATATTTTTACCACCAGGCTGGGCCACCTGTGGGCTACGTCTGTCCTAAAGGCTCCACGTGCCCCCTCGAGACAGGAGCCTGAGGTGCGCCGGGCCCCCAGGGGCTCACCTGAAAGCATAGAGGTGGCCCCTCCGTGTGAGGTGAGGCCGGGCCCACGTCCCCGCAGGCTCTCCCGGGAGGCGGGGTGAGTGAGGTGGGTGGGAAGGGGCAGCGTGTGGCTGGAGGCAAGGGACCCCCACAGGCCACGGTGTCCCCTAGGGTGGCTGTGACGGGGCTTTGCCCCCAGAGGTGCCCATGAGCACCTCCACCTGGCAGGGCCTCTGGAGCAGAACCAGGGTCCAGCCCAAGCCTGACACCAGAAATGAGCAGCCGGGCAGCGCGGCCGGGGCTCCCAGGGAGGGACGGGGAGAGGACACAGGGCAGCCGAGGAGGCCTGGCTCTCCCCCAGAGAGCAGCGGCGGGAGGGGCTGGCGCCGAGGCAGGGGAGCCCAGCCCAGGTGGGCAGAGGCGCAGGGATGTGGCCCTCGCCACCAGGTGCCCAAGCCTGGCCAAGCCACCCAACTGCTCAGGGTGAGGCCCAGCTTGGGGGGATCTGATGGGAAATCTGGGGCAGGTGGAGGGGCGGGGATTCTGCAAACCCGCGGAGGCAGGCCGAGGCCGCGGTCCCGCCTCCTCCGGCCGCCGTGCCCGCCCCAGTGCGGCTCCTGGGCGGGCAGCTGCTGCCTGCTTCCCTGTGGTTCGGGCGCCTGGTCTTTGTCACCTGCGGGGCTCCTCCGGCTGCACGAGGGGGCGGGGCGCTGGCTGGCCTCTGCTGCGTCGGCCCCAGGCCGTGTGCTGGGCCTGCTGCTGGCTGGGCCTCCGAGTGGACCCTGCGTCCCCCCAGCTCGCGCCGACCCCCTTTCAGACACAAACAAGCCATACATTGAGGCCAGAGAAGCCAGGGGATGAGAGCCCACCGACCCACTTTACCACCGGGGCCCCCAGCTGCCCACCAGGAGCACCGGGCCCAGGGGGGCTTTGCTATTCGGTGGGGTGGGGACCTGCCTCGTGGCATCTGCGGCTCCTGCCGTGGGCTCAGGCTGACTCAGCGGCTACCACATAGTGTCACGCTGTGTCCTGTCAAGGTTCCGCCCTCTGTCAGCTGCTGGGAGGAACACAGGGACCCCAGTGGTGACCCAGCAGGGGCAGGGACCCCCCACGAGGGAGGGCAGCTGGGTGGGTGGGTGGGCGTGGTCTCCTGCTGCTCACGTGAGTGGAATGTTCTCTGCTTCGGGGTCAGCCCAGGGTGGCCGCTCCCCCAGGAAATCTGCTCCTGGCCGTGGGCAGGGCCAGCTCCCCAGACGCAGAACGTGCAGACCGTGGGGCCCCTCCAGGGTCCAGCCTGCTTCTGGTTTCCAGCTTGGTCGCGGCGCCGGAAGGTGCTGTCAGGCTCCTGGCTGTGAACGCTCCTGCCCGTGTGCTTCTGGTTAATTCACAGAGGTCACGAGCAAAGAATTTTACAAGTTGTTTCATTCCAGGATCACCTATGTTCCTTTTTCACAGCTTTCCCGGCTCTGTTAGTTTCTATTTATGCCCTAAGGACCATTCAAAACGAGATCAAGCCAGCTTGTTAAACTGGGCCTGACTTTGTCGGAAAATGTGGCAAAACCCCGCCGCCCCCTTTCAGCTGTGTTGCTCGCAGGGGTGGGTGTCAACCGACACCAGGAAGGACGCTCCCAGCCCGTCTCCCGCGCGGGCTTCCGACAAACAAGGTCTGAGGGGCGCGTGGGGAGGACAGGGAAGGAAATCATCACTTTACAAATAACCCAGTGAGAGGCGGACTGAAGACAGATGAGAGCCTCTCCTCGGACGGCTGGGACCCCCACTGGCCACAGGGTGAGGGACCGGGCCTGAGCCAGCAGCTTCCTCCCATGGGGGCTGAGTCCTATTTCCGGCGGCTCCAAGCCAGGCAGCCTGTTAACCGAGGACCCGGAGGCCCCTTTGTTCTCCTGGAGGGAGAGGAGGCGTCTACAGAGGGAAAATCTGGGCCCGCCGGGCATGTCCGCACACGTGGTCAGAGAGGCCGACGCTCCGTTCTGAGAGCCCTGCCCAGGGGGGCCGGGGGGCCCTGCCGCCGCCTCGGCGGAGTCCGGAAGGTGGGGAGCCCCCTGCAGGGGCCCTGCACCCGAGCACCAGCCAGGCAGCTGAAAACACCCGTACAGCCACGGCCTCGAGCTGCAGAGATGCTCAGCCTGGCCTCAGGTCGAGCAGGGAGGAGGAGGACGTCCAGAGACCCGCCTTCTGATGCCTGGGTCCCCCAGGAGACACAGGAGCTTGGAGGGTAAGAATCACAAGCAGAGGTCCCTCGTCTCACAGTCAGCGGGACCAGAGGGGAGCAGCCGTCAGGAGGACCCTCTGCCAGCAGGTTACACGCGCAGAGGGCGGTTCCGCGTCACGTGCTCCCACATTTACAAGTGAGATGTTATTGTTTATTTTCTATTATTTAAGCACATGTTCGTTTTAAAAGTCACATGTGAAGAGCCCGGCAGAACCTCTCCCCCAAAGAAACACCCAGCACATTGGTCAGAATTAGCAAAGGAGCCACTAAAGGAAGCTTTTATTCCACAAAACCTGTGGAAACTCAGAGACAGCAGAGGCCCCGGCCTTCGCGGTCAGGGTACAGCCGCCCAGCTCTGGGGCGCGGAGAAGCCACTCTGGTGGCAGTGCCTGTGTCCCCAGGTTCTGGGCAGCCAGTGAACGTCAGCCAGAAGGAGAGGAGAGAGAGCAGAAAACATATCCCAAGGAATAATGGCTGAAGACTCCTCAAATTTGATGAAAAGCAATAATCCCCGTATCCAGGAAGCTTCCCGGCCCCTCGAGGAGAAACCAGAGATGCACATCTGGACACACCACAGTCAGAATACTGAAGTCCAGTATTTGGGGCGTCAATTTTAAAAAAAAATGTTTTAATTGTAAAACTAGCTTGAGGGAAGGGAGGGATGGGCTATGTCCAGGGGCCAGAAACCTGATTCTTCGAGCAGAGGCTCTGTCCCTGGTGCCACCCCGCAGGACAGGGCCCTCAGTCCCCAGAGGGGGCTGGAGTGTTACAAGATGACAATATAAGCAGATTCTAGGAAAGAGGAGGCTGTCCAGGTGCAGGAGTCACATTCTGCAGAGGCTGGAAGTGGGCAGGAAGCCCAAAGACAAAGAGAAAGCTTTGAAAGCAGTGAGAGAGAATGGCTTGCCCCGCACAGGGAGCCACAGTCACAGCGACAGCTGACTTCTCATCAGAAACGGTGAGCTGGCAGGACACAACAGGTGACACGTTCAAAATACTGAAAGTAAGAATCTCTCCACCAAGAGTCTTATATCCAGCAAAACTATCACGCAGAAATGAAGATAAAATAAAGATTCTTGCAGGTAAACAAAACTGAGAAGGTTTGTTGCTAGTAGACCTGCCGCACAAGCAACACTACAGGAATTGCTTTGAGCTAAAAGCACACGACCCCAGACAGTAATTCAAGTCCGCACATGCCCGCAAACCAAGAGCACCGGTAAAGTAAGTATTTACTTAATTACAGAGACAGGATAATCACACACTTCTCCTTAAGAAACAATTGCAGAAAACAATATCTAGAAAATTGTACCGTTGGGGCTTTAACCCATGACCGTACAATACTTGATAATAGAGGCACAGGCAGGGGAGTGGCACTGATGCTCTGTCGGAAACGACAGCAGATGAAACCTCAAATCACAGAAGGAAACAGAGAAAATTAATAATAACAAATAGATGGGTAAATATTAAAAAGTCAATAAACACGTATTTGCTTCCCATGTGTCCTCTGAAGGCGGGGGCCCTCCTCCCAGATCCCCTCCTCTGCCCCCTGGAAACCACACCTGGACTTTGCCCGTTTTATTGCCCCTTACATCTTATCTCCTCCCTACACACTCCCGACACACTGTTTAGTTCTGTACTGTTTTTAAGGCCGATAAGTGGAATCGAACCGAATGCGTTTTCCACGACAAGCGTTTTCCACTCAGCTTTGGGTGCAGCCGCTGAGGCTGTAGCCCAGACCGTTTTAGGACCAAACAGCGTCTGGTCACACGTGTCCGCTCATTGCAGGGGGAATCGGGGTTGTCTGCAGTTCTGTTTGTTTTTGGCTGTTATAGAGATCGCTGGTGTAAACATTCTTCTGGGGTCTCCTGGCACAGGGCTTTCCATTTCATGGGCAACACTCGTATTTGGACGGCGCCCACACGCAGTGAAGGAAGACGCTCGCGGCCAGAGGCAGCGGGGGCTTGCTGAGGCCTGAGGGAGGCCCCGCCGGGGTACACCTGCTGCCAGGGCGCTGCACCCCCGCGGGGGGACCCTCCAGGCACAGACGCCATGCGGTGGGCCAGACCCTGCCAAGTCGCCTCCCCAGGCGGCCGCATCAGACTCTGCTCCCACCGGCAGCGGGCGGGGGTCCTCGGGAGGGGGACACTTCTGTAGCCTTCTCTGGGGGTGCACGTACTTGTGGTTTTAACTGCACTCCCCCGATTCCTAGTATGGCTGAGCCCCTTCCCTGCGTTCGAACCCCAGTCACGTCTCGTCTTCATGGGATGCCTGCTCCTGGTTCTCGCCATCTTCCCATTGGCCCCTTAGTCGTCCTCGCTGCATTTTAGGAGCTCTTCACACGTGTGGGGATCGACCGACCGTTGGTCGTGTGCGCTGCAGTTATACCCCCAGGCTGTGGCTTGCTCTGGGAAGTTTCCGTGTCTTTTGATGCTTATCTCAATGAGTCAGATTGATCAATCTCTCCGTCGTGGCCTGTGAATTCTGAGTCTTGTTTGACAAATTCCTTTCTTCCCCAGGGGTCGCGTCCATATCTTCTGACATTTTCTCCCCATGGTTCTGACATGTCAGGGCTCATCCTTCTGGAACTGGTCCTACCCTTGCCGAGAGGGGGGTCTCCTTGGTGAGGCGTCTCGGTTTTCACTGGCATCTGCTTCCAGGTACCAGACTGTGTGCACAAGCACAGATTCACCGCAATCCTTGATTCTGGAGGCCAGAGGCCCCGGTTTTCTTCTCCTTTAGGGGCATCTGATGTTCTTGTTTTCCTCCTACATTTAAGAGTCATGACGGGATTTTGGTTAGAATCGCCTTGACTCTTCAAACGGCTTTAGGATTTTGAGTCTCCCTGGGCATATTGAGTTCCTCTCCCTTTTAGGTCTTCTTTAATATCTCAGTCACATTTAAAATTTCCTTTATTTGCATCTTTCATTTTGTCGTGTGTGTCCCTGGGTACTTGGGCATGTCGCTGCTAACTTATAGGATAGCTCTTAAAATTACATTTCTTTAACGTTCTAAGCAATAGAGTTTATATATTGTACTTTTATCTAGCACGGGGGTTGGGAGGCCTGGCCACCTGGGGGTGACAGGGTGGGCTTCCCTGCAGCCCTGTGAGGGCTTCGTTAGGATAATTCAACTTGTCACAGACTTGCTTTGAGAACTTTCTATCTCAAGCCCCGAGCCGGCTCTGTGGACGGGAAGACGTGAGTCTGTGTGAAATAATGTCCCAGAAGGCGTCTCCCTCACTTTCCAAGAGGAGAATAAGCCACATCTGGAAGAAATACAGACACAAGCCCCACGAGTGTGGACTTGCAGGCCCGGAAGTGACCGTCCTCACCCAGCTGCAGCCTGGACCACACGGAGGCAGAGGCCAGGGGTGGCCTCCCTTCTCGCCTCCCTCCCGGCCTGGAGCAGGTCACACTGAACAGCAGTGGCCACGTCAGCTAAGCCCTTGGACACCTGCTGGGGCCACATCACCTGCAGGAGAGAGGGGACAGGATGGGGCCACCGGGAGCTGCTCCCAGGCTAACACCGCGGAGTCCGAGGGGGGTCCGGCCCTGAAAGCAGTCGGTCTGTTACCTCCTGCTGAGGGTGCCCGGCTGGGCCCGGGGACTCACTGACTGAGACAGACCAACAGTAGATTGATTTAAGACAAGTTTTACGGGTCACGGGAGCCGCACAAGGAGAGGAAGACCCAAAGGCACAGCAGAACCGAAACACCTTCCTACCTGGTAGAGAGAGACCATCATGGGGAACAACTAACTGTCCGGGAGGTGGGGGGGGTGAGAGGCACTTGCGCGAGTCTGCTCGCTGAGAGTCCTCTCGGCCCAACTCCCCGTCGCTGGTGGTACGAAGGCTTCTTCCCTCCTGGTGCCGGGAGGGTGTCTTTCCCACTGCTTCCCCTCCTGCCTTCAGAGAAAGGGGGGGGGCGGTCAGCAGGCCCGTCTCGTACCTGCTGCTGCTTAAGAGCCTTTGACCCAAAATAATCCTTACGCCAGAGGGCTTGTTCCGGGGCGTGTTCTGCTGCCCTTTGTCACCCGGCAAAGAGCAGAATAATGACCACAGAATCGTTTAAATCCTCAGAAAGATAAATGGGGGAATTATATCCATGAACCAAGAACAGGAGGTTATGAAGCAAATGTTGGTGGATGAGAAAAAATGACTGTAAATAAAAACAAAACTAATAATAAGAGTCATGCTCATTTGTAAACTGTAAATAAGACTTACTTAAAAATTCCACTTGGAGCCAAAGTTCTTAACAAAATAATGTGGAAAGTCTGGACGGGGGCTCTAGTGTAAGTTAAAACACACTAGATTCTTCTCTTGTTGCAAGGAAGTAAAGACACACAAAATAAGTTCAGAATCTTAGAAAATACAAAGCTAAGTCTATGCATGTTAAACATTTTAAAAGTCAACACTAAAAGAAAGAAATAGAGTGTGTAAATTACAAACTGGCTGAGAAAATGAAGAAAATAAACTAAATTTGCTCAATCTAATAAAAGGTAGGAAAGGCACAAAAAGAAAAACACGGCTGTTTTAAATTATGCTGTAAGATGGAAGAAACTCCTTCAGACGCATCACAGTGACGCAGAAGGAAGGCAGGTGAAATGCATTAACTCACGACACTTATGAAATGTATGAATCCATTAATTCTCAAAGAGATAGAAACTCTCTTATTGGGTAAATACACAGATTCCAGCCATGTGCTGTTTCCAAGTGACACTGAAAATAAAACAGCACAGAAAAGTAAATCATACAAGGAGAGGAGAACCTACAGCAGGTGTCGTGGTTTGAACTGTGTCCCCAGAAGACGCAGCCCCGCCCTCGTCCCAGAACCTGAGAACTTGGCCTCGTTTGGAAGCAGAGTCTTTGCAGGTGCGGTCAAGATGAGTCGTGCTGGCCCTGGTGGCCCTCGTAAGAAGAGGGAAATTTAGACACAGAGATACAGAGAAGACAGGCGGGTGGAGACGGAGGTGCGGTCGGTGAGCTGCGGCCACGGCCCCCAGGAGACGGCGAGGCCGGAGGCCCCTCCCCCGGAGCCCCAGAGGGCGCGCAGCCTCCAGACTGTGAGAAAATACATCTCTACGGCTTTGAGCTGCCCCGTCCGTGTAACTCATTATAGCAACCCTAGGAGATGTAATCAAACAGGAAAGAATGGTCAGAGTTCACAGCCAAAAGCCCTGATGGACTCACACCCGGCCCCTGCCCACCCCACCCCCAGTGAAGGAGCTGCCACCATGGGGCCGACGTAGAAGGACACGCGGGTGGCATCGCTGGTGACCTGGGGACCTGGCTGCTGGCCCTGGGCGGGGGCGGGCACCTGAGCGAGCAGGACACACGTCCGTCCAGGCCTTGGTTTCTAAAAACCATCTCTGCTGGTTTCAGAAGGAATCGGGGCTCCTTGGAGACACAGCTGGTCTGGGGTGGGGCAGAGAGAGGGTAAGCGGGAGCCCGGGGCTCGGAGGAGGACAGGAGCTGGCTCCGCACCGGCCCCTCCGGCCAGCCGTGCGCCCACGTGAGCACATAAACGAACAGTCACGACAGGTACAGGCCGCAAGCTACAGAATAAGATGAGAATCCACCAGTGCCCACAGAAATAAACACGTGGAAAACTCAAGGGTAAGGGAGAGAGCGCTTCCTTAACCGTAGACGGGATGAGGAGTTACAGAATCGCCGCCACCGAGGTCAGGTTAGTCACTGTTTTCGCCCAGGATCATCGAATAATGTAAAAAGTCGTGGGTTAAAGTTTAATGAGAAAGAGGAAACTTAACATAGTCCCCAAGAGTATCCCCAGAAGATGGTAACCTCTCAGTGGAAAACTTGGTGGACGTCACGTTTGCTGGGCGCTGAACCACCGCGACGCTCCCGGTGGTGGGACAAACGGGCCTCAGGCAACTCCTGACTCCACACCCTAAGGAGGGCTCGGGAGCAAGGGTGTGGAATTCCTGCATAACTTGAATCTGATCGGGGGAAACACTGGACGAACCCACACTGAGATGCATTTTACAAACTAAGTGGCCTGTCTCCTCAAAGCTGTCAAGTCAGGAAAGGCAAGAAATAGGTTAACGAGGCATAAAAGCCAAGTATAAGCCGTGACCCTGAGCAATCCTGGGCCGGACGTGTATATATATATAGCTATACAGGATATGATTGGGACAGCTGATGACGTTTGAATATGTTCTGTAGATTAGACAGTGTTATCCAGTCAGTGTTCATTTCCTGATGTTAATTATGATACTTGGCTAAGTAGAAGCAGGCCCTTGATTACCAGAAATACACAGTGAAGCCTGACCCTGGTCCCACAGAGCTCTGGGGTCTGAATGTCCCTTGGAAATGAGAGCATCAGCCTTTGTGACCCCCGTGGTGGCTGCAGCTGCCCCACGCGTGGGCCTCGCCTCCCAGGCACACGTGGAGGCCACGTCCATCGGTCAGGGCAGTTCTCCGAAGCAGGTGCAAGCGTGAGCCTCCGGCGCTGGGGACGCTGTGCTGGCCCATGAGGGGGTCTGAGCCGGACGCCATCAGGCCTGCTACAGCTAGCACGTCCATGACATAGCACGTGCGGGTGACCAATGCCACCGAGAGGAAAAGCCACAGAGACACAAGGCCTGGGGAAGGAGGCTCGGCCAACAACTGGAACCGCATCTGTGAAACCGAGAAGGACTCAGGGTGGTTTCATCAAGTGCCACGTTGTGAAATCAGCGTACAGAAGCTTCAGGGCGTGTGGAAGGGATAATCCCGTTAGCAGCAGTAAAACAGGACAGAGTAGACGCTCTGGCACAGACTTCACGAGACCCGCCCAGAGCGTGTGAGGAAAGCATGAGACGCCCCTGAGGGCGTCCCTCACCCCTGCCCATGCTGGCTGCGGGGCCTTCTCCTCCCCCCCTGGGGCGTGAGCCCGGCTCTGGTGTCTGGGGGTGGTCTCGAGGCCTCTGTGCCCAAGCTCCTTGTCTGAAAAGAGAGGTAATACGGTGGTGCCGAGTCCCAGGGCCCCCGTGCAGATGGGCGAGCTCAGGGGCCGGGGTCTGCGCTGTGACGCGTGTGGCTGGCCCTCGGGGTGGGGCAGGTCGGCCCAGCCCTCACAGCCGCTCTCCTGCCCTCTTCCGCGCCTCCTCTTGGTGGGGTGGGCGGGCTGCCCCACGAGAAGCCCAGGGTCACTGCCCTTTAGGCCTCCTGGGGCCAGAGGGGCCGGTCTGGCCCCACCTGCTGACCTGACCCCCGGGGCTGGGAGCCCAGGGGAGGAGACGGGGGATTGGCCCCCGGGGCGCCCACCTCGGCCCGGAGGTGTCTCTGAGCTCCTCAGATCCCAGGTGGGAAAGGGAGAGAAGGGCTCCCCTGGGGCAACCGTGACATGACTCTGAGGACACGTGCACTCATGTGAGGCCAGTGAAAACCCCCGTAGTGGGTGGCGTCAGAAGGCCCCACTGCCTGAGGCCTGGGTGGGCCTCTGGGGCCAGGCCAACTGGCTGTGCTGCCTCTCTGGCAGGACTGGGACCAGGGGACGGTCAGGGGTCAGCCACACAAGTCCCCTGTCCCCAGAGGAACCCTCGACCTGCTTCCAGGTCTCCGGGGCCTGGGTAGACCAGGCAACATGCTTCCTGCGGGGCTGTCCCTCCTGAGCCGGACTGTCCTGCATGAGGCCCCGACGGGCACCAGGGGGCGCCCCAGGCCCTGCGCACGCACGCGCCCAAGCGGCCACCTACTGTTTCTGCAGTCATTTCCCGTCCTGGGACGTCCGGGGTTTGGCTGGGGGGAGGGGGCTGGGCTGACCCCTCTGGGTGGAGCAGAGGCGGGGGCCCTGGGACAGGGCCTGGGCCTGGCGGGGTGAGGGGCCCACAGACAGAGCGCCGCTGCTCTGGGCCAGCAGCCCCTCTGGGAGCCTGGCTCAGCGCGTGGGGAGGACACTGGCCCAGCCCTGGGCCCACAGAAACCCCTCGGTCCCAGTGCCGAAGCCCGGGGTCTCTGCCTCCTGGCTGGGGGCTCTGAGGCCGGGGCTGGGGGCCTTCCCTTCCCTCACCTTTGGGAGGGGCTTCCCTCTGGGGCTCCCCGACGGTGGGACCCCGGACCCTGCCCGCCCTGTGGCCCAGGACAGTCGACCACGTCCCCCCGCCTGGCCCAGGCCCATGGGCGCGCAGCGGCGAGGGAAGGCTTTAACGCTGCCTCTTGAGAATGATTTTAAACCGCAGGCCCCTGGAGGCCCTTTTCCCTGGAACATCGGTGTCTGTTCTCACACACACTCTGGGGCCCCAGGGGCAGGGGCCCCAGGGCCAGGGGTCCCAGGGGCAGGGGCGGGTGGCTCAAGGCCCAGCAGCCTTGGCGTGTTTCTGAGAACTCAGATGTTCTCCCCGAGCACCCCACGCCTCTCATGATGTGAAGCAAACGTGGGGCAAGTGGAAGCCAAATGTGGAACTGTGCTCAGGAGGGCGGGTCCACCTGGACCCGTGACCATGGTACCCTCAGCCTCATGCCCTCAACGCTGTTGTCATTACCCTCCTCCAGCTGCCAACGCTGAGCATGTCGGGGTTTCTCGGGACAGTTTGCGGAGCTGGAGTGCCTTGCCCGAGGTCACTCGACCAGCAGGGGGCAGAGCTGGGCCTCTCCGGGTCTGGCCGCCCCTGCTCTCCTGGGGTTCTGGGTCTCAGGGTACACCGGCCGGATGCCAGCAGCTTCCCAGAGCCTTGGTACAGTCAGGCCGAGGGTCAGAGGGTCTCAGTGGCCCCCGCAGATGCCGTGGTCCTGGGTCTCAGGGGAGAAAGCCAGGGTCGGGGCTTGCCGGGCTGGGCCCTCAGTGACCCGGGGCTGGGCCCTCAGTGACCCGGGACTGAGGTCACCCTGCACCTGGCCACTTGGGGGGAGCATTCCCTCTTTCTCTGGGGTCGAGCGGTCTGGGGGCTGTCAGCGGCGGGGCAAGGCCCACCCTCTCCCTCTGCCCTCACCCGCTGTGTGACTTGGGACGTAGGGGCACAGGCCCATGGCCAGGACCCTTAGTCCTGTGCCCACTAGTGTGGGGTTAGCTCACGTCATCAGGGACCAGGCTGGCCCCGCAGCCAGACACCACATCGGGCCCCAGTACCCCCGCCTCGAGGAAGCAGCGGGGAGGGGAAGAGGCCCTGCAGGGACTGCCTGGCCCCCGGCCCACTGCCAAGGGCAGCCCTGCGGGTGGGAGCCCAGCCCTCGCTGTAAGAGAGGGTGTCCCACTCTGAGGCTGGGGGAAGTGGGTGCAGGGGGTGGGCAGGGCCTGCAGCCCCCAGACCAGGGCTCCCACACAAGACCCTCGCCCTTCTGGAGCCTCACTGCACCTCAGAGGGGCCAGGACAGGGCTGGCTGTGCCCCTGGGGCCCCTGCCCCAAAGTTCAGCAGAGCAGGACTTGACTTTCGCTTGCAGGAATGCTGTAACGGCAGGGGCCCTGCTGGGTGGGCTGCGGTGGGCGCCCGGGGCTGTCGCTTCCTGAGAAGCCCCTCCCCCGGGGTCCCCGATTTCATCTAAATCTTCTGTTTCCAAGGAAGGCCAAGCTTCTCCCACAGCCTCAGACGCCATTAGAGACATTCTACTGCCAGATGTTCTGCTTTTTCCACAGAACCGGAGGCCAGCATGAGGTAGCTGGGGAAACATTAACCCCTCCAGACCCGCAGCCGGGTCGTCGTGTCTCGGCCTGTCCTCCAGGGGCCCTGTGCCCATCCCTCCCCAGCCCACCCAGGGCAAAGAAATGCCTTCTCTTTACAAAGCTTGGGGGGGCACCTCCCTAAAGACAAGATGTGTTCCCTGCTGAGGTCCCTGGGAACTCGGTGAAACAGAGTTCCGGGGGCCTGGCCAGCCTCGTACGGGGTGTGGGCAGCACTGCTCCTACGCTGTCACAGTGGGACCTGGGGGGATGACCCTCGGGCCTCACGTTTCACCAGTTATTAGACGGGCAGTGGCCACAGCTCCACCACCCCGGACGCTGGGACGGCCCCCGCACGGCGTCCATCACAGACCGTCTGTCCAGAGGGTCCTTCCCCCACCCCTTCCTCTCTCCCCCTTTCCCCTCCCCCTCCCCCCCTTTCCTTCCTTTTTCAGTGTTTCTTTCAAACGACAACCACAGCCTCTATGTCTGATTCCAACCGACCAGGGACTATGACTCTCAGCTCTTCAGCAACCGGACAGAGTAAATCAGGCCAAAGTGCATGGCCCCGGGACACAGGCCAGACAGACTCATCGGTTTCTCGGGGCAGCTGGGATGTGGAGGGGTGGGGACCTACCACACTCCCTGGTGGGTGCGCCCCAGCTACTCCTCAGGCGACAGCCCGGGAGCCCTCCTGTCCCCTGGAGCGGCCAGCACGCGTGGACGTCTGTGGGCACTGCCTTTCCCATCCTGGCCTCTTTTTCTGGTGGTTCTTTGCCTTCCTGCTGCCAGCTGATGCAAGCTCCCTGTCACTTAGGACATGAGTCACCACCTGAGGGGTCCCGCCTGCAGGTCACTGTGACTCAGATGCCCCACATGCCAGTGCTTCCACCTGGGCGGCCAGCCTGGCCGTGACCGGTCCACACCTCTCGGCCCCTGGGGGAGGCATCCCGGCTCCCCCCAACCCCAGCATCTTCTCTGACCACTGGCTGCTTCCCATCCAGCTGACTCATTTTGCAGTCAGAGCTGGGAGACGGGACCACCCTGTGCTCGGTGCCTGGGGCCAGACCGCTGGACCCGACAGTCAAGCTGGCCAGGAGAGGGGACAGGAGGGAGAGGCTGGTCCACGCTGAGGGCAGGGGCAGGAGCCTGGCCAGTCTGGCACCCCCGCCAGCTCCGACGTCCTCACGGTCACCCTGCCATGGAAACCACATGTGTAACCATGGAAACCACATGTGTAACCACGGAAAACATTTTCCTGGATGAATCATGCTCTAAGTTGGAAGGAAAATTCACTCAATAGTTGAGGCATTAAAAAGAAATCAAAAGGGTTTTGTTCAACAGATGCTAAGGGAGTTTGGGTCTTTGGTGTTTATAGGTGAAGGCGGCTTTCTGTCACCCACAGCCGGGAAGAAGCAGGACGTTCCGGAAACACCCACCGCCATCGCTTGGGAAGCCAGGCTCCTGGGACACTCCCCATGTTGCCCTGTCCTCGGGGCCACCATGTCTCCCCATCCTCTGGGCCCTTCTGGTCTAGGAAGTTCTAACAAGAGGAGTCTGAGTTTTCAGGGCCTGTGGAGGACAGCTCACCCTGCCGTGGGTCCGAGTGGCCCTGGTGGGGCCGGGAGGTGTCCATTCAGCGGCAAGGGCTCAGCCGTGGGCAGCGGCCTGGGTCTGTCTCCACGGGTCTCTCACCCACCGTGTGGCTCTGGGCACGATAACCCACCTTGGTTTCCCCACCTGGACAATGGGGGTAAGCTCTGCCCACCTACCCCTGAGTCGGAGGAAACATTGAACCAGGAACACAGGGAAAAGCCCTTTGCGCCCTGAAAGTCCATGTTTGCCACTGTAAATGCACAACGTTGCCGAGAAGGAGCCGTTTCGGGCCGCAGAGCCCGCGCGGCAGAGCGGACTTCGCTCCGAGGGGCAGCGCCGCCCATCGGGACTGCCGGCCACAGCCGTGGGGATGCTCGCCACGGGACGGCCCTCTGGGATGCCATTCACGCAGTCACTTCAGAGCAGAAGGCCTCCTTGCAGCGTGGGGCCAACAGAGGGGGCCGCGCTTGGGCCCTGGGCCTGCACGGCCGGCAGGAGGACTGTCAGAGGGGGACGAGGCGTGCGGTCAGGCAGGGGCCCTGGAGCTCCCCCGACAGCCCCGGGGACCCTGGGCGCAGGCCTGGAACGGTTGGCTCTGTGTGTCCTGGACATTGCACCAGCGGGCTGCCTGGGGCGCTGCCACCTGGTTGGCGGCATGGGGTGCCGCGTGGGGTCACCCGCTGGCCACCTTCACTGTGTGGACACAGTGCTGTGAGCAAGTGGAGAGGAGATGATGAGAGATACGCTGCCCACGGCAAGGCACACCCTCACCCTCATGCTCTGCAGGGGTGGACTTGTGCTAAGGGCCAGGGGCCAAGGTCCTGGGGCCTGGCAGGTGTCCGCACTGTCCTCAGGGCATGTCCATGTTCCCCACATGCCCACACCAGACGGTGCATCACCCATGGGAGCATGACCTATCTGGGGGGCATCACCCATAGGGGGGCATCACCCACCGGGGGGCATCACCCATCGGGGGGCATCACCCACGGGAGCATGACCTATCTGGGGGGCATCACCCACCGGGGGGCATCACCCATCGGGGGGCATCACCCACGGGAGCATGACCTATCTGGGGGGCATCACCCATTGGGGGGCATCACCCATCGGGAACATCACCTATCATCTGAGGGGCATCACCCACCGGGGGGCATCACCCATCGGGGGGCATCACCATCCAGGTGCCTGGCCTGGAGACCAGATCGGGAGGGGGGTGAGCTCTGCTCTCACCTCCTTGCCCCTGCCACTCCCCTCATCCCCCCTCCATAAGGGTCCTGGGCCGTAGCCCTGCTGTCCTTCCTGGAGTGCGCCCTGTGTCTGAGGGGCCCTGGCGCCTGGCAGGGGCAGGCTGGCAGCAACCCCACAGGCCCCTGGAGAGGGTCTCACAGGCTGGGGCAGTGGGGGGAGACGTGCCCCAGGGGTCCGGGCACAGCCCACACTGGTTGTGGCTGGAGGGGCTGCAGGAGGCCCCCCTCCACCCTCCCCTCTTAGGGCCTCACACTTGCTGCCTGAAAAGGGTGGGCGGAGGGGGGAGGGGGAGGAGGAAAGAGGGATATGCGCAGAGGGAGGAAGGCCCTGCCGGCGGCGGTTGCGGCGTCTGCAGGGCAGAGGGGCGCTGTGGCTGCACGGGGAAGGGCTCGGCCCCGCCCCATCAGCGCTGCCGGCGGCAGGCCCCTCCCGCGGCTCCCTGGGACGGGGCGAGGCGTTTCCGGAGGAGCCGCTTTCCTGCCAGCTTCCACCCACGCCGTGGTTCTTAACGCAAGGACAGTCCTGGTGGATAACTTCCCCTTTCCCTGCGCTTACTTTTGGAGGCACCTGGTATCACTGGGGCCTGGGAGGTGCAGGAGTCCGTTCGGGGGCGCCCCTGGAGGGCTCCTGTCAGGGGCCCAGGGGCCCGGAGCCCCAGCCCCTAGGAGGCCGAAGCCCAGGGAGTGACCTGCGGGGCCTCCAGACACTGTAGGCCGCACCCCGGGGGCAGGTGACCCGTGCTTCCCTGAAACAGCCCCCTAGCATGGGCGAGAGGCCCAGAGATGGGGGGCTTCTCCCCATCACCACCCCACCCTTCCCGTGGGGCCTGGGGACAGCCCTGTCCCCCAAGCCTCCTGGAACCCCAGCCCATGTCCTCCCCCACCTCTGCAGGGCCTTGACTCTTCCCACCTGGAGACCTCAGCTGCCTGGACAGTGTCACCTGGGGGTCCATTCAAACCTGCAGCAGCCCTGCTACCCACCCTCCCCCCAGACACCCACACCCTCCCAGCCTGGTCCCCGAGGACCTCGTCCCACCTCTCACCCCTCACGGATGCTGGATACCATGCGAGGGGCAGGGCGGGGGGCGGGGCTTGCAGCCTCGGGCCAAGTATCTCCCTGGGGCCCCTCCCCTCTCATGCCCTTCCCCCAGAGGGCTCCAGGGCTCCACGCCAAGCAGGCGCCCTCATGGTCCCTGGAGTGCTGTGGAGAAAGGCTCGCTCCCCGAAGGCCGATCTGGGACATCGGATGAGTGACGCCCCGCCCCCGGGGAGGGGCCAGCAAGGCCCACGGTGGGAGGGAGAGGAAGAGAAAGGGGCCCCTGGCTGCCCATCCTGTCTCTTCTCCACAAGCAGAGGGGGCGCTGCAGAGCCAGGCACCCTAACTTCCTCCCTTGCACCCTGGCCGACGGCCCCGTAGGGCAGCTGTGCTGTCTGCCCGGCTCCCGGGAGCCCTGCAGGGGTGGGTCTGAGGCCTGGCCTGGGCCTCGGGGCTGTGGGGATGTTGACCCTGCCGGGGCCGGCGCACCCCTCGGGACTACCTCGCCCGGCGCTGCCGGCTGGGAAGTGTGGGTGTCCCTGTGCCCCCCTCACACCCGCATCCTCACTGCCCAGCGGTGTCCGCGAATGGACCCTCCCGTCCCACAATCGGCCAGAGGCCCGAGCACGACTGTCCCTGTTTCTCCCCATTTCACAGACAAGCTGAGTCCAGAACCGCCCGGCAGCTGGGCCCCTGCTGTGGGGAGTCACGGCTCAGGGTTTCACACAACAAATTCCGATTTCATCTCCAAAACCTGCGAGAACATTAGTGCTGCCGCCTCTGCAGCTAAAACAGCTCAGACCTGGAGAGACCACGTGAGCAGGTAACAGCCTTGCGCGAGGGGCCAAGCCCCCTTGTCTGACCCTGGGTGCCCTGCACCCAACCCCAAAGCACAGAGAGAACTGCCCACAGCACGGCCTGGGTGAGACCAGTGGCAAGTAAAAGTACCCCCACGGTTAGCTCACAGAAGATTCAGAACGTACGTACGGGGAAAACACTGGAAGAAGTCCCACAGCAACCACCGAGAGGTATAATTCCCGAAGGGTTTCTCAAAACTTTACTGTGGTTATACGACTTCGGCGTGTCTTTAAACTATAAAACATTTCGGCTGATGTTAGACAAGTGGTAACAGCTCCAGCTCTGGGAAAGATCTTCTAGAATGTTCTCTGGGGCAGGGGTGGGCCTGGCCACATCTGGAGCCCACCCCTGCAGGGCCCCGGGGTCGGGGGTCTTCACATCTGTCCTCAGAAGCAGGGTCTCACCCTCCTCTTTCTGTGTCTCTGTCTCTCTGTCTATATATGTATTTATATAAAACAAATGCACGTATAGTTATTGTTCTGACTGCGTTTTCCCAGAGCAAAAAATGAAATAGTCTTTCGTCAATATGTATTTGACTAAACGGTGAAGAGATATTTCTCCGAAGCCTCGGAAGTCAGACAGATCAATGGATTTGAGGTGTTTACACAAACGGCACCGTGATTTGTAGAAACTGGTGAGCGAGTGGACAGGCAAACAGGCCGATCACTCCCACATGAAGGCTGGAAACAAAACGCCTCGGGGAAATTCGTCTCAGGGCTCGAGTCCTCTTCAGACTTCTTCAAGCTGACTTAGCAGGAGACCTGTAAGCAAATAAAAAACTCCCCACAAGCCAGGGAGGTAAATCCTTTCGCGAGTGGCGTCCGGGGCTCAGAGCGGCTTGGGGTGGGGGGGCGTGAGTGACTCGCCCGGAGCGGAGCTGGGAGAGACCCCGCCTCCCTGGCCGCTGGGCCCCCGCCCCAGCCCCTCCCCCGCTCCTCCCTCCACCCTCCCTCCCTCCTGGGCTGAAACTCTGGCCGAAGGAGAGCAGAGACAGCTCTCTCTCTCTCTCTCTCTCTCTCTCTCTCTCTCTCTGGCCACCGCCGCCTGCCTCCTGCCCCCTGCCCCCGCTCCATGGTGACCCGCAGGCCGGTGACATGAGTCTGCCCCGTGTTCTGCTCGCCCTGCTGCTGCAGGCCTGCTGGGCCACCGCGCAGGACGATGCGGCAGCCTCGAGGGCCATCGCCTTCCAAGGTGAGTGGACTTGCCGCGTCTGGGACTCTGGCCTCGGCTGCCGGGCGAGGCCGGCCTGGACCAGACGTATCAGCTGTGATGCCCCAATGGGACCCCAGCCCCTTCCCTTGCTGCCCGAGCGCTCAGATGCCGCGCGGCTGGCGCCGGACCCGACAGGAGGAGGCTGAGCCGGGGCTCAGCCCGCAAGCTCCCTGAGCGCCTGTCCCCGCGGGTGCTGCCCCCTCTCTGCCTCTCAGCTCCTTTTGATTCCTTGCTGGTGGTCAGTCAAGAAACACGGTCACCTGTCCCCACCCTCCCCCCGTTCTGAAGGTCATGCCCCTGGTAGTTTTAAATTCAACTTGGAAACGCGGTGAGAAAACGACCTCAGCTGTGGTGAAGGGCGGACTCCTCGCCCTTCCGGGAGGGTGGGAGTCTGAGTTGCCGCAGGGGTGCTGGCCGGGGAGGCAGCTGGTGGAGGACGCACCTGGGGAAGGTGGGCGCAGGGCGTGAGCTGCAGGCCCCTCCTCCGGTTCCCGGCCCAGACTGCCCCGTGGACCTGTTTTTCGTGCTGGACACCTCTGAGAGCGTGGCGTTGAGGCTTAAGCCCTACGGGGCTCTGGTGGACAAGGTCAAGGCCTTCACCAAGCGCTTCATCGACAACCTGAACGACAGGTAGGACCTCCGTCCTCTCGGGGCCGGCCTGCCTGGTGTCACCCTGCCGTGGCCCAGCAGGCAGAGCTGAGCCGCAACCTGCTCGGCTGGGTCTGCATCTGAGAAGGGTGGTGCCGGCCGGGCCTCTCGAGTCCCCTCCCCGAGTCTGAGTGGTCCAGACAGGCCAGGGAAAAGCTGAGCTTGAGATGGAGCAGGCCGGTCGGCCGGGAGGGCGGAAGGGGCAGTGCTGCTGCCTGGGCTCCGGGCCCCAAACCCCGAGGAGGAAACAGCTCCCCACCTCTACCACTGAGCGGGCGTGGGGAGCTGACCGAGGCCCTGTGGGTCCGCCCGGTGTCTGGAGGGGGTACTCCCCGCCAGCCACCGGGGCACCGACCACTGCCCAAGCGGACGGTCAGAGCCCACACCCCGGGCCCGAGGTCCCAGTGTCCCCCATGTCCAGAGTCCTGGTCGGAGGGGCCCCCAGCCCAGTCCTGGCTTTGGCAGCACCGTGCATCCACTCACTCACAGGGAAGCCCTGGGCAGTGGGTGTGGCCAAGCACAGGACACGCCTGCAGAGGGGCGGGTCAGGGCCACAGGGTGGGGGTGCGGCCAAGCACAGGACACGCCTGCAGAGGGGCGGGTCAGGGCCACAGGGTGGGGGTGCGGCCAAGCACAGGACACGCCTGCAGAGGGGCGGGTCAGGGCCACAGGGTGGGGGTGCGGCCAAGCACAGGACACGCCTGCAGAGGGGCGGGTCAGGGTCACAGGGTGGGGGTGTGGCCAAGCACAGGACACGCCTGCAGAGGGGCGGGGCAGGGCCACAGGGTGGGGGTGTGACCAAGCACAGGACACGCCTGCAGAGGGGCGGGTCAGGGCCACGGGGCGGGGGGGCTCAGCTCAGACCAGGTTCCTCCTCCTCCCTCACCTGCACAGGCCCCACCCCTCCTCCCACCCTGTCCCTGCTGACCCACTCACCCACTGAGCAGCTGACCCAGGCGCCGAGCCTCCCACGCACCAGAAGGGGCCGCAGGGACAGAGGACAGGCCTGCCCAATGCAGGGACTGTGGGACTGAAGCCCCAGGCCTCCCGAAATGCCCGGGTTTATGAGGCCCAGGGAGGGCCCCGGTGTGGATGTGCCTCGGGGAGGGGGTGCCAGGGCAGCCCTGCAGCCCGTCGTCCCGCTCCAGGGGACTCTGGCCCTGTGCCTCAGTTCTCCCGCCTGTGAACTGGGGGCTCTTCCCGCTGTCGGCGTTGGTTCTCCGCAGGGGCATCCGTCACCCGTCTGCTGATGGGCTGCGGGCCTGGCCACCCCCGGAGACCATCGACTGAGGTGCCCGGGGCAGAGAGAGGAGGCCACTCAGATCCAGGGGTCCCCACCAGTGTCCCTGCCCTGCCCACTGTCAGCGGCCCCACTGCTGTCCATGGAGGGTCTGCCCCCCACCCCGTGGCCCTGGAGCAGGGTCTCAGCACACAGCTCCTCGTCTGAGGCCCTGGAGAGCCGGGGACATGGTGGTCACTAGCTGGCCGCCCCCGCCCCGTGTGGCCCCCGGTGGCGGGACCCAGGGTCTTAGGGCCACTCGGGAAGCCCAGGCCAGGGCCCGCAGGCTCCTCCCTCTTGGGGCGAGACGGGACTGGCCATCTGTCCACCTGTGACGTGGTGGCAGTCCTGCCTTTGGATGGACGCAGTAGGGGAGCAGGCCTGGGTCTGGGGAGGGCCGCTCACCTCCGTGGGGCCCGCAGGTACTACCGCTGTGACCGCAACCTGGTGTGGAACGCGGGCGCGCTGCACTACAGCGACGAGGTGGAGATCATCCGCGGGCTCACGCGCATGCCCGGCGGCCGGGACGCGCTCAAGAGCAGCGTGGACGCGGTCAAGTACTTCGGCAAAGGCACCTACACGGACTGCGCCATCAAGAAGGGGCTGGAGGAGCTGCTCGTGGGGTGAGCGCCCGCCTGCCGCACCTCCCTGATCGCAGCCTGGTCGGCCACACTCCAGGGCTGTCCAAGGTCCCCAGGACCAGTCCCGGTGGCCGAGGGGGTCGTGCTGCTGACCACCGCCCAGCCTGCCCCATGGCCGCCAGGGGCGCTCTCCACCCCTCTGTCCTTCCCTCCAGCGGCCCACTGTCGTCTCAACCACTGAAGGCAGAGGGGGCCTGAAATGAGATCCCACAGAGCTTTATTTCCTGTGTAATGTCCTTTCCTATGATCCCACTTGTGGCCGGATCAACACAGAGAAACAGGAAACGTTGCCTTGGGTCTGGGTCTCTCTCCAGGGTTTCTAGCCCCCTGACCCTTACCTCCAGTCTAGGGGTCTCAGCTCTGCGGTTCCAGTGGGGCCCTGAGCTGTCAGGGTCAGTGCTGGCCTGAGGGGCCCGGCTGGGTGGTCTCACCTCTCTCACCCCCTGCAGGGGCTCCCACCTGAAGGAGAACAAGTACCTGATCGTGGTGACTGATGGGCACCCGCTGGAGGGCTACAAGGAGCCGTGCGGGGGCCTGGAAGATGCTGTGAACGAGGCCAAGCACCTGGGCGTCAGAGTCTTCTCTGTGGCCATCACGCCCGACCACCTGGTAGGACCCCTGCCTACGCTGGGCGGGGGGTGGGGAAGCACAGGTACAGGCATGGCCTGAGGGACGGGGGGCTCCAGGGGAGCAGAGGTGGAGAGGGGCCCGGCGCTCCCACCGTCACCAACGTTCGCCCTTGTTCTGGTCGCATCCACGCCAGGAGCCACGTCTGAGCATCATCGCCACGGACCACACGTACAGGCGCAACTTCACAGCGGCCGACTGGGGGCAGAGCCGCGACGCGGAGGCCGTCATCAGCCAGACCATCGACACCATCACGGACATGATCGTGAGCGCGGCCCCGCCCTCCCCGCCGTGTCCAAGATGCCGGAGATCCCGCGCCTGGGAATGAAAACTAATTTGACTTTTCTCTTTCACTTTTCAGAAAAATAACGTGGAGCAAGTGGTAAGGCCCCCCCACCCCCCGCCCCGCACCATAGCGTCACCGGCGCCCGTTTGCCCGGCAGCAGGCTGAGCGCGGGCGGCCGGTGTGGCTGTGCCCGGGCTCTCTGACGTGTCCCCTGTCCCTTCCTCCGCAGTGCTGCTCCTTCGAGTGCCAGGTGAGTGTGCGAGCCCCGCCCCGGGCCCCCCGGCTCTGCCGCCTCGCGCTCACCGTTCTCTTGTGTCTTGCAGCCCGCCAGAGGACCTCCTGGGCTGCGGGGCGACCCCGGGTATGAGGTGCGTGGCCGCGTCCTGTCCGTGCTTTCCTCCTTGGGGTGGGGGGGAAGCCTGGGAGAAATGTCCCTGCTGCCTGGCACCCAGGTGTTAGGGATGCGCTGGACCCCAGGCAGCCGTCCTGAGCGCTCACCGCCCGCTTGCTGTGCTGAGCAGGTGCCCCAGCGCGGGAGAGAGTCCAGGCGCCGTGACCCCACGCCGATGCGGCGGCCACGGGCTGCCGTGGGGTGGGGCCCGCCGCTCCGGCCTCCTCCATGGGGGAGGGAGCAGCCTTTCTGGAGTGACCACCCCTGTGGCTTCGCTGCTGGAGGCGGACCCTCCATGGGACGGGTGAACATGGCCCAAGGCCACGACTGCTTCGTGCGGAGGTTTTGGAGAACAAAGTTAGTTCCCAGTATTCACAACCTGGGATCTTGCTTGTGAAAGTCCACATTTCTGGCTTTTCCTAGAAAGTGTCAGGTGCAGTAGCCGTGGAGCCACACGGCTACCTCCTCCGGGGGGCTTCTGCGCCCCACCCACCCCGCCCGCCCCAGCAGCAAGAATGGGCGGAGAGAAAAGATTCAGGGGTCACTCCAGCCGGCGCCGGGCAGCCCCAGGGCCCGGTGGGGTGTGTGGGAGGGGAGCGTGGACCTGACCACGCAGGTCCCAGGATGGGCCACGAGAAAGGTGCCTGAAAATCACATGAACACTAGGGACCGGATGGAATAGCTTTTTGGACCTTTTTTGTTCGCAAGTAGAGGGTCCTTCTCACCAGCTTTTTAGAAATAAATGGAATTTGTCGTCTAACCTTGATCTGCTCTGTATTCCAGGGAGAAAGAGGGAAGCCAGGGCTCCCGGGAGAGAAAGGAGACGCCGGAGACCCCGTGAGTGCCGAGCCCTGACCGGGGGATGGGGGCGCTGAGAAGTCCGAGCCCAGGGAACTGGGCTGCGGAAGCTTCCAGAAGGATGGCTGGCTTCTGAGCACCATTGCCATGTGGCCTGACCCTCAGAGGACACGGCCCTCGTGGTGGCGAGGACCAGGGCGCACACGGCATAGCCGTCCTTCCAGCAGCCCCCGCCCGGGAAGACCCCCCGTGCCCCTCAGGCGCCCCCACAGGCCCACCTGCTCTCAGAAGGCGGGGGCAGGGGGCGGCCAGCAAAGTCCCAGGGCCTCTGCTTCAGCCACGGCCAGTTTCCCCTCCCCCGTGGCCCCGTGGGGGGCTCTGGGCCTCCGCCTCCCTGGAGCTCCGCTGAGAGCCCCCGGGAGGGGTGGGTGAGGCCTTCATAGCAGGGCGCTTCTCAGACGCAGGTCAGTGGTCAGCCAGCCAGGTCTCTCCAGCTGACCGGGCCTGAGTAGCGTGGAGAGCAAGCGGGTTGGATGGGGGCTGCCCCTGCCCCCAGGGGTGTCTAACCCACCCCTTCCTCTGTTGCAGGGAAGGCCTGGGGACCTCGGACCCGTCGGCTACCAGGGCATGAAGGTGCGTCTCCCCCTCCTCTACCACAGCCTTTCCTGGGGCCTCAGGGCATCCGGCCTGGGGCGCCCCTCACAGCCCCCTTCCCTCCTCTGTTTGCTGTCTAGGGAGAAAAAGGGAGCCGAGGGGAGAAGGTGAGTGACGTGAGACTTTGGGGGGTGTCCCTCGGGGCACAGAGCGGCCCCCTACTCTGGACAGGGACGATGCTGCCTGTTCCCGGCGTGGCTGGGCTGCGATGAGCTGGGTGGTGGGGAGGCGCCCTCCTTGGGGACCTCGCCCCATGATGGGGAGACCAAACCTCTCACCCTTCCTTCCTGTCTCCTCAGGGCTCCAGGGGACCCAAGGGCTACAAGGTGAGTGTGGCCGGAGGGGCATGGCCGGTGGGGACACTGCCCTGTGGGGTGCGGTCTGACCTTGGTCTGACCTTCTTTGGTTTTTGCACTTTGCAGGGCGAGAAGGGGAAGCGTGGCGTGGACGGCGTGGATGGCATGAAGGTCACCCTCAGCTGGGGGAGGGCTGGAGGCGGGGCCCGTGTTTCAGGAAGGGACGGTGGGCAAGGCTGGCCACCCCAGGGCCGGTGGGTGGGCAGGGGTCTCATGTGTGGCCACCCCTGGGCAGCATGAAAGGCAGGAGACGTTTCCTGCCAAGCCCCAGGTCCCAGTGGACCCCAAGCCACCTGGCCAAGCTCAGAGCTCCTTCTGCTGGGTGGGGCTTTCTTGGGAAGCGGGTGGATGGGCCAGTGCTGAAAGGCTTGATCACCGAACCCGCCTTCCTCCTTGCAGGGGGAGACGGGGTACCCTGGCCTGCCAGGCTGCAAGGGCTCGCCCGGATTCGATGTAAGTCGCTTTCTCTCACCGACATTTTAAGACTAAGTCGTCAAGAGTGGAGTTGCCTCAGCCCTCCTGCTGACACACTAAGAAGTCGCACGGGCCACACCACGTGCAGACCTGCCCTTCTGGCTCGTCGCTCACGTGTGTGCAGCCCAGTGGCTGCGGTTTCAGAATGTGGTCTGACTCTGCGTCCTCTCCCCAGGGCATCCAAGGACCCCTTGGGCCCAAGGGCGACGCGGGTGCCTTCGGACTGAAAGGAGGGAAGGTCAGTGACTCAAGCCCGCGGCAGGCCAGGCTGGGGCTTTACGACCCACCGAGCGTTGAGCAGAAATTCCTCCTGGAAGCAGGTTCTCGCCCCTAGTCTGGGGGCCAGGCCCCACCGCCCATGGGGGATGAGGCCTCGCCATTGCCCTTCCTGGGGCCGCCAGGGCTGGGGTGGGGGGCCCTCCGCCCCGGGAAGTGCTGGTCCCTGAGCCTCGGACACGTCCTGTCCCCACCACACCAGCCGCCCCTGCTCATCCGTCTGGGGCCTCTCTGGTTACCTCAGGAATGTCCACGTAGCCTGCAGCCCGCGGGTCAGCCCAGAATCGATCTGCTCACGGGAAATCTAAACTCAAGAATAAACAGGGTGGCGCTGATGCTGCAGTGGGCAGAGCAGTGAGGCATGAGGACTTCACGTTTTGAGTCTAATTCAAATCTGCTGCTGGGAAAGTTGGAGCAGTAACACGAACTCTGCCCCAAACGCGTCCTAGCAACGCACATGTCCTGGAGTGTGGGCCGAGGTCCCCAGCCTGGCAACAGTGGGCATCCACTCATGAGGGCCGGGCTGGCCCCTGTGGTGGCGGCATTTGAACCCAGGAGGCGGGTTTTGTGCAGAGATGTGGGTGTCTGGGGAGGGTCCTCTGTGTCCGAGGTTCCTGCAGTCAGTCAGGGACGGCGGCCTGAAGCAGGGCCAGCGTAGGGTCACTGGCCCCCAGGACGGCTGGGCGTGGCCTCCTGAAGGCTGACCCTTGCATCTTTCCAGGGTGAGCCTGGAGCAGACGGGGAGCCTGGGAGGCCAGGGAACACGGGGCCCCCCGGAGACGAGGTGAGTATGCACACAGCCCCCCGATACAGCGGGGTGGGCGCCGGCCCTGGGAGGGGCCGCAGGGTCAAGGACAGACAGTCTTCACTGTTGTCCCCAGGGTGAGCCTGGAGCACCTGGTCCCCTGGGAGAGAAGGGAGAAGCCGGCGACGAGGTAGGAGCCCCTCGTCCTCCTGATGCCCGAGCCTCAAGCAGAGTTCCCGACGCAAACTAACACTCGTGTTCATTCCTCTTAATCCCAGGGAAACGCGGGACCAGACGGACCCCCCGGAGAGAGGGTGAGTGGAGGTGTCCTGGGCCTCACCACTTAGTGGCAGACGTGGACGGTGTGACCAGCCCTGTGGTCCCAGGTGGACAGACCCCGGGGAGTGTGCTGGAGCCAATGGGACCCCAGTCTCTGAAGGACGGGGCGTGAGATGGAGGGACTGCAAGTCCTGGTATCTGCTGGGGCGCCAGGCCCTGTGCCCAGGCCTCGAGCCCCAGCCTGCGCCGTCAGGGCTGCAGCCTCACCGCCCTCTGCTGCCTCCACACAGGGCGGCCCTGGGGAAAGAGGACCACGGGGGACCCCAGGCGCGCGGGGCCCGAGAGGAGACCTGGTGAGTCACTGTCCCTAAAGCTGGGACCCCATCCCCTGGGGGCAGAGACCGGGGCCAGGCCAGGGTCAGGCCATCAGAATCACAGGACGCGCCGCCGAGGCCCTCTGGCGCCTAGATGTGGGCAACCCACGCCCTCGCCTCCCATTTCCCAAATATGCCCCCCGACACACACTTCTTGTGCGGGAAATGCGGCAGCTCCTGCCCTCGGGCCCCGCCCAGACCTCCAAGCTGCGTGGCCCCGGGTCACCTCCAGGGCCTGGGAGGCAAGGTGAGCTGGGTGGGGCTTCTCCACTCACCACGGATGACCAGGGAGCAGCCCCCTGAAACCTCACCCAGGCACGCCGTGGAAGCACGTCCTCTGCACTGTGGCTGCCACCTTCGTGCCGGCTGGCCGGGTCTGGCTCCACGGGCTTTCCCCGAGCTGCGCTTATTCCTTAGCTTGGCCTTTATTTAGCTGCCCAGCTTCACACTTTCGCAGCTGACTCAGCAAGCCCCGCCCGCTGCACGTCTGGGCTCTTCCCCCCAGAGCTCCTAAACGTTTCGCAGACGGAGCCTCTTCTGCAACTGTCTTCTTCCGGGGACGGTTTCCCTTTGTTAAAACTTCAAGAGCAGGAATGTTGGAAACAGCTCAGGGGCTGCTGCTCGCTCACCTCCAAGGCCCAGCGGCTTCGCCGTCAGGGGCCACGCTGGGCTTCGTCTGCCACGTGGTTAAGTGGGAAAGTCTGGCGGGACCCAGAGCGTGGGCACCGAGTCACACTCTGCCCGGTTGGAGAGGAGAGCAGGCCTCACCCTATGGCTCCGGGGTTAGGAGGCAAGGACGCTGAGCCCCAGGCCTCAGATGCGGCTGGCCCCCTCCCTGCTGGAGATGCAGGCGCCGCCGCTCCCCGTCCGCAAGAACGGGGTGCTTCTCCAGGCTGTGCTGTCCCCCTGGGGTGACACTCGGACGTAGGGGCAAATGCTTCTCCTCCAGATGCGTGTCCAAGGCATCCCGATGGGGAGAGTGAGTTTAGCCAAGTCCAAGGTCAGGGGAAGAGAGGTTTGTCTTTCTGACCCCGACCCCGGGCCCCCCAGAACCCCACGCCCCCCCCAGGCAGGGGTGGGGAAGGACAGCAAAGCAGGGACGATGTAGCTTTGACCCCCTTTCCGAGCCCAGTGCTTCAGGTCAGGAAACAGGACTGAAGGCCAGGCTGTGCCTCCCGGAGGTGCCTTGGACAAAGGGGGGTGGAGGTATGCTCAGCCCCACACAGCTCTGGGGCCCGAGGCCAGGTGGACGATGAGATGCCTCCCGGCCTCGGGGGGGCTGCTGGCCCCTTGTCGTGGCCCCTTGAAAGCACAAGTCACCTGATGGCCAGGCACGTGGCCACGTTGTGGGAAACACGTGGGAAGCGTGAAAAGGAAGGACGAGGCCGGCCCACAGCAGACGGTGGCCCTTCCTGGCTGTGTGGGAGCTGCCGGGCCCCTGGCCTCGCCTGGTGACCACCCGGGGCGGCTGCCCTCTTCCATCTCCACCTCAGCGGCTTTTCCTCTCCAGGGTGAAGCTGGACCCCAAGGTGACCAGGGACGAGAAGGCCCCATTGGCATCCCCGGAGACCCGGTAGGAAGCCCGGCTGCCGGGGGGCGGGGGGGAGCTGCTGCCGGTTCGGATCAGCTCACAGATTTAGGGGGAGGTCCCTAGGGGGAGGTCCCTTTTCTCTTCCCACCTGGGGTGCTTCCTGCAGGGGCAAGGCCTGGAGACCTTGGGATGTCTGGGGTCGGGTGGGGGGCCAGGGTGGCTGGTGCAGATTGGTGAGCTGGGCCCAGTGCTCCCAGGGGAGCCCTGTCTCAGGGTGGGCGCCTGCCAGGGTGCAGCCCTGAGTGTGCAGAGCCCCGTGCTGCCCCCAGCGCTGCCCTCAGGGTGAGGAAGGGTGCCCTGGCTCGGCTGGTGCTGGGGGAGGGCAGTGGGCTTGGAGGCCGGGCTGGGGCATGAGGGGGCAGGGCGGGCAGCAGCGGGGGCGTGCTGGGGTCGGGGCACCCTGGGGACCCCCTGGCCTGGCGGAGCGGGGTCACAGGGGACTGAGCCCAGACAGAGGCACCCCACATTGGAGACAGGGTATGTGAGCCTCTCTCAGTGTTTGGAGCCCAGAGGTGAGATCCTGGCTGGAAATTGATTTGGGAGTGTTGGTGCACAGAAGGTTCTAGAATTCCTGGATGTGACCTTCTAGAGGCCATGCTGGGGATGAGGAGGACAGTGGAGGCCTGAGGAAGCCGCGGGCTGGGTGGAAGGAGGGGGCGGGGGGCAGGCAGGAGGCTGTGAGCGGCTGGGGGAGAGGCACAGGTGAGACGACCCTCCCCAGGGAGCATCATGCCCGCCGCTGCTCTCAGCCCATCTTCTCCAGACCCCGGCCCGGGGCCAGCCACGGGGGTCCACGAGTGGAGGGTGGGGACAGGATGCACGCAGAGGCGAGGCAGTTTGGGAGGCAGTCTGCACTGGGCAGGCCTCGGCCAGAGGGACACCGCTGGTGGCCAGCGCATCCTGGCAGAGGTCAGCAGGGCCTGCTCGAGCTCTGGCCCTGGGGGAGCTCCCTGGGGGAGAACAGGAAGGGGGGCACACAGCCTGGTGCTGCCCTTGTTATTGGGGTGCTGGCCATCCAGTGGGGAGACAGACCACATGTGGTGAACACGTAGCAAGCTGACCTATGTGCGTGGTGAGGACGCCTGGCTGCAGAGGTAGGTCCCGCAAGGCCCTCGACCCCGCCCACCGCCTCCCGCGGGGTGAGGGCTGCCCCAGGGGCCCCTGCGATTCGGGGTGCTGCCGGCTGGGCGTCGGCCGGCTCTGCCACTGACCTGCGTTGCGGCCTGTTCCTTGGCGCCCTCGGAAGGGCCTACCTCCTGCCCCTTCTCGTCCCCATTGACTGTAACGAGATTGTCTGCAGTATTTTGCTTTACAGAAAAATACTGTAGGGAGTCCCCTGGTGGCCTAGCGGTTAGGATGCTGGGCTTTCACTGCCATGGTCCGGGTTCAATCCCTGGTAGGGGAAATAAGACCCCACAAGCTGCACGGCATAACCAAAAAAAAAGGAAAAATACTGTCATAAATATCAACATCCATCTGCCGTTCAGTCAGCTCATGTGTCCATCTGTCCATCTGTCCATTCATCCATCCATCTCTATCCGTCCATCCATCCACCATCTATGTACATGTGTGCATCTATCCCTCTATCCATCCACCCATCTGTCATCTGTCTATTCATCTGTCACATACATATCTGTGGATATATGTACCCATCCGTCTACCCACCCAGCCGTCCATCCATCCATCCACCCTGAAGAGCTTCCCAGGCTATGTCCAGAATGTAAGTTCTTAGCAGCAATATTTCTCAGCCCCAGTGGTGTGTGTGTGAGCTAATATTTGCCAAATAATCCTACCTACTTCTCTGTCTGGCCCCCAAGAGTGTAAAAGAGGACGGCTCCCACACCTTTGCCAGGACGAGCTATGATCAGACTCCTGCCGTGAGCCTTCTCTCCCCTCTTGCTTTGACTGTTCGTGGGTTTACGGGCCAAGCGCGGTCTCTGCCGGGCTGTTGAGGCAGCTCTTCATTTCCCACCGGCGTCTGTGTTTCCCACGTTGATGGCGGGGGGCTCCATCCATGGTGCAGACGTTTTGTCAGTTGTCCTCTGCGTCCTGACCTTGTCTATGGTACCCTGTGGTTGAGGATGTCCTGCTCGTTTACAGAGATTTACAGATGTGCTCACGCCTTTTAGTGTATTTTTTGCTTACGTCTTTGATCTGTCTGGAGTAGAGACTGAGGGGCTGGAAGAGAGGTGAGCTTGGCCTGCTTGGCTTTTTCGGCGAACGGCCAGCCCGTTGTCACAACACACGTAACCGCAGTCTTTCCTGCTGGTTAAAACGCACTTCCATCATGTTTAAACCCCCTCACCTACGTGTGCCTCTTTCTGGTCTGGCTGTCGCACACCCCTCCTCTTTCCATTTCCACCCAGTTCCCACGACTGTAACTCATGTGGCCTCAGGCGGGCTGGGCCTGCTGCCTGGGCGGCTTCCTGGGCCCCTGCCTGGGCCCCTGACTTTCCTGGACGGGAACCAAGGAGCAGTAACTGCTCCTGGCCGGTGCTGCCGGGACAAGCTGCCCGTGTGACGCAGGTCTTCCCTGTGGCACCTTCAGGAGGTCATTCGAGACACTGAAGGCACGAAGCTCTAAAAGCAGAACCGACACGGGTTCATGGGACCATCC
The DNA here is from genome assembly GCF_963455315.2 of Globicephala melas. Classification (NCBI taxonomy): domain Eukaryota; kingdom Metazoa; phylum Chordata; class Mammalia; order Artiodactyla; family Delphinidae; genus Globicephala; species Globicephala melas. The sequence goes on along the minus strand of NC_083317.1, from coordinate 641,942 downwards.
CAGCAGCATCAGTTTTCAGTCATGATAGTCACTGCAAAGAAAAGGAAACGACCAAGAACGTGGGGAGAGAGGGAGGCCCCACCCCAGGCGGTGGGGACCCCGGGCGCTGCTGGGGGCGGCTGCCCCCTTTGGGAGGGGGCCCTGTGTCCCCCCAGCCTGTGAGCGACCAGAGACGGTCCCCTCCCGACCCGTGGCTCCCGGCCAAGGAGGCGCTTGGTCACCTGGACATTCGACTTCCGGGCCTCCAGGCTCTGGCTCGTGTGCCCGGCCCTCCCAACCCCACCACGGACCCGCGACCGACTCCAGGCCCAGCAGGAGGCCGGCTCCGACCCCAGGGTCCATGCAGAGAGTTCTGGGAAATGTGTTTTCCCAAATCGCAGGACAAGGCAGTGGAGAAACAGAGGACAGGGTCCCATCGTCCCGTGGCAGGCCCAGCCGTCCGGCCTCGCCCGTCCCACGTCCCACCGCGGTGGGCGGCCGGTCCCACCTGCGAGGGTGCCAGCTGCCCACAGGAGCTCCGCCCGAGTTTGGTCTTTCTGTGTCTTAGGCAGGCCCTTGAGTCCCAGTTTCCCAGGAGGTGCTACCCGGGACCAGGAGGTGCCGCTTTTCTTGCCCCGAGGCAGGTCTCGGGGCCCCAGGCTGACCCCCTGAGCCCCCGTGTCCCCGTGGCCAGCATGCAGGGAGCGTGATGCTGGTGCTGGCCAGGGCGCACAACCGCGCCAGCTCCCGGGCCGTGGCCACGGCCGGCCCCCTGCCCGGTGTGGGGCGGCAGCGCGGCAGCAGCTCCTGGCCGGATAACGGGCGTCGTGCACGTTTGTGACGGGAGGGCAGCCAGCAGAGAACTCGTGAGAAGCGCCGCCTCGTGACGGGGCCCAGGGGATGGGCCTCTGAGTCCAGGGTCCCGTTGGCGGGGCCCAGGGGATGGGCCTCTGAGTCCAGGGTCCCATTGGCGGGGCCCAGGGGATGGGCCTCTGAGTCCAGGGTCCCGTTGGCGCGGCCCAGGGGATGGGCCTCTGAGTCCAGGGTCCCGTTGGTGGGGCCCAGGGGATGGGCCTCTGAGTGCAGGGTCCTGTTGGTGGGGCCCAGGGGGGCAGGCGGGCCAGCAGCCCCCTGAGTGACACACGCTTGCCCTCCTCGCTGGGGCTTGGCTGGGGGCATCTGCGCAGTGCTCAGGGGACCGAGAGCCTGGCCCCGGGAATGCAGGGGTCACCTCCAGAGAGGGACGGGGATAGAGCAGCCAGCAAGTGCGGGGTCTGGGGCCTGGGCGGCTCCTCTGGGGCAGAGGGGGACCGATGGCTGTGTCCTCTCTCTGCAGGGTGAGGCTGGCCCCACTGGACCGAAAGGATACCGTGGCGACGAGGGGCCTCCAGGGCCCGAGGTGAGGAGCCCTCCCCGCCCCCCATCCTAGGAGGGGCCAGCCCTGGACCCAGACCCCATCCCGTACCCAGCGCTTCCTTAGGAGATCCCCCAGGCTCCTTACCTGTTAAAACTGTTTCATTTCACTTCACAGTATATGTGACTCTTAGAACATTTAGAAAATGAAGAAAACTACAAAAAGAAATCTAAAACACCCCCCAGAGATAAACAACATGAAGAGTTTGGCTTATTTCTTTCCAAATTCTTTTTTCTTTCTTTGCATATTATGCCTTGTAAATTTGACTTGGTAAGGTTTTTTTGTTTTTCTCATCATGAGCTCAAACCTTAACGATTTTTCAGCACGTTATTGACATGCTCCCGTTGGCCATGCCTGTAGCTCTATCTGCTGATTCCTCCACCCCCGCCGGATGGGCTCTCGGGTTTGAATTTCCTGCAGTGACCCCGTGGGTTTCTGTCCCTGTTCTGGTCACCTCCTCCTTGGGTCACTCCCTGGGTGGACCACTGGGCAGGTGTGGCCTCTAAGGCCCGAAGGTTACACGGCCCCCAGGATCATCGGTTTAAAAACCCTTCTTTTAGTCATTTCTGTGCTGCATGAAGACGTGTATTTTATTTAATTGTCCCTCTTTCCTCCAAGAGACGTTGTACCTCTGAGCCTGTGTGGCTCGCTGCCTGGTGTCCACTTCATTTTCTCCTCCTTAGGGCCCCGGAGGAGCCTCAGGGCCCCCAGGACCCCCCGGAGACCCCGGGCTGATGGGCGAAAGGGTGAGTGACGCAGGGCACAGGGCACAGCCCTGGTAGGGGGGCTGCCTGGGACCCCAGAGTCCAGAAGCGGCCGGCCTGGGCGAGTCCCACAGTGACTGGACACGGTCTGCTCTCCCAGGGTGAAGACGGCCCCCCTGGAAACGGCACCGAGGGCTTCCCCGGCTTCCCTGTGAGTGCCCCCCGACACCCCCTTTGGCCAGTCGGGCACACGGGCTCCGTGGCTGGGATTGCCCCTCGTGGCCCCCCGCCATGTCAGAGCCCGGCATGACTGTCCTGCCTTCCCTGCAGGGCTATCCGGGCAGCAGGGGTCCTCCCGGGATAAATGTGAGTACACGCCCTTCCGCTCCGTCGGCCCCTGGAGCACACGTGCACGTTCAAGCACATCGCTCCCACACCTGAGCAAGCACACACGCGTGCAGAGGCACACACGCGTGCAGAGGCACACACACGTGCAAACACACACGTGCAGACGCACTGTCCCCCGCAGCCCAGCTGTCGCCGAGGCACCCCCACCTGCGTCTCCGTCTCTGGGAGCCCCGCCCGGCTCCGGGCGGGGTGCCCCTGCTGACACTTCCCTCAAGAGCCGAGGGCTCCACCACACCCCCCAGAGCCCTGCCCTCCCCAGGAGCCCAGGCCCGCAGCACCCACCCCAGACCCTGGGCCCGGCTCCCCCTAACCACGTGCTCCCCTGCAGGGCACCAAAGGCTACCCTGGCCTCAAGGGAGACGAGGGAGAAGCCGGGGACCCCGGAGAGGACGTGAGTGCAGAGCCCACCGCATGCTGTGACATCCCGGGCCGGCCTCGGCCTCGAGGGCCCGGACCCGGAGGGCTGTGGTGGCTCCGAGGGCGGCTGAGGGTCCGGGGTCGAGGGTGCGGTGGGCAGGCTCGCAGCAGGGGGTCCAGGGGCTCCGGCCACGTGTGGCAGTGCCTGCAACACCGCGCTGTCTTTCCAGAACAATGACATTTCTCCCCGAGGCGCCAAAGGAGCAAAGGGCTACCGAGGCCCCGAAGGCCCCCCGGTGCGTTGGCGGGCGTGGGCAGGTGCCCCACCCAGAGGCTGCAGAGGCTGGGGTGTGGGGGCGGGAACCTGGGAGCCAGGCTCTGGGGAAGGGCTCGGGAGGCGGGGCTTCGGCAGGCAGGATGACGGGGGACGGGCAGTTTCGGGGTGGGGGCTTGAGCAGGCAGGGGTGGGCAGAGGAGGGGAGGGTGGGTCTCCAGGTGAGGCATGATGGTTGCAGCAGGGCCCGGGGCGGCGCCTGGATGAGGCTGGGCACCCTGCCCCTCGCGGTGGTGTCATTAGACCCACAGGGACACTCTGCCCCGGGCCGTGAGCACCCACAGACCACCAGGAAAGGGCACATTAGACAGTTGTCGCCCAGCGGAGGGAGGTAGCGGGTTCCCCAGCCCTTAACGTGCAGAAGCCTCAGCTGCCCCTAGTGTTCGGGGGGCCCTAAGTGGAGGTGGGGTCAGCCGAGGGCTCCCGTCAGACCTGCAGCCCAGGAATCGGGCAGGGCCCCAGCGTCCACCCTCTCCTGTCCTTTCTCTGACAGGGACCCCCAGGACACATAGGACCACCAGGGCCAGACGTAAGTGGGGTGTTTGTGAACATCCTTGGGGGCCAACTGCTCTGGCCCAGGATCCTGTGAGGGTGGGGAGCTGTGACAGCAGCAGGGAGCCGTGATGGCGATGGGGGGGGGGACACGTGATGGCCACAGGGGGGCACATGGTGGCCGTGGGGGTGTGATGGCCGCAGAAGACATGTGATTGCCATAGAGGCACATGATGGCCATGGGGGGCATGCAATGGCCACTGGGGGGACACGTGGTGGCCATAGGGGAACATACGAAGCCGGGGGGGGCACATTATGGCCGCAGGGTGGACACGTCTTTGCCCCCACAGGAACATGTGATGGCCACGGGGGGCGGAACGTATGGCCACATGTCAGGGACCACATCAGGTGCTCATGCTTGCAGGCAGGGGCCTCACAGGCAGAGCAGGGCACACCATGGGAAGGGAGACACCCTGCCCAGCCCAGCCCCTCTGTGGTCCCAGCTGTGGTCCCAGGGGATGGGGACCTGGAAGGCTGGCCTCACCCCAGAGCCTGGGGCAGCCCTGGAGGGGTCACAGCAGGGCCTGTTCTGTCTCATGGGAGTGTCTCACCCCCTCCCCAGGAATGCGAGATTTTGGACATCATCATGAAAATGTGCTGTGAGTATCTCCACCTTTGAGTAACTGTCCTAACTAGAAGGAGGGTCCTGCCACGGTGCCGGCCGGGGTGAGGCAGGCAGGCGGGCAGGCGTATGCCCACCCACGAGAGTCCTGGTGGGCCGGGGAGGGCTGGCTGGAGGGTTTAGTCTAAACGACCACGTAATTTCCTCTTTCTCCTCTTCCCAGCTTGCTGTGGTGAGTGTCACTCTTCACCTGGTGTTTCTAGCTTTCGAGTGGACTGACCCCGTGGGGGGTGGAGCCCCTCGCCCACACTCCCGCAGCCCCGGGGTGCTGGCCCACCTCGTCCTCTCCCCGCTCACTCACACAAGCAGGCACGGGGGGATGGGAGTTCTCCCGGTGCCCCCGGGTCCTCGAGGCCCTGCCCCTCGGGCTGCCCTGCTCTGGGAGGGGTCCTGGGAGGGGCCCCGAGGCTGAGCCCGCCACCGCCCACAGAGTGCCAGTGCGGCCCCATCGACATCCTGTTCGTGCTGGACAGCTCCGAGAGCATCGGCCTGCAGAACTTCGAGATCTCCAAGGACTTCATCGTCAAGGTCATCGACCGGCTGAGCAGGGACGAGCTGGTCAAGGTGAGGTGCCCAGGCCTCGCTCGAGGACGGAGCTTCCCAGGAGGGGTCTGTCCTGACACCAGAGTGGAAGGGCCGGGCGCTAGGGGCCATGGGACGGACGCTTTGCTTCTCGAAAGCCGAAGCCCCCAGCCCACCAGAGCATGAGAGTCACCCCGGGGGCCCGGGGGCCGGTCCAGCCTGGGACAGGTGGTGGGTGGAAGGGCGGCCCAGGAGGAGCATGGGCGCCTCGGGGGCCCTGGTGGGGGCCGCTCCCGACCGCGGCTCCCGTCCCCGTGCAGTTTGAGCCCGGGCAGTCGCACGCGGGCGTGGTGCAGTACAGCCACAACCAGATGCAGGAGCACGTGGACCTGCGGGACCCCAACATCAGGACCACCCAGGACCTCAAGGAGTGAGTGCGGCTGCTCGGAGCCGGCCGACGCACGGGGCCCCAGCGGCCCCCGCAGCCCTGCCCCAGCCCCGCCCCAGTCCCGCCCCCAGCCCCGCCCCCCACTGAGGGCGGCGCCGTGGCCCCACCCCCAGCCCTGCCCCAGCCCCGCCCCCAGCCCCGCCCCCCACTGAGGGCGGCGCCGTGGCCCCACAGAGCCATCAAGAAGCTGCGCTGGATGGGTGGAGGCACCTTCACAGGCGAGGCTCTGCAGTACACCCGGGACCGGCTGCTGCCGCCCACCCAGAACAACCGCATCGCCCTGGTCCTCACGGACGGCCGCTCGGACACCCAGAGGGACACCACCCCACTCAGCGTGCTCTGCGGCCCTGACATTCAGGTGGGGCGGCCTCTATGTCTGCGCTGCCACCCTTGCGCTCTGGGGCTCGGGGGACTGTCCCCACCGGGGGCCACGCCAACACTGCCCCTCCCCCCAGGTGGTCTCCGTGGGCATCAAGGATTTGTTTGGCCTAGCCGCGGGCTCTGACCAGCTCAACGTCATCTCCTGCCAAGGCCTGGCGCCCCAGGGGCGGCCGGGCATCTCGCTGGTCAAGGAGAATTACGCAGAGCTGCTAGACGATGGCTTCCTGAAGAACGTCACCGCCCAGATCTGCATAGGTGGGCATGGGCAGGGCCCCCCTCGGCCCAGGCGTGTCCTGCTCTGCTCTCACGGTGACCCTCCGGCCATGGGAGCCACACATCCACGGCCAGCAGCACGCCTGCCGCCCCCCCCAGCCGCTTCCCGCTCTTCCCCGAGGAAGCCGTGGCCTGGCTCCCTCGTGGTCCAGCGTCCTGGCTCCCTCATGGTCCAGCGTCCACACGGGTGCCCCCCCCCCGAGTGTGGGCTGCACCGCATCTCCTGCCCGTCGTCCTGGAGCCGTGAGCACACGTGTGCGCTGGGGTCTGAGGCTCGGCCGTGTTTGGCCTTGGAGTCTGAGGCCCCTCAGAGGTGCCTACGTAAGAACATACTTGCCATGTCCATCTGGGCCTGGCCCGGGGTCAGAGCTGAGTCCGTGGTGCAGACAGCTGGTCGGCAGCCAGAGAGAGCTGCAGGGTCAGACTCGGGGCCCTAGCCCTCCCGGTGGGCACGTACTCAGCCTCGTCCAGGGACAGTGTGGCCCGGGCTCTGAGCTGCAGACCACCCTTCCTCCTCTCTGAGCCTTGGTTTCCCCATTCTGGGAAGGGGGGCTGCCTCACTGGGCTGGTGCCCGGGGGGCCATTTCGTCCCTCAAAGGCCCCTCTTGAACAAAGGACACCCCTCCTGGTGGGTGGAGGGGGCCAGCTGTTCAGGAACATCAGCTGTGCTTCCATGGAGATGCCAGCTGTCCTCTTGTTGGGGGGCTGCAGGTGGAACAGTGGTCTCTGAGATCGCTGGGTCCATGCTGTGGGGTTTTCTCTCTTACAGACAAGAAATGTCCAGATTACACCTGCCCAAGTGAGTACCGGGGGAGGGGGAGGGGCTCTCAGGGCGGGGCACCGGGTGAGGAGGGTCGAGAGGCCACAGGGCGGGTGGGGCCAGGCTCTCGGGGCCTCGCTGTGTGCTCATGGCCGCCCCTGCCCACAGTCACCTTCTCCTCCCCGACCGACATCACCATCCTGCTGGACGGTTCAGCCAGCGTGGGCAGCCACAACTTCGACACCTCCAAGCGCTTCGCCAAGCGGCTGGCCGAGCGCTTCCTGACGGCGGGCCAGACGGGCCCGGGCCAGGAGGTGCGCGTGGCGGTGGTGCAGTACAGCGGCACCGGGCAGCAGCGGCCGGAGCGTGCGGCGCTGCAGTTCGTGCAGAACTACACCGTGCTGGCCAGCGCCCTGGACACCATGGACTTCTTCAACGATGCCACCGACGTCACCGACGCCCTGGGCTACGTGACCCGCTTCTACCGCGAGGCCTCGCCCGGCGCCGCCAAGAAGAGGCTGCTGCTCTTCTCCGACGGCAACTCGCAGGGCGCCACGGCGGCCACCATCGAGAAGGCCGTGCAGGAGGCCCAGCGGGCAGGCATCGAGATCTTCATGGTGGTGGTGGGCCCCCAGGTGAACGAGCCCCACGTGCGCGTCCTGGTCACCGGCAAGGCGGCCGAGTACGACGTGGCCTTCGGTGAACGCCACCTGTTCCGCGTGCCCAGCTACCAGGCGCTGCTGCGCGGCGTCTTCTACCAGACGGTGTCCAGGAAGGTGGCGCTGGGCTAGCAGCCGGGCCACCGCCGCTGAGACGGAGAGTGAGAAGGGGCCGGAAGGTTCCTGGCCCACCCGACTAGCCAGGCTTTTTAAGGAGAAGCTCGAAAGGCCGCGATTCAGCGCTCTGCGTTCTGCCAGCCCCTCTGAGCGGGGTGTTGCCGCCCCAACCCTGGGCTCTGCCGGCCCCTCCCGCCACCCACCTGAACCCGCACCTGACTCGCGCTGCCGGTCAGGGTCCCCTAATCCCGAGTCAGAACCCCTAAGCCTGGTTTCTCTTTCCTTCCTGGGGTCAGCTGTCACCGCCTCCCCTCCCCCACTCCCTCGTAGCTTGACTTGCCTTCACGAAACACTCACGCCTAGAGTCAGGTCTCCCAGGGAGCTGCCTGAGCCCTGGTGAGCCGACACCTCCTCCCAAGGCTCTTGTCACTCACCCCCGGCCGGCAGAAACCGCGACTCCTCGACCCCGTGTCCCAAAAACCCCAGAGCAAAGGTGCTATCCTGCCCCCAGCCCCAGCCCAGGACGCAGAGGCCTCGCCCCGCCACCCGGGGCAAAGTGATGCATTTCACCACAAACGAGCCAAAGCTCTTTTCCTCAAGGAAGTGATCGGTTCTCCATTTTACTGAAGGCCTTCCTGGCACTTTAGTTTTACTTTTACTCCTTCCTGTGGGTTTTCTCAACGTGTCCATGTCGGCGACTTTTCCAAATAAAGGCTGTCACTCTCCTTTCCGCCGTCATCTGTCCGAGGAGTTAAACCCACTCGACGTTTGCACTTTGCACCAACAGGAGGACTCAGCGGTGCTTGGGGCGCCCCACTCAGAGCCAGTAGAGGTGCCTCCCCCCTCTTCCAGGTCTGGGGCAGGAACTGGGAGGGGCCCTGACACCCTGGGCTGCAGAATCAGAAGTGGATTCAGTGGGGGAGGGCAGCTGGAAGAGCCAGTCGGCTCCAACAAGATAAATCCCCAAAGGGCCACAGCATCCCGGCATCAACCCCAGCTCTGGCCTTCTGGAGGGGCTGGCAGGTTTGGTCCTGGATTCAGGGCAGTAAGAGGGCCTCCCCCAGGAAGGCGGGGGCGGGGGGGCTGGGGGAGAGGGGCTGCAGCTGAAGAAGGAGGACAGGAGTCCAACGCCCTTTGGCATCGGGGTCAGGAGAGGCAGGTGGGGCCTCCGCGCAGGCCTAGTCATGGGGGACCTGGCTAGCGTCCTTGGGTGGGGCCCCCCGCGGGGCGACGGCACCCCACCCCAACCCCTCACGCAACGGGGCTATGAGAGCCGAGCGCCGGGCCGCGGGGACTCTGGGGGGAGCGGCACCCATGTAGAGGAGGGGGTCAGGAGTCTCCCTAGGGGCTCAGCCCCTGCCTGATGTCACACTCAGCTCCATGGGAACCCAACAGCTGCTGGCGGTAAGTGTCCACTGCCCCGCTGTCACCAGAAGGAGCGTGGCCTGAGGGGTGACCCCTCAGCGGTGTGACCTTGAGCCAGTCACCTTCACCTCCGTGCCCTCAGCCGCAAATTGGGCTCGTAACAGGGACGCACCCACCTGAGGCCTCACCCTCTCACATCACACGCTTCTCTGTTTGGGGCCAAGGCAGCTCGAGCCCCCGGACGTGGCCGCGGAGGGGAGGCTGAGGGCTTGCAGGAAAGGGCAGCTTTAGGGGAGCAAGCCTGGCCAGGGAGGGGGCGCCGGGGCTCCAGGAGCCTCTGCAGGACCCCCGCAGCCCGCACCAGGCTCAGGCTCCCTCCTGGGGACCCCGCGTCTGAGCCCAGGTCGGGGGGCCGAGGCATGGGTCTGGGGGCTCCCCCCACTCGCAGGCCTCCCCACCCCGCCTGGAGGTGGTCACCCCAGGGACCTCTTCCTGAAGGACAGTGAGAAATCAGAAACTTCCCCTTTAAGAGGACCGCGCCTTTAATCCGTGAATCACCTCTCTAACTGGAGTCCCTGGCTGGGACCCCGCACCCCGGCCAGATAAGGACAAGCATCCGCCTTCATTCTTTGCAAACTGCTGTGAGGGAAACCTCCAGCCCACGCGCCCACGTCCCTTCCAAGTGTGTAAAGGAAACGTTCCAGACCGTCACGTGAAGTCCCGCAAACGAGTGCAAAGCCAGTTACCCGCTCCTGTCGGTGGGTCAGGATCCCGCCTTGCCTGGGCCCTGTGGCTCCCTTCAGTGCACAGTTGGAGCTACTGGGCACTGGGGTGGCTGGGGGTGCAGAACACCCTCAGGGGGCCGGCCGCCCCCTCTTTGTCCTGACCCGCACTGCCAGGGGCGGCACCCGGCGTCTCTCCTGGCTGCCCCTCCCAGGAAGCCTGGTCCTTGCAGTGGGATCCCAGGGGGCGCTCGGAGGCCCCCTGCCAGCGCCACCTGGAAGCTGCCCGTCCGTCGCAGGCAGGCGCGGGGCAGACAGCGCGCACGCAGCCCATCTCCGGGATCCCTTTATTCCGACCCAGCCCCGCAATCCCTCCGAGTGTTTGTGACATCGACCTCAGGGCTGTGGCCTCCACGGGGTCCTGCCCGGACGGCAGAAGGGCTTTGGCCTCACCTGCCTCGGTTTGCGTTTTGTGACTATTTTTTTTGTCGTCCTTTTGCTTTCGAGCTCCAGACGCGCTGTCCTGGTGTGCGTTCTGAACACGGCCTTCAGGGGCACTTAACCCTGTCTGATGGGCTTTGTTGTTCATGGAAGAGTCGATCACCTTCACATTGATTGCTACAGCCAGTATTTGGTCTCCATGATGCGTTTTTGATGCTAAGAATGTGCAAGAAGGAACACTTTTCCATCCATGATTTTTGAGGGCCGGCGGGAGGCTGCAGGTCCGAGGGCTGTTGGCCACGCAGCTCACTGATCGAAACCCGCGGGCCAGCCCTGCCCTGGGTGCCTCCACTCGCCATCCCGACTGCTGGCCCAGCAGCTGCGGTCTAAAGGAAGTGATGCCCTCCCGGGGCAGGATTTTAAGTTCAGCTGCTCCTCTGTCTTTCGGCTGCGGGGATGACGACACTTACGTTCCCTGGAGACTGAGACGCCCTCCTCCAGTGAAGCCTGGATGGCCACTTGGGGAGCAAGGTGAGCCAGGACGAGCCGCCGCCCGCGCTCAGGAGGGGCCGTGTGGCGAGGGGCGGTGGGAGGTGGCGTTAGAGCCCCTGCGGGACCCGGGAATCCCTCACTCTTCCCTCACAGCCCGCCACACCACCCTGTGCCAAGCAAAGACGGGGAGAATGTTCTTCTGTCCACAGGAGAAAAGACGGCAAGCCAAGGCCCATCCACGCCACGAACTCCACGCGTGGCACCACAGAGCACGCGTGAGCTTCACACGCATCGTGCCGAGTGAAAGACAGAGAGATTTCACCTGCTGGCCTTCTAGGAACTGCCCATGGAGGGTGGCCAGGCACAAGAGGGGACCCCAGCCCCACAACAGCCAGGATCTGAACCCCATCAAGAAGCAGTGAGTCTGGAAGAGGGCCCCCAGCGTCGGACTGCACAGGCCGACAGGCTGTTTCCGGCCTGCGAGACCCGAGGGAGACCAGCTGGGCTGTGCCCAGACCACTAACCACGGGGCCCATGAGGTGGTCCATTTGTGTTCTTTTCAAACTACCGAGCTGGTGGTGCTTTGTTACGCGGCTGCGTGAGTTAGGAGGCCGTACACCCTGTCTCCAGCTCTCACCCCCGGCCCTTCTCAACTCTTGTCATTATTTAAGAGACACCCCCTCTCCCCACTCCTCCCTCCTGGAATCAGGCCCATTGGTAACAGTGGTGCAGGAAGAAGGGACACCTCCTTCCCCCCATCTTCCTTCTGAAGGTCTCCTGTCAGGGCTCCCGAGACCACCTGCCCCCCTGGGTGCAGCGTGGCTGCCGCTGTTTGCCAAGGGGCAGCCGGCACCAGCACATCTGTGCCATCGTCTGTGCCCTCCTGCCGGTTTCCACCTCCCTCTACAGTTTGGATCCTCTCCAACTGGGAGGTCATCCTGGGTCATCTGGGTGGGCCTGGTGTCATCACAAGGGTCGCAGAGTTTGCGGTGATGTGTTGCAGCGCCCGCGGGACACACACTTTCTCCCTGGAGCTCAGCCTCTCTTTTAGCCTCGACCTCACGGCCCCGTCAAGTGCACTGAACTTTCTTCTCCAGTTGAGCCCGAGAGGATCTCCTGGGCGGCCCAAAATGGCACCAGGGTCAACGAATGAGAAATTGATATGTTTGTAAAAATAAAGTTTATAACTTGATTTTACTCTTCAAATCCTGACCGTGGGTAACATCACTTTGGCTTCTAACTTCTTTGGATTCTTCAGAAAACAGCTCTGCCAAAGAGCTCGAGGGCCTCAGCCCCAGGGACGGACTGAGAGGGAGCTCCAAGCCCCTGCGCGCCCCCAGAGAGATCCCACTTCCCGGGTGAATCACCGACCCATCTGCGTAGTTTACTTTTCCCTCGGAGAGAAGGAGCTGCCAATTACATGCTGAACCGCCAGATCTGCGTCTGAGAAAGCCTGGACCAGGAGTGACAGAGTGGACAGCCTGAAGGGGTGGGCCACCTCTGCCCGGCCAGGCTCCGGGCTGACACCGTAGGCTTGCAGGCTTCCCCCAGCTGTAACCCCACCCCCCTTCCCGGGACCCCACCGGTGGGCCTCTCTGGCCCAGAGGAGCAGCTGGGCCGTCTCCGAGGCGTCCGTCCTGGTTTCCAGAGAAGCTGTTGGCCGAACACGAGACCATCTGGTTTAATGTAGGAGGTGAGCTCAAACTTGGCCAGCAACGAAGAATGGATCTCGTGAGAACAGGCCCTCAATAGTTTTCTAGTTATCTGAGGAAATGTTTCTCGGGATAAGCAAGATGCTAAAAACAAAGGGTCAAGAGACTATCAACCAGCCGAGACCCAGGCCCTTGCTCCCAGCACTCACGTCTCACTTCTCAAGGACCAGCTTAAAGGCCAGCATCACGCCGCCCACCCCCGTGCCTGTGTCTTGTCTAAAGCAGATCCTCCTTGTCCTTTTTTAAACTGATGACAAGTTGAAATGACAGTGGACCGATCCCAGTTCAGGCGAGCAGAAATGGAGTCAGGTGGCCATGGAGGATCTGGTCTCAGACACGTCCCTGCCCCACCGGGAACTTGAACTTTCTCTGAGCTGCACCAGACCCAAGGCACCCCAGCCGTACTCAGAGCTGCCGCTACCAGCTGCAAACTTGAGGCCTCAAGGTCTCCCCTTGTGGCTACGCGACCATTCAGACCCCAACCCATCCTCACGTAACAAGCACCCTCCTGTCTTGCCAGCTCCAATTATAATTCTTTATTTAAAAACTTGTGTAACTGTGACCTTGCAGTTTTCGTCTTTACAGACCTCCTCCGCCATTTTGTCTGTAATTCAGTGCAGCACAGTTCAACTGCTTCTTGAACCTGTGTCCCAGGCTGCAGTCCTCACAAACCCCAAATAACTTTCTTTTTATTTCCATCAGGTCTCCCTTTCTGAAATTGTGTTTAACGAAATCATTGTGTTTTTCACGGATGAAACATTTCAAACGTAGAAGATCAGCGAGGACAGTGCAATGGCGAGGACTGAGCCACCCTGTACCCACTTTCTATGTTAACCTGTTACCATCTGCCAGGCTTGTTTTAATAACCTTACAGTTGAAATATTTGAGAGTAAATTACAGACTTGATGACGTTTCACGCATAAGTACTTCAATCTTCACCTCTAAAAAAATAAGAATTGCTTTCTGCATGACATAATACCATTACCGAATCCTGTTCAAAATAGAACACCAAGCTAAAAATAGCTTCTAAACATCACCATATGCCCAGGCCATATTTACATCTCCACAGTTTTCTGAAATTGTCTTTGACAAGCTGTTTGCCCCCTAAGCTCTGAACAAAGTTTAAGGCTTCTTTCCGGTCCTTTCTGTCCTGTGTCACACCGAGAATGGGTGCTGAAGCTAGTGTTCTACAATCACTTGAAATGATTTGTTTCCTTCACGAGATTATATTATTAATAAGATATGCACTTAGGTTTACTTTTTCTCAGCCCGTTCTCAGGATCAGGAGATTTTCCTTTGTAATTTAATTGTTCGATATACGAAATATTGACCTGGTTCAAAGGTCAAAAGTCAAAGCGTTCCCTGGAGAGGTCGTGCCCCCAGCCTGTGCCTCCGCCCCACTCCCCGTGGGCTCCCGTTGTCATCAGTTTTTAGTTAGTTCTTTCAGTGTTTCGTCTTGTGACACCATTTCCATACAAAAGAGAGTGCACTGAATTCACAGACCTCCGCTCTGGTTTTCACTTAACAGCACAGCCTGGAGATTATTTCCTGTCGTTCTCCATCCCCTGCAGCAACTGGGTTTTCCGTCTTGTAGATCTGCCACAGCTGCAAGCAGCATCTCATACCTAGACATCCGAAAGCTTTCCAGTCCCACAGGTGCCAAGAAAACCCCCCACGTTTGTCATCTCCTGCTCTTGCATGTGTGCGCATCCCTAGGAGAGATCAAGGGAAGCACACCGCTCACTTCGTTAGATCTGGCCAATTGCCTCCATAAGCTGTGTTGTGTTGCATGTTCACGGCCCCTCGCCCCACAGCCTCGCCAGTAAAATTAGCCGTCACACCTCTGGGGTTTTGTCAACCTGATGGCTGAGAACCGGGACTTCAGAAAACAGATTGGCATTTCTCTCACTACAAATGATGCTGAGCTTTCATTTATGTGTTGAGGGCCTTTGGCACCCATTTATTTTCTGAGAAAAAGAGTATTCCTGGCTCTTGCCCCCTAGTCCATGGCTCTTGGTTTTTTCCTGCCCCATTTCTGGAAACTCTCTTCGTATTAAGTAGATTAGCCCTTAGAGACAACCGGCAAGTGCTGTTCTCAACTTGTCATTGGTCTTTTGCCTTTGTTTTTTTGTTGTTTTGTGTTTTGTGTGTGTGTGTGTGTGTGTTCAGGAATGTTTTGCATGTAAAATAATTGAATTTATTGATCATTTCCTCTGTTGATACTGAATTTAGAACAATATTTAGAAAGGATTTTTCCATACCCAAGTTATGAAGCAATTCACGTGTTTTCTTCTAGAGCCTCTATGGTTTCATGTTTTATGTTTATCTCTCTGATCCACTTGGAGTTTATTCTATAGTGTATAGGGCGACAAGGATCCAGATGGCTATCCAGGTTACCCAATACCTTTTGTTACCTTTTCGCCAACCTGAGCTGCTGCCTTCATCATACTTAAACTCCACGTGTGTATCTGGGTCTGCTTTTGGGCCTTCTAGTGTGCCCCACTGATCCGTCCATTTAGGTACCAGCACCACACTTTTAATTATGGACACTTTGCAGTATTTTAAACATCTGGAGGGAAAGCCCCATTCCCCCTCCATTGCTAATCATTTCCCGCATTTTCCTGACTCTTTTTGTTTATTTTTTCATAGGAGCTTTAGAGTCAATTTTTCTAGGCCTGGAGGAGAGGAAGAGCCCTTTGGTATTTTGAGTTATAAATTAACTTAAGACAACTTGACCTCTTCATAACGAGCGCTCTGGCCCAGAGGCACGCCCTGCATCTCCCTCTTCGTCTACTCCAGTGCGTTTCAAAGTGAAGCTGACTTCATGGGAGTTTTGCATATTTATTGGGAATTCCTGACTATTCTATCTGCTTTTACTATTGTTTGGTCATTGTTTCTATGAGGACAACTGATTTCTCTATGTTAATGGTATACCCTGCTACGTTAGTGAATTCTTTTATTGTTTTAGTAGTTTCTCAGCCTTGATTTTACGAGAACTACAATCTGCACTGGAGAATGGAGGTCATTTTAATTCTTCCTTTCCAATTCCTACGTGCCTGTGTGTGTGCGCACGTGCGTGTGTGTGCGTATGTGTGTGTGTGCAACTGCATTTGATGATGCTTCCAATAGGATTAAGTAGTAGGGGTGTGGTAGTGGTTGGTCACGTTCCTGACTTCTGTGGGAATGCCCCAGCGCACCCCATTAAGATACTGGCTTTTTTCTATTTGACCATAAAAGATTATGAAATAAATCTTCTTTTGCGTATATGAAGATGGTCATGTAATCTTCTATCAATACTTAGCTCCCTTTGAAACCTGGTGGTTCAGGGATGGACGGTGGAGAGGAGCAGTTAGTTAATAAAAGATAATTATTCTATGTGAATTTGTCTGCATAGACATGCTGTAATTACTTACTCAGTGCTGGTAAGTCATAGAAAATTATCTTTTCATCCAGGTTTTCAAGTGCTTTTGCCTAGAGTTATAAGTAATCTCTTAAGATTTAACTTTCTCCGTCTTGATGGTCATTCCTCCTCTTTTTAGAGTTTTTGTTACGTGTATTTATGGCTTTACTTTTTTCTCTGGATTAGGTTAGCTAGTGATTTATCTATTTTGTTGGTAATTTTCAGAGAACTGGGGTTTTATTTGTTAATTCTACTGTTTTTCTGTTTTCCAACTCAATTTCTGACTTTGCCTTATTAATGCCTACTTTCAGTTTACTCAGTAGTTCTTAATTTAAATTTTTGAGTTGAACACAATGCATTTATTTTTCTTTCTTTTGTTTTTCTTATTATAAATATAAAGCTATAAGTTTGTCTCTGAGCACTGCCTGAGCTACACTCCCTAGATTCTGATATGTTTCCATTATCACCATTTCCTAGCATTTCTGAAATTGGTTTGCATTTACCCTTTGACTCTTGACACAATAGTTTTTGTTTGTTTGTTTATTTGTTTTGCAGTACGCGGGCCTCTCACTGTTGTGGCCTCTCCCGTTGCGGAGCACAGGCTCCGGACGCGCAGGCTCAGCGTCCACGGCCCACAGGCCCAGCCGCTCCGCGGCATGTGGGATCTTCCCAGACCGGGGCACGAACCCGCGTCCCCTGCATCGGCAGGCGGACTCTCAACCACTGCGCCACCAGGGAAGCCCGACACAGGAGTTTTAAACAGTTTTAAAATGTACAGGAAGATGAACATTTAATATTTCTGTTTTGATTTCTAGGTTTATCATGTTGTTTACACTACTTCTATCTGGAATTGAGATTGTTATTGTTGCCTAATGTATGGTCCATCTCCATGACTATCCCATGTGCCCTGGAAAAGACAATGTAGTTTCTTCCTGAGAGCACAGACTTCAACAGTTTCCGTAAAGCTCGCCATGCCGTGCAGTCAGTACTTCTACGTGCTTCCTCACTTCCGTCCCCTTGATCTGTCTTGGACTACAGAGGAGTATTACATCTCCCTCTAGCAGGATTTCTTTCTGTCTCTCCTATTATCTCCTGCAGTTTCTGCCTTGTGACAATTGTTGCTGTCACTTGCAGCATGAATAGCATGGCTGTAAGGCAGCCATCTTGAAGGGGGGGCCACACTCTGCTGTGCTCTTGTTCTCGTTTACTGCTGCTTGGCCCCAGCTCTATCCTGTGCAAATCACAGTCATGACCCCTGTATTCTTCTACTTAAGTCACCTTTACTGAAACATATTTACACACAGTAAATGAGCCCATCTTAAGTGTGAGGTTCGATAAGTTTTAACAAGTGAGTGCTCCTGCATGGCACCCCCCACGATCAAGAACATTTGAATCACCCCCAATCCCAGGCAGCCGGCGACACCCCAGGCAGCCACTGATTTTTTTCTGACACTGTAAATTAGACTTGTCTCTTCACAGGCATATATTGTGGAGTAATACAGTACGGTCTCTTTGGTGTCTGGCTTCTTTCACTCCACGTCAGAGTGTTTTTGAGGTCCACCCATGTTGTCACATGTGTCAGGAGTCTGTTCCTTTCCATTGCTGAGCACAGTCAGTTTCCACTCTATGGTGTTCTGATTACCCTTGACACACGGATGGTAATTGTTTCCAGGTTTGGACTCATGAATGAAACTGCTATAAACTTTTCTGTTCAAGTCTCGGTTCAGACCAGTATTTTCATTTTTCTTGGATAAATACCTAAGAGAAGACTTTCTGGATTGTACGGGAAGTATCTGTTTAACCTTTTAATCAACCGTTCTCCAAAGTGTTTGTACCATTTCACATTTCCATCAGAAATGTATGTATCACAGCTGCTGCATCTTTGTCAACAATATTGCCAGCCTTATTAACTTTAACCATTTCTGTGGGAGTGTAGTTGTATCTCACTATGATTTTCATTTCCTTTTGCCTGATGACTAATGAAGCTGAATACTTTTCATGTACTTACCGACTAGTCACTGCATTGTGAAGTGCCTGTGGCGATCTTTTGCCCAATTTTGTTGGGTTGTACAGGTTTGTAGTTCTGTTTATGTAGTTGTGCATGAGTTCTTTTAATAGTCTGAATACCAGTTCTTTGTTAGACATACTTTGCAAATATTTTCTTCCACTCCATGACTTGTCTCATCATCATTTTCTCAATACTGTCTTTTTATAGGCAGAAAATTTCAATTTTTATAACATCTAATACCCAATTTTATCTTATAGCTATTGCTTTCTGTGTCCTAAAAAATCTTTGCCTAACCCCAAGTCATGAGGATAATCTCTCCTATCATTTACAGTTTCCGCATTTACACTTAGGCCTCTGATCCACCTCAAATTACTCTTTGTGTGTTTGCTGAGTGTGTGTCTGTGTAGAGGGTCTGTGAAAGGAGAGCCACAGATGGGGCAGGGTGTCGATCCACAAATCTGCATCAACTCCAAATCACTTGCTGACCAGCTGCATGTGTTCAGGGGAGAGTGCAAAAGACCCAAAGAAAGCAGAAGTAAAGAGGGAAAGAAAGCAAAGATTTAAGCTGGTGGGGAATGAAAACTTTTCAACTCATGGTGCAGGAAAAACCAAACATCCATATATTAAAAAAAAAAAACCCTAAAACGTATACACATCATGGACTTTCTGTGATGATACAGCGAAAAGGACCCAACATCACTTCTGTGATACTTCTGCCCAAAATATAATGATATAAATACATAACCGGAAGCTAATCAAAGGGAAACATCTAACTACCTCAAGTTGAGGGATGTTCTACAGAATAACTGGCCTATATTATTCAAAGATGTCGCAGTCATAAAACACTGGGGAGGGCTAAGGAACTGCTTCATATTAAAACAGACTAAAGATACGACAACTAAACGCAACATGTGATCTGGGATTGGATCGTGTGCCAGGAAAAAAAAAAACTATAAAAGATATTATTGGGATAATCATCAAAATTTGCATATGGTCTGTGGATTAGATGATGGCATTGTAATCAATATTAAATGTCCTAATTGTGATCATTGCACTCTGGGTATGTAAGAGGTTGTTTTGATCTTAGGAAACACACACTGAAGTATTTAAGGATAAAAATAATACCATCTATACTCAGTAATGAAGTTAACTTTTGTTTAGAAGTTGTAATAAGCAACTTTTGCAAATGTACTAATGGCCACACGATTCAAATGTTTTCAACAAAGTTTCCATCTGGAACAAATTTACTAATACCACTTAATCATGCAAGGAAAAGAGGGCATGTAAAGAAAAACCCCAACAAACAAGTAACTAACATATTTCAGTGTGTATTTCTGTAGCAGTTCAATTTCTATTGTTTTCTGAATACCCAGAGTAACCCAAAATGTTCCAAATGAAAGAGGTGAACACACAGAGCCAGCCTCACACAAGCTAAGGACTACATTTCTCTTGGGGAAAAAAAGGTAGATGTTGCTAAACTGTCCCCCAAAATGTTTGCAAAAATGGAGTCCTACTGACAGTACACAGCCATGACCATTTCTCCACACATTCATCAGTTATGAACATTTGTATATAAGTCTTTGTGTGGACATACACTTTCATTACTTTTGGGTAAATTCCTAGGAGTAGAATGACTGGTTCATATAATAGACATGGTTAACTTTTTAAGAAACAGACACACTGTTTCCAAAGTGGTTGTAACATTTACACTCCCACCAGCAGTGTATGAGTTCCAGTTGCTTCACATCCTCATCAACATTTGTCATGATCAGTCTTTTAAATCAGTCTTTCTAATGTGTAGCGGCATCTCATTCTGGTATTTCCCTAACGACCAATGATGCTGAGGATCTTTCATACGCTTATTTGTTATACACGTATCTTCTTTGGTGAAGTGTCTCTTCAGATCATTTGCCTATTTTTTTAAACTGAGTTGTTAGTTTTCTTATTATTGAGTTTTGAGGGCTCTTTATATAAGCTGGATAAAAAAAACCTTTATCCGATATATGATTTGCAATTATTTTGTCCCAGTTTGTATGCGGCTTGTCTTTTCATTCCCATAGCAATGTCTTTCAAAGAGCCGACATTTTAATTTTGATGAAGTCCATTTAATCTTTTAAAAAGTGGATCATGATTTTGGTATCATACGTAAAAACTCTGCTCAACCCAATATTTTAAAAATAAGTTTTATACTTTTATGTTTTAAATAATCTGTTTTGAGTTAATATTTGTATATGGTGCAAGATATGGATCAAGGCTCATTTTATTTTGCATGTGGATATCCAATTGTTCCAGTACCATTTGTTGAAAAGACTATCCTTTCTTCACTGAATTACACTTGCTCTTTGTAAAAGTTAGTCGTGAATATTTGTATAGGTCTATTTCTGGACTCTATCTGTTCCATGATCTATTTCACACCAGTACTACACAGTCCCAATTACTATGGCTTTGTAAGTCTTGAAATCAGAGTTAGTCCTCCAGTATTCTTTTTCAAAGCCGTTTTGGTTATTCTAGATCCTTTGCATTCTCACCTGAATTTTAAAATCAGCTTGTCAGTATCTACAAAATAGCTGTTGAAATTTCGTTTGAATCAATAGATTAATTTGGGGATAATTAACATCTTAATAATACCATGAATATAGTATATCTCTCCATCCATTGATTTTTTTTTAAATCAAGAAAAGATGTTGAATTTTATCAAATGTTTTTTTCTACATCTTTTGAGATGATCATTTCTTTCTTTTTTAGTTTGTTTCTGTGATGAATTACATTAATTGATTTTCAAAATCAACCAACCTCATAATGCTTCATGTATTTAAATTTTTAAAAACGTTTTAATTTGAGATAATTGTAGATTCACATGCAGTTGTAAGAAACAATACAAAAAGATACTGTGTACCGTTTACCCAGTTTTCCCCAATGGTTACATCTTGCAAACTATAGTACAATGACGCAACCAGGATATTGACATTGACAGAGTCATAATACAAAACAGTTCCATAGACACAAGAATTTCCCCTATGTCCCTTTTATAATCATAGCCACCTCCCTCCAACCTCCAGCCCATCCTTAACTACTGGCAATCGCTAATATGGTCTTCCTTTCTTTAATTTTGTAATTGCAAAAATGTTATACAAGTGGAATCATAGAGTATGTGATCTTTTGGGTTTTTGTTTGGTTTGGTTTTGGTTTCGGGGAATTTTGTTTTTTTAAATTAATGGGTTTTTTTTTTTTCCCTTTCAGTTTTACTGAGACATGATTGACATACAGCATTGTATAAGTTTAGGGTGTACAGCTTAATGATTTGACTTACATACATCATGAAATGATTATCACAAGTCTAGTGAACATCCATCTCATATAGATACCAAATTAAAGAAACAGAATAAAATTTTATGTGCGTATGAGAACTCTTAGGAGTTACTCTCTGAACAACTGTCAAATATAACCTGCAGCAGTATTAATTATATTACATTGTATTTACATTACATCCCTAGTATTTGCTTATCTTATAACTGGAAGTTTGAACCTTTTGACTGCCTTTATCCGATTTCCCCTCCTTCAACCCCCCACCTCTGGTAACCACATATCTGATCCTTTTTCTTTCAGTTTGTTTGTATGTTTGTTTGTTTTTGAAGTATAATTGACCTACAACACTATGTTAGTTCCTGTTACAAAACATAGTATTTTTTTCCTACACATTTCAAAATGATCGCCATAAGTCTAGTTATGTCGCCACACAAAGATCGTACCTAGTAATTGACTATAATCCCCACACTGTACATTTCATATCTGCAACTCATCTATTTTGCAACTGAAGTTTGTACCTCTTCATCTCCCTCACTCTTTCTTCCCTCCCTCACCCTCCTCTCCTCTGGCAACCACCTCTTTGTTCTATGTGCCTATAACTCTGTTTCCATTTATGTTTTTTCATTTGTTTTGTTTTTTAGATTCTACATATAAGTGAAGTCATACAGTATTTGTGTTTCTCTGTCTGACATATTACTTAGAATAATACCCTCTAGGTCCATCCATGTTGCTGCAAGTGGAAAGATTTCCCTCTTTTTATGGCTGAGTAATATTCCATCATATATACCACATCTTCTTTATCCATTCATCTACTGGTGGGCACTTGAGTTGCTTCCATATCTTGGCTATTGTGAATAATGCTGCAGTGAACATAGGGGTACATGTGTCTTTTCTAATTAGTGCTTTTGTTTTCTTTTGATAAATTGCTGGATCTTACGGTAGTTCTATTTGTAATTTTCTGAGGACCCTCCATACTGTTTTCCATAGTGGCTGCACCAATTTACATTCCCACCAACAGTGTAGGAGAGTTCCCTTTTCTCAACACCCTCACCAACACTTCTTATTTGTTGTCTTTTTGATAATAGCCATTCTGAGAGGTGTGAGGTGATATCTCATTGTGATTTTCATTTGCATTCCCCTGATGATGATTAGTGATGTTGAGCACCTTTTCATGTGCCTGTTGACCATCTGAATATCTTCTTTGGAAAAAAACTTTTATTCCAATCCTCTGCCTAGTTTTTTATTAGGTTGTTTGCGTTAGTTTGTTAGATGTTGTGTTGTATGAGTTCTTTGTATATTTTGGATATTAACCCCTTATCAGATATATCATTTGCAAATGTCTTCTCCCAATTATTAAGTGGCTTTTTCATTTTGTTGATAGCTTCCTTCACCGTGCAAAAGCTTTTTAGCTTGATGTAGTCCCATTTGTTTCTTTTTGCTTTTGGTTCCCTTGCTTGAGGAGACATAGCCAAATATACACACACACACACACACACACACACACACACACACACATATATTACTGATACTGATAGCAAAGGGACTACTGCTTACGTTTTCTTCTAGAAGTTTTATGGTTTTGGGTCTTACATTTAAGGCTCTAATCCATTTTGAATTTGTTTTTGTGCATGGTGTGAGAGAGTAGTCCAGTTTGATTCTTTTGCACGTAGTTGCCCAGTTTTCCCAACACCATTTATTGAAGAGGCTGTCTTTTCCCCATTATACACTGTTGCCTCCTTTGTTATAGATTAATTGTTCATATAAGCATGGGTACGTTTCTGGGCTCTCTATTCTTTTGCATTGATCTCTGTGCCTTTTTTTGTGCCAGTACCATAATGTTGATGACTGTAGCTTTGTAATACGGTTTGAAACCTGGGAGCGAGATACCTCCAGCTTTGCTCTTCTTTCTCAAGGTGTTTTTGGCTATTCAAGGTCTTTTTTGTTTCCATACAAATTTTAGAATTATTTGTTCTAGCTCTGTGAAAAAATGCCATTGGTATTTTGATAGGGATTGCATGGAATCTGTAGATTGCCTTGAGTAATTCTTCTACTCCATGAACACAGTATATCTTTCCATCTGTTTGTATCGTCTTCGATTTCTTTCATTAGTGTCTTATAGTTTTCTGAGTACAGGTGTTTTACCTCCTTAGATTTATTCCTAGGTATTTTATTCTTTTTGATGAGACTGTAAATGGGATTGTTTTCTTGTCTTTCTGATAGTCCATTGTTAGCGTATGGAAATGCAACAGACCTCTGTATATTAATTTTGTATCCTGCAGATTTATCAAATTCGTTGATGAGCTCTAGTAGCTTTTGGTGGTGTCTTGAGGATTTTTGTATGTGTAGTTATCATGTCATCTGCAAACAGTGACGGAGTTAATTTTCCCTTTCCAGTTTGGATTCCTTTCTCTCTTTTTCTTATCTGATTGTGGTGGCTAGGACTTCCAGCATGTGATCTTTTGAGACTGGTGTTTTTTCACTCAGCATAATTCTCTAGAGATTCATCTAGGTGTTGTATATATCAGTGGTTCCTTTTATTTTTGAATTTTATTTTTTTATACAGCAGGTTATTAGTTATCCATTTTATACATATTAGTGCCTATATGTCAATCCCAATCTCCCAATTCATCACACACCACCACCACCACCACCCCGCCACTTTCCCCCTCTTGCTGTCCATACGTTTGTTCTCTACATCTGTGTCTCTATTTCTGCCCTGCAAACTGGTTCATCTGTACCATTTTTCTAGGTTCCACATATATGTGTTAATATACGTATTCCTTTTAACTACTGAGTAGTATCCCATGGTATACATGTACCACAGTTTGTTTAACCATTCACCCACTGAAGGACATCCAGGTTGTTTCCAGTTTGAGGCTATCACAAATAAAGCTGCTATATATATTTGTAAACAGGTTCTTGTGTGAGCATTAGTCTTCATTTCTCTGGGGAAAATGCCCAGGAGTGCTATTACTGGGTGGTAGTTGCATATTTAGTTGTTGTTGTTGTCGTCGTTGTTTTTAATTGCCAAACTGCTTTCCTATACCATTTTACATTCCTTCCAGCATTGGATAAGTAATCCAGTTTCTCCTCATCCAAAAACCATTTGGTGCTGACACCACCCTTCACTTTAGCCATTCTGATAGATGTGTAATGATATCTCACTGTGGTTTTAATTAGTATTTCCCTGATGAATAATGATGTTGAACATATTTTCACATGCTTATTTGCCATCAATTACCTCCTCAGTGAAATGTCTCTTCATGTCTTTTGCCTACTTCCTAATGGGATTTTTTTTTTTTCCTGTTGAGCTTTGGAAGTTCCTCATATACTCTAGCTACAAGTCCTTTGTTAGATATGCGGTTTGCAAACATTTTCTTTAACTCTATAGCTTACCTTTTCATTCTCTTAACAGGAGCTTTCACAGAGCAAAAGCCTTCAATTTTTACAAAGTCCAATTTATAAATTTTTCCTATTATATATCATGCTTTTGGTGTCAAGTCTAACAACTCTTTGCCTAGTGCTAGATCTTAAAATTTTTCTATTTTTTTCTAAAAGTTTTGTATTTCTGTGTTTTACGTTTATGATTCGATCCATTTTGAATTATTAGTTGTATCAAGTGTGAGACTTAGGTGGAGGTTCATTGTTTGACTTACAAGCTTCCAATTGCTCCAGGACTATTTGTTGAAATGGCAAGCTTTCCTCCATTGAACTGCTTTTGCACCTTTCTGAAAAAAAAATATTTGAGTACTCTTTCAGCCCTGCCCTCTTGCTTCTCTCCCTCTCGGATCCTGACCACCTAAGTATCAAATCTTTTGTCACAGTCTCACAGGCCCCTGAGGTTCTGTTTTTTGTGATTGGGGGTTTTGTTCTGGAACATTATCTCTGTTGTTCATATTGGGTAATTTCCATTGTTCTACCTTTCCCCTGTTTCCTCCATTCTACTGTTGAACCCATCACTGAGCTTTTGGTTACTGTAGTTTTCAGTTCTAAAATTTCCATTTGGTTCTTCTTTACATCTTTTATTTATTGGGTGAGACAATGTATTCAATTTCTTTGCTGAGGCTTCCTATTTTTCATTTGTTTCTAGCATTTTCATCATGACTGATTTAAACTTTCACAGATAATTCTAACAACATCTCTGTCATCTCAGTATTGGTATATATTGTTTGTCTTTTTCATTCCGTTTGAGATATGCCTAGTTCTTGGTATAATTAGTGATGTTTGACTGAAATCTGGACATTTTTGTGTTATGTTATGAGACTCTGGATCGCACTTAAATCTTGTTTTAGTTGGCTTTCTTTGACAGTGCTCTCAGAAGGGGAAGGGACACTACCTTGTTATTGCTGCGTGGAAGTAGAGGTCCAGGTTCCCCACGAAGGCTTCCGTTGATACCCAAAGGGAGGGGAGCTCCTTGTTACTTCTTGGTGATGAGGAGTTCCAGCTCTCCTTGTGGTCTCCACTGATACCACACTGGAGGTGGCCTCATCGCTGATGAGCCATGTGCAAGTCCTAACTCCTCAACAGGCTGCTATGACTCCACTCCAGTGAGGACAGGGAGACATACCTCATTACTGCTGGTCAATGAAGTATGCCAGCTCCCCCATCCTGCTCTCTCAGGTCTTCTCCCATTTGTCTTCTCCACATTTCTGTCTGTTGTTGGTGGTAAGCCACTCTAGGTGTTCTTTCAGTCTTCCCCTCTGCTGGCCACTCCATTCTACCCCAGGAGGCATTGCCACTACAGGGGTTGGGGCAGGAGGAAAAGGCTGAGAAAAGCTCTATCCTCTTTGAACTCTCACCACCTTTCCCAGGGCTTCTGACTCCCATCTCCTTCAGCCCCCTACTGTTGGCAGGTTCAGTGGGCATCTTTCCCAATACTCTGACTTCTGTCCTCTCTCTCCACAGCTTCCAGTCAGGGTGGAAGCAGGCGCTGCTTTGTCACAGGGAGCTGATCTCTCCTTCCCTTTCAATAGTGAAGGCTTTTGCTGTTATTTGCTTCACTTGTTCAACCTCCCCTTGTTCTTCATATTCTTTGGGTTTGAGGGTAGCAAGAAAAAGAACTGGCTTGGGGCTTCCCTGGTGGCGCAGTGGTTGAGAGCCCGCCTGCCGACGCAGGGGACACGGGTTCGTGCCCCAGTCCGGGAAGATCCCACATGCCGCTGAGTCTGTGCGTCCGAAGCCTGTGCTCCTAAGCGGGAGAGGCCACAATGGTGAGAGGCCCGCGCACAGAAAAAAAAAAAGAACTGGCTTCATCAATCCTCCTAAGCCAGATGTGGCTGACAGCTCTTCAAAGGTGTGGAGTAGTTGCTTTGATCCCTAGCTTATGGATGAGGAAACTGGGGACTTCTTCCAGAGCCACAGGCAGTGAGTGACGGGGCTATGCATGGTGCCTTCTTACATCTTATACTTTTATTTCTTCAATATGGGAGGGGCAGAACCAACATTTCCTGATCAGAAATGGAGAGTGATATATTCAGTAGGAGATGTCTTGGCAGAAAGAACATTCACTTTCTTGTAAAGAACTCCTTGACAAGCCCTAGGGTAGAAGGGCAAAGGGGTTGGCCCCCTCTCCTCCTGCTGTGAGCAAGGAGGGCAACAAGGCTTCAGAAAAGAAAGGAGGGGCTTCCCTGGTGGCACAGTGGTTGAGAGTCCGCCTGCCGATGCAGGGGACACGGGTTCGTGCCCTGGTCCGGGAAGATCCCACATGCCGCGGAGCGGCTGGGCCCGTGAGCCATGGCCGCTGAGCCTGCGCGTCCGGAGCCTGTGCTCCGCAATGGGAGAGGCCACAACAGTGAGAGGCCCGTGTACTGCAAAAAATAATAAATAAAAGAAAGGAGGTGATGTGGAAATACACCACAGTAGAGAGGAGTTTAGAGTCACTCGGGGAAATGTGGGAGGGGAGGAAAAATGCAGGGGCTGTGTAGCGAGTGAGCGTGGGGGAGAGCAGAGTGGACTTCAGAAGGTCAGGCACGTCTTAGTGTTTTACATGAATCCCCTCCCCCACCACCCGTGTAGCACTTGGTATGGTCCACAATGCCCACCGAGAACTTTTGATGGGTACCAAGATGTAAGGAGTCCTGCTCCTGGTGGACCTGGTGGATGTAGAGTAGGACTGGGGACAGTGCACAGACCTGTGTGCTGTGGCACAGAGGTCAGGAAATGAAAGTGCCCATGAATTAGCAGGAATGCCCAGCAGAGAGCTTTGGGTTTTCACCTAGCTGAGGTCAAGCCAAGTGTATCTGGATCCTTGCAGAATTCAAACTCAAACTTGCTAGCTTGCAGACTTTAGCCCTTGACTATTGTGCCAGAGGCACTAAGCTTGACACTTGAGAGCACGGGATCAGGAGCTGACCACCTGGACTCAGATCTTGGCCGTTGGTGCCTCCATCTGCTCATCTCTGATGTGGGAGCAATCCTAGCAGCCATGGTAGACCGCTGTCCTGAAGGTTACAGTGATCTCTGTAAAGCAGCTAGGCTCTACCTGGGCATGGTAAGTGTAATGGAAAGCATTTAAATATGCAAATCCAATTAAAGTGTCTATCCCATGGCTGTGAGATGAAGGGACAAGGGGATTGTAACCGCACGTTACCCTCCAGAAGCACTCAGAACATACAGCCACCACCATCTACCCTCTTGCCTTCTGCAAGGCCACTTCTAGGTCAGGGCCCCACTACTTTTGCCTCAGTGTTGCTCTCCTGTGGGTTCTGGCCCTGTGCTGTGCGTATTTTTCATCTTTTGCCAGCTGGATCTAATGAGGTTTCCTCTCAGGCTTGCGTTTGATCTCCGCTTCTCGCATCTGGTCCCCAGATGTGCCGGGAGAGGCCGTGGGAGTGGCTGTGATAGTGTTATTCAGACTTCCCTCCCTGGCAGAGCACATGCGGGGTGTCTGCGCTGACGATGGCAAGGCCTGAACTGCTCCAGGAGACAGAGGGCAAGACGTGTGACTGACTCTCCCTGTGTCGGGCCACACCCCACCGACGGCGTAACCACGTAGACCCAGAGCAGAAGTTCGCAGAGAACTGGAGCGGCACGTGCACTCCACGGGCTGCCCTGTCTTCCAAGCCCTCAGAGCAGAGGTTTTCCGCTGGCTTCAAGGCAAAGAGTGGCCACGTGGGGAGGGGTCCCTTAAAATCTGCGATGCCAGGCCCCGCCCCGTCCTTGGGCCGGAGCCTTGGAAGGAGCGCAGGTGAATTTAACGAGCAGCCTCTGACTTGGAAGAGGCCTTAGCATTCCTCACATGCTCTGGAAGCTACGGAAACCAAACAAAACACTTTGTCCAAACCGCCACTTGGAGGAAGATGAGAGCCGCTGCCGCTGCCCCGGCATTCCTGCCGCGGGGGACGAGCTCCCCACCGGCTTTCTGGGGAACTCGGGCTGGCAACGCTGCTGCAACGCTCACTGTGTCTCCCAGACCAGCTTCCTGGACGAAAATCCCTCGGACACCGTGCGGCCGGAGCGTGTCGAACAGAGCCGCAGGAGGGAGGCTCCGGCTGCCCCGCAGACGCTGACGGCGCCCGCAGGACCCCACCCGTGTCACCGCGTCCTGACCGGACAGCGCACCCCACGCGACCCCACCTCACGGGGTCCCCTCCAGAGACCACTCACGGGACCCCACTCGGGGCCACAGCAGGCGCACGTGCCCGCGCAGCCCGGGAGCCCCTCCTCCGGCTCCGTCAGGAGAGCCCTTCCCAGAATCCCCCAGGGGCCTCGTCCTCACATCCCATTGGCCAGAGAGGCATCACGCGTGTGTGTGCGTGTGCGTGTGCGTGTGCGTGTGTCTCTAAGCCAATCAGCCCCGGCTCCGCTGGGGACTGCCCGCCTCAGGGCCCCAGGCTGATGCGCGCTGAAGCTGCTCGCGCGAAGCCGGGCTTGTGCCGGTGTTGAGCGCCCAGCCCGAGGCGGACTGTCCTGAGCCTGGGCCTGCGGCCGCAGGGGTGGCCGCCTGGACAAGGTGGGACTCTCAGGAGGAACAGGAAAGCCTCGGCCTCGGACCCCGAGCCTGCGGGCTTGAAGCGCTTGCATCTCCTGGTGGTTGGTCCAGCACCGGTAACCTTTATGTGAGGACTCACAGTGTGCGGGACGGACGCAGCCCCAGCAGTTTACTGTCCTTTAGGTGGTGTGACCCTCACAGCACCCCGTGTGACAGGCTTGAACGTGCTCGATGGACAGATGAGAAAACTGAGGGCAGAGCCCGGATATGAAGCCCAGGCTGCCTGATTCCAAGCC
Source organism: Globicephala melas (assembly GCF_963455315.2). Classification (NCBI taxonomy): domain Eukaryota; kingdom Metazoa; phylum Chordata; class Mammalia; order Artiodactyla; family Delphinidae; genus Globicephala; species Globicephala melas. Next base: position 612,740 of record NC_083317.1, on the reverse strand, counting down.
TGTGGGGTGATGACTCCACTGATGGCGCCCTGTGGTCAGTCACATGGTCAGCGTCTCTCACAGGTCTGCACCTTGCTCCTCACTGGAGATTCAGTTAGGGATGAAAACCACAGTCATATAATTGTGTCAACATTACTGTGGGCTATTGCTGGACACTGTTCTAAGTGCTCTGATACAGCCACCTTATAAAATGACTCCCGTTCCTTTCCATACTTAGCAGATGAGAAAAATGAGTCCTGGACAGGTTAAAGGTACTTACCCAAACTGGCATGGTGAAAAAATTGGGGGCCCAAGATCTGAATCCAGGATGCCTGAATTCGGGGCACTTCACCACAGTCTAGGGTGGGTTTCAGAATGGTTTCTGGGCTGGGTGTGTCATTCACTGGTGATCAAATCAAATCTTTCCTAACCTTCCAGTGTTTGGATGGACTCAAAGCTCTCTCAATATCAGGAACTTAAAAAGGAAAGAGTCCCTCCAAGTCTAAATGTAGGAGATGTCCCTGACATGAGCAGAGAAAAGGAATCCCCATGACGGAGGTTTCTGATTTCCATCTTAGCAGCATGAATCACGTGGGGTGGATGGATGACCGGGACTGACTGCAAGACCTAAAGTCTACGGGAGGACTTCTTAGCTGTGTAGCTTCCTCCGACTGGCTTCTGCTGTTGCTGGTCTGCTTTGCTGCAGTGACAGCAGCAAAACTGTTTTCTTTAAAATGCCTTGCTTAAAAGAGCCCTCAGGAAGATGTATCCTACTCAAAAAAAAAAAAAAAAAAAAAAAAAGAATGGGACACAATCATGGAAGTACAAGTTAAAAATTAATGAGGCTCTACTGTACACCCAACCAAATGGCAGAAATCTAAAAAGACTGATAATACCAAATGCTGGTGAGGCTTTAAAACAGCCGGAACTCTCACACACGGCTGAGTGTAAAATGGGCCATCACTTGGCAAAACTGACAGTTTCTGCTGAAGCTATAGATGCATCTCCCTGTGAACTAACAAGTCCGCCCAAGGTAAAATCAGAAAAAATTGCATATATACCTACCCCCATAAACCCTACAAGAACGTTCATGTTGGCTTTGTTCATAACAAACCAAAAACTGGAAGCAATAGTCCATCAACTGGATAATGAATAAATCAACTGTGGTATGATTCATCGATGGAACATTACACAGCAGTGAAACAATGGACACATGACAATATGGATGAATCTCACAGACACAACACGGTGCACACTATATGCTTTCAATTGTATTAAACTTAAGAACTGGCAAAACCAATCTATCATGCTAGAAATCAAAAAAATGGTTATCTCTGGGAGGGAGTATTGACTGGGAATCATGATGGAAATGTCCTGTATCTTTTTTTTTTTTTTTTTTGCGGTACGCGGGCCTCTCACTGTTGTGGCCTCTCCCGCTGCGGAGCACAGGCTCCGGACGCGCAGGCTCAGCGGCCATGGCTCACGGGCCCAGCCGCTCCGCGGCATGTGGGATCCTCCCGGACCGGGGCACGAACCCGTGTCCCCTGCATCGGCAGGCGGACTCTCAACCACTGCGCCACCAGGGAAGCCCGAAATGTCCTATATCTTGATCTGAGCGGTGGTCACAAAGTATAAATGTATGTAAAATTCATTGGGTTATAAACTTAAGATTTGGGCATTTTGCTCTAAGCAAATGATTTCTCAATAAAAAAGAAGACAAGAGAAGTTAACAATGGTTAACTTAGAGATTGTTTTTATTGTGTTATTTACTTTTGGAAAAAAAAGTAAGTGTTTAAAATTCTAAAATTATGAGGTAAACCTCTTTGTGTTCACAAGGTAAGATATCCATGACATACTGTTGACTGCAAAGAGCATGTAACAAAACACGAAGTACAGGAGCTTTCTGATTCAGATCAGAATGGGAAAGACCTTCATTCCCATAGGGCCAACAAGAAAAACCAAGACAAGATAAAAATTGTACATTTATATAAGAGTAAGAAGAGGGGAAGACAGAAGGAAGCCTTGAGAACTGGATTCCAGAAAGAAACAATCATGAGTGAGCAGAGAGACATGACAGCTCCCTGCTTCCACACTGAGGTCTGGGTAGAGTTAGCCTGCCATGGATGAAAAACCTTCATGGTAGCAGAGGGCTGTGAGCTGGACTTTGGGTGGCAGTATGGACTGATGGCACGAGCTGGAGTCTAGAAGAGCCACAAAGGCAAGGATGGAGGACTCAACCTGAACAATTCTCCTCCCCCACTCCAGGTCTTGCCATGAAAGGGGCATTGGAGTAGGGGTTGCTAAGCAGAGAGAAATCAAAAAGTCCCATGCTTTCTTTCAGTCAATAGAGTTGAGACTACAAGCAACCCTTCCCGGCCCAAATACCGACAAGATCCAGAAGACTATAGCTCAGGATTTGAGGCTGGGCTAATTCACAGGTTAACTCAGTCTGAAGAAAGATGCAATTTCTCTGGCTCAGCTAGAGGCTAGGAGGAAGCTGAGTGACTAACTCCTCACCTTCACTGCATTCAGAGGAAACGGACTTCAGTCTCTAAGGAACAAACAGGACAAAACAAAAATACTTCATCTTTATTATTCTCTTCTACACAGTTTGCAGAATACAATAAAAACAATTATAAAACATGCAAAAAGCAGAAAAATGTGACCTGTATTTAAGAGAAATTACATTCTTTAGGGGAGACCATTGATTGTTCAGTTACTGGAGTAAGAATAAACTAAAACAATTATTTCAAATCTGAGTGAACAGATGGTATATTTTAGGAAGTGAATGTCAACACTAAAAAAAAAAAAAGGATGGGCTTAGGTTGGACAATGCAGTAGTCAGAATCAGTGAACTTGAAACAAAGGTCAGTGGAAATTATCCAGATTGGCCAAGAGAGAAAACAGAGTTTAAAAACGTGACCAGAACATCTGTGAAATGAAAGATTTGTATCAAGGAGTCTGAGATACAAGCACTTTGGAGTCGAAGAACAAGAGGGAAGAGGGACCATGGAAGAAAAATACTTGAAGAATGGTTGGCCGAGAACATTCCAGTCTTATGAAAAGCCACAAACTGCTGAAAGCCAAATATAAAGAGAAACATACGTCCGAGGAAGAATACGCATTACATAGAGCAATGGCTTTTCTTAAATGGCTGGTTTCATTGGAAACATTTGGAGGCAGAAGGCAACGGGGCAACACGCTTACAGTGCTGGGGGAAAAGCAACTTCAATCTAGAATTCTGTAACCAGCAAAATCATCCTTCAAAAAGGAAGGCAAAATAGAAATTTTCAGATAAACGAAAGTTAAACAAACAAACCTCTGTAGCAACTGAACCTCCACGACAAGAAACACTAAAGGTAGGTTTGGGGACTGAAGGGAAATGATACTGAATGTAAACATGGAGCCAAGGCAGATGCTCAACTGCAGCACTGTTGACATTTGGGGTAAATAACTCTCTGCTGTGGGGACTGTCCTGTCCATCATCCCTGACCTCTACCCACTAGATGCCAGCAGCAGCAGCCCCCAGCTGTGACAACCAAAACTCTCTCCGGTGGGAATGAAGTCTGCAGAAGAAAATGAAGAACAAAACAAAGGGTGACGGACGGAGTGAGTGTGTCACCCCCAGATTCATATTTGAAATCCTAACTCCCAGTGTGACGGTATTAAGAGGTGAGGCCTTGGGGTGGAGCCCTCGTAAGTGGGGTTGGGGCCCTTATGGCAGAGAGCTGTCTGCCCCTTCTGCCACTCGAGGACACAGCGAGAAGTCGGCCATCTGCTCCCAGAAGAGGCCCTGCAGCTGTACGCCACGCTGCTGGCGCCCTGATCTTGGACTTCCAGCCGCCAGGACTGTGAGAAATAAATTTCTGTTGTTTATAAGCTACCTACTCTATGGTACTTTGTTATGGCCGCCCAAACTGACTGACAGGAACTCTGTAGGTTAATATAAAAGAATATTTTCCTGGGTTTTTAGATTTTGAAAAAAAAACTGAGTTAAAAACAATGATAACAACAGCAAATTTTGTGGTTTGTAATTTATTTAGAAGTAAAATATAAGAAAAAAATTGAACAAGGGTCAGAAGAGGATAAATAGAAAAATACTGTTGCAAGGTTTTCATATTACAGTGAAATGGTGAATGTTAATTCAAAGTAGACTGATAAAATAAGTATATGTGTCATTTATAAAACAACCACTAAAAATATATAGTTAAAACCCAATGTTAGATGGGCTTCCCTGGTGGCGCAGCGGTTGGGAGTCTGCCTGCCGATGCAGGGGACACGGGTTCGTGCCCCGGTCCGGGAGGATCCCACATGCCGCGGAGCGGCTGGGCCCGTGAGCCATGGCCGCTGAGCCTGCGCGTCCGGAGCCTGTGCTCCGCAACGGGAGAGGCCACAACAGTGAGAGGCCCGCGTACCGCAAAAAAAAAAAAAAATCCAATAGAAGAGAAAGAGTGGAATAGTTATTTTTTAAAAGGTGAGAAAGGAGGAACAAAAATAAACAAATAATAATAAATAGCCAGGCAGTAATAAGCAAACCTTATTAATAATGAGTAAATGAAAATGGCCTCAATCCTCCAATTAGAAGGCTGAGATTGTCAAACCAAATTTCTTTTAAAAGTAAAAGCCAATTATATGTCATTTATAGGAGATATCATAGAGATATAAATAGGTTCAAATCTAAAGAATGAAGAAGTTTGAAAACATTAATCATAAGAAAGCTGGAGTGGCTCTATTCATAAAAACTGAAGTAGGTTTCAAGACAGGAAGTGCTAGTTGTGACAGAAGAACACTTCGTAACGATAAAAGCATTACTTCATGAAGGAAACATAACACATCTAAATATATTTGCACCTAACAATCCGCTATTATTGTTGGAGACTTAGCGCTCGTCTCTTAGACAGAAAATATTAGCAAGAATATATAAACCTGAACAACTATTTGTCAACCTACTGGACAAATATAAAACACTATACCTAATGTTTGAAAAATATATATTATTTTCAAGTTCACATTGAACATACTCCAAAGTAGGCTATACTTTGAGCCATAAAATGTCAATAAAAGTAATAGCATTGAGATAATATAGAATATGGAATTGGTTAGAAATCCATAACAGAAATATATCTGACTAAGCAGCTTTAACACACTAGAGGCATAATTCACAGCAGGGGCAACGACTCTGTACTGGGAATATTACTTGGTGGGTCTTTGGTTGTGGAAGGTGAGCCCCATCCCCACCCTCCTATTCCCAGGGTCCAACTAGAAAGAGCTGCATTTCTGCATCAGGAAAAATGTTAATATACTGGGAAATCCCCAGATATTTGGAAAATAAACAATATATGTCTAAATAACATATCAATAAAAGAAATCACAAGGAAAATCAGAAAATATTTTAATTGATTGATCATTTTTCTTTGAATGACAATTCTTTTAGAGTATGTTTACAGCAAAATTGAGAGCAAGGTACAGAGGGTTCCTATATCCCACACACACGCACAGCCTGCCCTTTTACCAACATGCCACACCAGATGGTACATTTCTTACCAATGATGAGCCTGCATTGACACATCATTATCACCCAAAGTCTGTGGTTTACATTAGGGTTCACTCTTGGTGTTGTACATTCTATGGGTTTGGACAAATACATAATGCCATGTGTCTGCCTTATAGTATCATACTCACTTTCATGAGTATGATATACTCATATAATGTATCATTTTCACTGCCATAAAAATCCTCTGTGCTCTGTCCATTCATCCCTCAATGGTAATTTTTTAAAACAGCATACTGTGACAGCAAAACCACATGCAATGAAAGAAAAAACAGATAAATTGGGCTTCATCAAAATTTAAAACTTTTGTTCTTTAAAGGATACTGTCAGGATAGTTAAAATACAACTCACAGAATGAGAGAAAATATTTGCAAATCATGTATCTGATAAGGGACTAGTATTCAGAATATATGAAGAACTCTTACAACTCAACAATAAAAAGACAAATAACCCAATTTTTAAATGGGCAAAGAATTTGAATGCACATTTAACCAAACAATATGTACAAATGGCCAATAAGCACATGAAAATATTTCTCAAGATGATTAGCCATCAGGGAGATGCAAATCAAAACCACAGTGAGATACCACTCTCACCCACTAGGATGGTTGTAATCAAAAAGACAGACAAAAGCAAGTGTTAACACGGATGCGGAGAAATTGGAACCCTCATGAACTGTGGTGGAGATGTAAAATGGTGCAGGCACCTTGGAAACAGTTTGGTAGTTCTTCAACATGTGAAACAGAGTTATTATATGATCCAATAATTCCACACCTAGGCATATACACAAGAGAATTGAAAACATATTGTTCACACAATGTTTACTCAGTTGGACATGAGTATTTCTAGCAGCATTATTCATAACAGCTAAAATATGGAAACAGTCCAAATGCCCATCCAGTGGTAACTCAGTCAATGAAAGATGGAACATTAGTCAGCCGTAAAAAAGAACGAAGTACTGATTTATGCTACATATGCGAAGTGTTTGAAGCCAGTCACAAAAGACTGTATGATTCTAACTACATGAAATGTCCAGAATTTGGGAATCCACACAGACAGAGAGTAGATTATTGCTCGCCAGGGACCGGGAGGGTGTGGGATGGAGAGTGACTGCCAGTGGGATGGAGTTTCTTTTCAGAGTGATAAAAATGTTGTACTGGATAGTGGTGCTGGTGCACAAGTTTGTGAACATACTAAAACCCACCGGATTGTATGTTGTAAAATGTGGATTTTATGGTATATGAATTATATCTTAAGAAAACTGTTACTAAAAAATGGTGGAATATTGTAACCACCTTATTCCAATGACGAAATGGATAAAAACCTTGAAAGACAGACCTCACCAAAACTGACCCAAGAATGAATAGAAGTAGAATTCGTGCTTCAAAACATCCCAATGAAGAAAAGGACAAGTTCAGATGGCTTCACTGGTAGATTATAACAAACATTTAAGGACAAAATATTACCTATTATCCACAAGCCCTTTCAGAAAAAAAGCAAAGGAGCATGGAATGCTTCCCAAATCATTTGATGAGGCCAAAGGAAGCCCAACACCAAACCCTTACAAAACTAAAGAAAAGTTACAGAGCAACACCCTAAGTGAGCATAAATGAAAAACATTAACAAAATGTTAGCAAACCAAACAGCAACACACAAAGAAAGGACAACCCATCATGACCAAGTAGGGCTGACAACACTGATGTCGGGGAAGCTTTGAGGAGCTGCTCACGCACGGACCAATCAAGATACGATGCAATGAACAAAGCCGTGATCAACAGATCCCGTGTCCTTAGGTTCCCTCTAGATAGGGTATTCTTGACACACGCTATTGTATTTTTCCCTCCTGTTGCAAACTTGCAAATTCAGCCTTAAATATGGAATGTTTGGCACGTGGCCTCCAAGCCAGATGTGACCCCAGTGAGGTTATCGCAGAGCTTAGGGAACATTTTCAAATCATGAGGCAGGGTCTGGCATCTCTGACAAACAGCTTCATTTCCAGGGAATCTGCTGGAGGGAGGGCTGTCTGGCCTGCCAGGATTCTCATGAGAACAGATCTGGTCTCTTCCTCTGCTCGGACCCATGGGCTTGCCTCCTCTCTGCTGGCATCAGCCTCAGGTGGGTTGCAGCACCAGACTGAGTAAATGGGGCACCTGAAGCACCTGCACCACACTGTCAGTCGTTATGTTTTACGCCAGTTAATTTGTCTTTTCAGAGCCCTTCAGTGCACTTGCTTTGTTCTGAAGGAAACAAATTCTAAATGTGTTTTTAATCCACGTGTGTATCACCCTGCTTTTAAGCAATCGTGAAACAGGCAAGCATACTCACGCAGGGACCTAGATCCAGCTGGAGACGGCCTTTCGCCTCCGTGTTAGAGAAAACGAGCTGACCTCCAACAAAGGCAGCAAACGCTGAGACCTCACACGTGCTCCCCCTTCTCCAGGGCTTGCTCAGGGGCTTCTGACAAACATTACTTGGAGGCTCTGGAATGAACTCACAGAGTGAGCCGGGGACTGGCGAGCCAGCTTTCCTTCTTCCATAAATCTCCTTCCCTCTCAGAAAAATAAAGGAGGTGGTAGCCAAAAACAGCAACCCCTCCACCTGGTGGTACCAAGAGAAGCCAGAGGTGCCCTCGGGTCTGCAATGCTCGGGGAGCGAGGGAAGAGAAAGGCTCTCTCCTCCCATTTCTCGTCCTTTCTCTTCCTCTGGACAATGTGGCACCTGGGGGGCTGGTTATAGCCCCAGCCGCAGCCAGCAGTCCAGCTGCTACGTGCCCCAAACACCTCCATGTGCCCTTTAAGGGAGATGGTGTTATCTTCCATTTACAGATGAGAACAGTAAGGTTCAGATAGTAGCGGTTTGCCCAGGACCACAACTATCAGTGGCAATTTGGATTCCAACCCAGGTCTGCACAGCTCCAAATTCTGTTCTCTTCCAAATGAGTGTAGCACCACGCTCCACGGCACTGCATTGTCGACAGGGTAAGGAAAGAGGAAGCTGGAAGCCCTGCTAAGGTGCAGAAGGACCTACGTTTAGGTGTGGCTTTGGCTGAAGCCCCTCGTGCGAATTGGGCCCCACGCTGTTTCTAAGGGAATATATCGGCTTCGTCTAAAGGGAACAGAGTGGTTCAAAATTAAAAGGCGTCTTCGGGTTCCTGAACTTCTGCAGAAAGGAAGCAGGCCAGGAACACATCTGCAAACACTGGTCATCTCCTAAGGGAGACGAGGATGACTCGGGGGCCAACAAGGACTCAGAGAACAGAGCTGAGAGAGGAAACGTTTCTCCCAAGATGTGGGTGGGTCAGCGAACGGGCTGTAGACGGACGCCCAGCCGGACTTGAGCCTTTTGGGAGGTAACAACCACTGGTGCCTCGCACGTCACTCCCGTTTGGTCAGGGGTGTCCACTGAGATGGGCCCGTCCCTGTCCACCGTGGCGTGTTGAGTGTGCGGGGAAGACAACCTGCCCCTTTTTCCATAAGCCTTTGAAACAAGAGGAGCTTTTCCCCGGGGAACCAAACCTGAGGGGTCTTATTCACACGTGGACTTGATTGGGGAAAAGATCCTCAACGCTCAGCGCGTGACTGAAAGAAGGATGGAATGAGCCTGTCTGGGGAGGAAGAGTCTACTCTGCTCCGGGGAGCAATACAGATGACTTCTGTCCAGAGAGCGATTGTGGCAGTTATAAGACGTGGCCGCCAACTCTGTGACCCTTCTCCCTTCAGAGACGGCTGTTCACGACCCTTTCCTCTGAATCTGCGTGAGCTTGTGACTCCTGCCACTAACAGAGCACGTGGGCGGGACACGATGGGGCCTCTGAGGCTGGACCTTCATAAAAGGCGATGCCACTCCTGCCCTGGAGCTGGATGCTTGCTCCGGGGGCTCTGAGCCACCACGTGAACTTCCACCTTGAAGCTGCCGTCTTGTAAGGAGTCCGTGCGTGTATGTGCTCCCGTCAACATTTCCGGTTGGGCCCATCCTTGGAGTCCCCCCAGCCCAGACACCATGCATGTTGCGTGAAGAAGCTTTAGTTGATTCCTGCCCTCAGCATTTCTTGTCTTGCCCCAGACACCGTGGAGGGAGCAGAAACAAGCCATTCCTGTTGTACTCTGTCTGAATTCCTGACCTACAGAATCTGGGACTGATAATCTTGTATTATCAATAGTGCATTTCATCATGATTTGCTAATCAGCAATAGAAAACTACAACAAAAATTGAAAAACCTTTCTATTTAAAGGTCCTCACTAGCTAGTGGGAAGCAGCCACATAGCACAGGAGATCAACTCAATGCTTTGTGACCACCTAGAGGTGTGGGATAAGGAGGGTGGGAGGGAGACGCAGGAGGGACGAGATATGGGGACATATGTATATGTGTAACTGATTCACTTTGTTATACAGCAGAAACTAACACACCATTGTAAAGCAATTATACTCCAATAAAGATGTTAAAAAATAAAATAAAATAAAGGTCCTCACTAAAAGAAAGATTAAAGGATATATTTCAACCAAAAATAAAATTAATTTGAAGAAATGGCATGGGTTATAAAAAAAAGTAGTTAACTTGTGGCATCTATAATAAATTACTGTTTGAAAAGTTTAGTCTTTTAAAAAGGTAAAACTAAATAGACAATAATAAGAAGATAGGGCAGAGTTCAATGAATAGTTAAAGCACACTAAGGTTTCCTGTTCTGGAAAAGGATAGAAATACTGAGTAACTTTAGAGTTTCTTAGAAATTTTCTAATGTATAATGTATGATAAAAATTTAAGATAACCTCTAACAATATAGAAATATTAATCTTAGCTTCCAAACTAGCAGAGAAAGAGAGAAATATAGATAGATAGATAGATAGATAGATAGATAGATAGATAGATATACATATATATACACACACACACACACACATATATATATATATATATATATATATATATATATATATCCATCAGAAGTCAGGAAAGAAAGAAAAAAGCAGAGGAAAAAAATCCTAGTAAATAGAAAATCCAAAATAAAACGGTAGAAAAAAAGTGTTACATATGTCAGTACTTACTGTAACTGTAAGTGGATTAAACTCATATTTTAAAGGATAAACATCAATAGATTGTATGAAAATAAAATAAAATCGTATTCAATTAATGCTGCTTACATGAGACACACCTAAAATAAACCACACTGATAGACTAAAGATAAAGAAAAATATAGACTAAGTAAACACTAAGTAAACAAAACAGCATTTTAAACACTGTTTTTAAGGATGAGCAGCCCTGCCCTCCCTGGCTCCTAGGTAACCACAGTGCGTAACCTGGGGCTTATCATTTGCAAGCAGGTAGGATGAGAGCGTCTTGCGGCCTCTGGAAAATGCGCCCTCTGCGGTGGGCAGTTTCGTCTTGCTCCTGACTACAATGGAGATGTCCTAGTTTCACTACTACGTTCAATATTAACTATGAATGTTTGATAAATACGCTCCTCGGGTTAAGAACATTTCCCTCTATTCCTACTTGCTGATAATTTATGTTTTGAATTAAATCAAATTTTATCAAATGCTGTTACTGCACCTATTATCATGATTGCGTGGATTTTCTCTCTATTCGTGTTGCGCTATCAGTTAGTATGTTTTCTAACGCTGAACAGGATCATTACCTCTTCTTTAAAGGATCAGTGCCTTTTGGAATCAGAGCAGAGCACACGAAGGCTTGATTTTGTTTACAATGTTTTATTTCTTAAAGAAAGCAAATATGACAAAATGCCAACTTACATTAAACCTAAGTGGCAGCTCCATGGGTGTTGGTAACATTGTTTCTGTATCTTTTTGTTTGACGTATTACACCATTTTTAAACTACAAAGAATGAACAGCAGTTTGGACTTTACAGAAAACCAGATCATTTCAAAGAAAAGCTCAAGAAAATTTCCTAGGGTACAGAAGACAATATGAATTGAAAAAATATGAGAGAAAACTTAAGATGTATTGAGAACAAATCTGAAACATCATATGTAAAGATCCTAACCTCACACCATATGTAAAAATAAACACTCATAGATTGTTGGACACAGAGACTGTTTTTATCTGATAGAGAAATAAATAAAAATAGAAACTCAAGAACAGGGAAGACACACTATAAAGAAACAGTGGTGAGAAGTAAAAACTTAGTGAGAGGTGAGTTGGGTTTAATTAATTGCTGTTTACCTGGTTATAAAATTTAATTCAAGTAATTTTTTAAAAGAAGTTATATATTTAAACTTTGTTTATTATAGTTACTAGTTCAAGATTTTACGTATAAAATCTCAAGTCATTTCAACAAAACGAGGAGTTATGGAGTATAAAATTACACTAGATTTCTTTTCTCTCACACCTGAGTTCAAAATCACTTTTGCACACTTGTGCATCACTTTCTGTGCCCCTTCAATATTTGTTAGGCATTTTCCCACCACCTGTTGGAATTTGCTCATGGGGTTGCACCTGGTTCATACTGAGAAAAGCAACAGTTGCTCGTGTTCCCATCCTTGTGTTCTAAGGGCTGAGCACCTTCGTGCTGGTGGCCAGGGCTCTCTCCCTTTCACTTCTCCATCTAGTGAGTCCTACAAATTGCCTGGGTGCCAATTTTCTACAGACTCCAGAATGGGACCACTAGAGAGATCAGATTCAACTATGGACAGAGTCCACGGAGGAAGACGACCCCAGGAAAGGGAGCTTATTCAAGTGCAGGAGGAGAAATCCCGCCTCCTCAGCGGGCACATAGGTGGGGCAGCTCTGTGGGAAAGGAAGGCAGGCTGGACACCCAGGAGGGAAGTGACCGACAGCCCGAGGCTCTCAGTGGCCAGAGCTCCCATCCGAGGTCTGAGGGTCTCCAGAGAAAGGAGGACCAGGGTAGGGGGTGCGAGAAGATCCATCCTTGTCCCCAAAGGCCTCAATCTAGAAGGAACATGGTCCACTCCCTTTAGCAGTGAGCTCCTGGGCCCTGCACTCTCTCTAGCTCCTGCCTGGAACTATTTCCAAATACCTGACCCGGCGGGCAGACCTGATGGCCAAAGTCTCCTGGCATGTGCCTTCAATGTCCCCTGCCACACCCCTCCACCACCTCTCACCTGCCACGTCCCATCTCTCGGCTGAATCGCTGCCCCAGAGAGTAAAGGAGTCTGGGGGATGTAGTCCTGGCCAGGACGGCAGAAACCTTCCTCTCCAGAGCATGGAGGGCTTTGCTCAGCCCAGCAGAACTGTCCCACACCCGCCCGCTCCTCCCCTCAGAGCTTCTGCCCAAAGAGAAGGGTGGTCCCCCTCTCTTCCACCAGAAAGCGTGGATCCAGCCTCTGCCCAAGGAGATGTGGACACTTCAGCCTCTGCGCTTTAGCCCAGCGGGGTCCTGGCTTGGGTGGGGGAGAGGGTGGGACTGGGAGCCTGGAGTCTGGGAAACCTGCGCTGCGTCCATCACCTGAGCAGAGAAGAGAACGGGGCCCATGTGCACCCGAGGGGCGAGTCCCGGGCAGAATCCCAGCCCCCTACTCTGAGTGTTGGTGTGGCCGGCTCTGCTCTCTCCTCGTGGAAAAGCTGTGGCCGTGGTCGGTGGTCACCCCCTGGCCCTGTGAGCCAGTCCACAGGCCCCTGTGAGGACGGGGCCGGCGTCCCACTGGCCAGACACCACTTCCTGGTGAGAAAGGGTGGCCACCTGCCTGCTCTCCCTCAGGGCTCCCAAAGGGAGGGGGTCCTGCTCTGTGGGGAGTTGTCTGTCCAGCGGAGAAGCACCTGGAGAAGCAAGGCCAGTTCGGGGCTCTTGCTGCAGGAACATGGTTCCTTTCCGGAAGGAGAAGGACCATACCACGTGCAGGAACCAATGGCCAAGAGGAGCAGTGCTGGCCCTGGGCCTGGTCGTCACGGTGGACACAGAGCCCAGAGCCCAGACCCCGGTCCCCACCACTCACCCCACCCCCTGCTCCACCAAAGCCGGCTGTTAATTGCAAGTGACACTACCGCGGCGCGTCACAACGAAAGCGGGTGCCTGCCGGCGGGGTGGGTGGCAGGGACAGCAGCACTGCCGGTGCCTGCACTTCAGAAAAGCCGCCCCGTGCCTGTGCCAGGACCAGCTGGCCCACTCCCGCAGGTGCCCAGCAGGAACGTCAAGTCTCCATTCGACTGAGCCCGCTTAGGACGGAGTAGCAGACGGAGGCAGATTCACAGGAAATCTATAGGGTGATGGACACAGAGCAGTGAGACTGCGTCTCTCAGATGCCGTGTGGACAGAAGAAGCCAGATTCTATCCATAGAAAGTTCAAGGCCAGACAACACCACAGGTCTGCTAGAAATCAGGACTGTGGCCGCCCTGGGGAGGGGGCAGCTGGAGGGGCCCGATGCTTTGCTCTCCATCGGGATGCAATGCACCAGGCACCCATCCCAGGAGCCGGCTGCCACGTACAGTCGATGAGTGCACTTTTCCATGCGTGCCGCACTTCAGTGAACCGCGTGAAAGCTGCGGCTGGCACCAGGCCGACACGATGCTCTCCTCGGTGACGGCGGCAGGTGTGCTGGCCCTCCTGAGAGCCTGCTCGCTGCCAGGTGCCATGGTTCTCAGGGTTTTCTCAGCTGAGGCAGCCCCACGTCCACCTGAGGAGGTCACCACTATCCTAACCCCTGTTTCAGAGGGAGGAAACTGAGGCTCGTGGAGGCTGAGCTGCAGCCCCACACGACCCCTCCAAGCCCTCTGTCCGCTGCTGCACTGAAGCCGGCGGGGATCACACAGGGGCAGGCAGGGGCTGCGGTGAGAAGACGGCCCGCAGGCCTCAAGCGGAAGCAGCTGCCGGCCCAGCGCCACACCGCACATTCCAACCCCCAGGACAAAACCAGGCGGGAAGGCGCACAAAACCACAAGCCAATCGCACCCTTGCTCCTCCTCCTGTACCTGCTGCATCCACATGGAGGCCCCGGTCACCCGCCGCACTCTGGGGTATCCGGGGTCTGAATCGGTCAGCGGGGCTAGGAACCAAATATCCACAAAATACCAGAAGCTGGAAACAGAGGTTTCATTTCTATGTCTTATTTGCTCGCTGCATATCTGGTGACCCGGCCCGAGTCAGGCTCACTCAAGCCCACCAGGGCATCTCATGTTTCCCACTGCAGACGGAAAGACCCAATAACCCCAAAGGTCTTCTGCTAACCTTGCAATGTCGTCCCAGCTCCAGGTTTCAGAGGACACCTGGTGACAGCACCAAGGTCAACCAGGGGCTGGACAGGGGAGGGGCTCGCCCACCTGCTGTCAGAGCGGCTGCACCTGCCTCCGTCTGCCCATCGGAGTCCAGAGGTGACCCTGGTCTGGGCACTTGGGCCCACGTAGGGCATCCCATGGCGTGGAAGGAGGAGGATATGCCCAGTGGCCTGCCCGCACCCCTGCTGGGAAATGGACCCCGCAGGGCTGAGGTCTGGGTCCATGTGCCTGTCACTTCCCTGTCGCCTGCCCACTCCCACACACCATCGAGACAAGGTCGGGGCTTGGTCTCCACTCCGGAAGCCTGGGCCTCTCGTGTTGCATCAGGAGCAAGGGCTGCTGTGAATCACCCCTTCCCTGTAACATGTCACTTGACTCTAAACAAACACGCTGAGGAGAACACATCTGCAGGAGGATTTCTTCTGAATCAGAAGAAAGGAAATGGGCCTTTGAGTGGGGAGAGTGCCAAGCCCCGCCTGGGGTGCACGAGGGGACGTGCAGGAGAAGGGGTGAGGGAGGCAGCACCTCGGCCAGCTGCCTTCTCAGCACACGGCCGCCCTCCAGGGTCCCAGGCCCTCCCTCACCCACCAGAGACCCACGGCAGGGGGGATGGCGGGGGACTCACAGCAGGAGCCAGGCCCGCCCCACTCCCACGCCACCCCCACCAGATTCCTAACTGTCACTCTAACCCTAACCGCCACCAGATTCCAGCTGGAGCATCGTGCGCGGGGCCTCGCAGCCTCGGGTGGGCAGGGACTCGTCCAGGTGGAGTGACCTCGTGACTTCCAGGAAGCCGCCCCAGTCAGCCTTGGAGGTGCAGACGAAATCACCCCAGCATGGGCTCCCGGCAGGTCACCCCACAGCTCAGGCCCCAGCTGGTGGGCTCAGATCCAGGGTTTGCTGGGAACCACCGGCCTTTAGCAGAGGGTGGGGACCTCTTTCCATTATTCCCTGGAGTAAAGCGCCCTCCCCGTGGGCCCCTGATTTAAGGAGCCTGCACGTACGCTGCCCGTCCAGGTAACGGGCTCCCATGCTGTCACAGTGGGGTGAGGACGCCCTTCCAGGGAGAGTCGTGATTTCCCCAAAACCGCACAGCTCTTAGGTGCCCTGGGAAGGCCTCAAGTTTGCAGAGCCCAGGGCAGCTCAGAGGAGAGGCCAGGAGGCTGGACAGGGTCGGGGACAGTGTGGGCCACCCTTGGTGACGACAGATGGAGAGGAGCAGACACCCAGGCCCGCTAGCCAGGCGTCTCCAGGACTTGATGACAGCGAAAGGGGTCATCTGACTTGGCGGCCACGGGAGGAGCAGTAACGACGCAGAGCAGAGGGGTGAGAGCCTCCGAGTGCCGGTCTGAGCCGTCCACAGCCTGACAGCAGCTCGGGGGTGGGGCATGGTGGCACCGAGCGGCAGGCACACGGCAGGTGAGCTCACCTGGCTGGGTGGTCCTACCCTCACCCCTCACTGAGATGTCCACCAGGGACAGGGGTAGGGGCCCTGGATGACAGGGGTAGGGGCCCTGGATGACAGGGTGGCCGTGGACATCAGGGGAGCAGACCGGGCAGTTGGACCCAACACTTTCCGAGTCCAAACCCGGAATTCTTCTGTCACAGCAGCCATGATCTTCAGGCACCTCCAAGGACTGTAGGGTCACCAACAGGCCAACAACATACATATGTTTATTGTATTGTGTGACCGGGCGAAGGTTCCATGGCTCATCATGGACCCAGATGACCCACACGGGGACCCACCTGGCCGTGCTCTCACTGGGACCCCGAGTCCAAGCAGGGCTCCCTGCAGGCGCATCGCCCCCTTCCCCTCCGTGTCTCTGCCTCAGGGGTTCTCTCTGTCTCACTGGCACACATGTGAACACACGTGCACACGCACAGACGCCACGTGCACGGCCACAAACAGATGAGCAGCCTGCCAAGACCCTCCCGCCCCTACCTTGGACATGCCCCACCTCCCCACTGAGCTGAGAATGAAGTGCACGGCGGGGCTGGCGAGTCCACCTGGGGCTGACCCAGACCCCTCGGAGGAGGCAGCTCTCTACGTGGGGTAGAAGGTGGGAGCCACAGGCCAGCTGCTGCTCTGGAAGCCTGTAAATATTTAGATTCTCCGTCTCCTTCTGGTGGATTGTGATTTTTTTCAAAGCCCTTCTCCTGCATGTGAACATAGAGACAGCACAGTTGGGCCATGTCCCATGAATAATATTTCTTTTTCTGTTTTGATAACATTTTAATCCTCCCGACTAGTGAAAAATGAAGACATGACGCACTTTGCCCGCATGCTAGAGCACTCTGGAAGGCAGATGGGCAACCCGCCCGCAGCGCAGGGGCTGAGCCCCGGGCCCTCCGTACATCCTGAAACCCACCCATACCTGCTCTGGGGTCGGGGCCACCCTTCCCCTCCTGGCTGGTACCCCCAGGGGCTGTGAGCTCGGCGCGCCCTGTGGTCCGCCTCTCTCTCAGTGGCCCCCACTTCCCTCGCATGTCTGTCCTGCCCTCTGCAGACTGAAGCCAGTCGGGCTACGAAGGCCGGAAGGGCTGCCTCCTTCAAGCTGTGGTCCTTGTCCTTACACCACAGGGACACTCACTTGATTTTTTTATTTTTTTAAACAGCAATGTATATTTACTGAAATGAAAGGGGTTTGTATTATATTGATACATGGGAAAAAAGCAAGTTACAAACAGGTACCTGCAGAGGATCCTGCTTTTAAAAACAACGTATGGGGGCTTCCCTGGTTGCGCAGTGGTTGACAGTCCACCTGCCGATGCAGGGGACACGGGTTCGTGCCCCGGTCCGGGAGGATCCCACAACCGTGGAGCGGCTGGGCCCGTGAGCCGTGGCCACTGAGCCTGCGCGTCCGGAGCCTGTGCTCCGCAACGGGAGAGACCACAACAGTGAGAGGCCCGCGTACTGCAAAAAAAAAAAAAAAGTATGGGTGTGCAAATGTATGCATGTGTGGAAAATATTGTGGAAGATTATATACAAAAATATTACAAGTGGATAGGATGGGCTGCTGGGTGGGCTTACGGGGGATTTATAATTTATTTATAATTTATTTATAATTTATTTTTTTATACTTTTCATAGGCTCTCGTTTCTCGGGGGACCTGTGCAACTTCTTTTTCTCTTTTCTCTCTTTTTTTCTTTAAACCAGGAGTACAACTAAAATTTTTTGCGATATAATTCACATACCATAAAGCTCACCATTTTAAAGTGTAAACTTCAGTGGGTTTTGGTATATTCACAGAGAGGTGCACCACCACCATCATCTAATTCCTGAATATTTTCATCCAGAATGAAACCCTCTACTCGCCAGCAGTCTCTCCCATTCCCCACCCTCACAGGGCCTGGCAACTCTTAATCTACTTTCTATCTATGTGGATTTTCCTATCCTGGGCATTTCATGTACATGGAACCATACAACATGTGGCTTCACGTGACTGGAGTCATTCACTTAGTACAATGCTTTCATGGCTCATCCATGCTTTAGCGTAAGTCAGTACTTCATCCCGTTTTATGGCTGAATTACGTCACTGTGTGGATGGACCACCTTTTGTTTATCCAGTCACCAGCTGATGGACGTACAGATTATTTCCATTTTTTGGCTATTATGAGTAATGCCGCTGTAAGCATTGGAGTACAAGTTTTTGCGTGTCCGTTGTTTTCAATTCTCTTGGGTGTAGCCGAGGGGTAGAATTGCTGGGTTATATGGTAACTCTATGTTTAACTTTTTGAAGAACTGGAAAACTGTTTTCCAAAGTGGCTGCACCATTTAACATCCTCACGAGCAGTGGATGAGCTTGCAATCGCTCTGCATCCCCCCAGCACTTAATAATACCCGTGTCTTTTACGCTATAGCCTTCGTGAGTGTGAAATGGTATCTCTTTGACGTTTTGATTTGCATTTCCCTAATGACTAATGATACTGAGTATTTTCTCACGTACTATTAGCCGTTTCTATGTCTTCTTTGGATAAATGTCTATTCAAGTTCTTTGTCCACTTTTTTTTCTTAAAATTTATTTGATTGAACTGGGTCTTAGTTGCAGCAGGCGGGCTTCTTAGTTGCAGCTTGCGAACTCTTATGCAAAGTCTTAGTTGTGACATGCATGTGGAATCTAGTTCCCTGACCAGGGATGGAACCCGGGCCCCCTGTGTTGGGAGCTTGGAGTATTAACCACTGCACCACCAGGGAAGTCCCCTTTGTCCACTTTTTTTTTTTTTACAATTTTATTTTTTTTAATTTATCTGTTTTATTTTTGGCTGCATTGGGTCTTCATTGCTGCGCGCAGACTTTCTCTAGTTGCGGCGAGCGGGGGCTACTCTTCATTGCGATGCGTAGGTTTCTCAGTGCAGTGGCTTCTCTTGTTGTGGCACACAGGCTCTAGAGCACAGGCTCAGTAGTTGGGCACACGGGCTTAGTCTCTCCTCAGCATGTGGGATCTTCCCGGACCAGGGCTCGAACCTGTGTCCCCTGCAGCAGCAGGCGGATTCTTAACCACTGCGCCACCAGGGAAGCCCCGCTTTGTCCACTTTTTAATCGGTCTTTTCATTGTTGAGTTTTAAGTGTTCTTTATACATTCTGGTTATGAGTCCCTTATCGGATATATGATTTGAATTTCCATAGGAATTTTAGGATCATCCTGTCAATTTCTGCAACAACAACAACAAAAAAGCCAGGTGGGATTTTAATATGGATTTTGATGAATCTGTAGATCAGTTTGGGGAGTATTGTCCTCTTAACAATATTATGTCTTTCAATTCATGTACATGGGGTGTCTTTCCACTTACTTGCATCTTCTTTAACTTCTTTCAAGAATATTTTGTAAATTTTGGCATATAAGCCATTCACTTCCTTTGGTAAATTTATTTCTAAGTATTTTATTCTTTTTCATGCTATTGTAAATGAAATTGTTTTCTTAACTTCATTTCAAATTGTTCATTACTAGTGTATGGCGTATACAGTTGATTTTTTATATTAATCTTGTATCTTGTCACCTTGCTAACTCTCTTATTAATTCTAATAGCTTTTCCCATGTTCTTCAGAATTTTCTATAAACAAAATCATGCTATAAGAGAAATTTTGCTTCTTCCATATACTGTCCACAGATATTAACTTTAAATATAATGATATAGGCAGTTCGAAAGTAAAAGGATAGATAAAGATATATCATGCAGACATTAATCAAGAGAGACTATATTAATATCAGATAGAGTAGACTTCAGACCAAAGAAAATAACCAACAGAGAGGGACGTTACATACGATAAAAGGATCCGTCTATCAAGAAGACATCACAAACCTAAATGTGTATGTAGCAAACCACAGAGCTGCAAAATATAAATATATAAAGCAAAAGAAAGCTGAAAGAGAAACAGACAAATCCACAGTTGTAGTTGATCACTCCAGCACCCCTGTATTAGTTTCTTATTGTTGCTATAACAAAATACCAAAAACTTAAAAGAACATAAATCTATTATTATCTTAGAGTTTGGGAGGTCAGAAGTCTTAAATGGATCTCCCTAAAATCAAGGGGTCAGCAGATGAGGTACAGCTATACAACGGGGTACCACTGAACAATACAAAGGAATGAACAACTGGCACCCACCAAAACTGTTATGCTGAGCGATGGAATCCAGATACCAGAGCTTATACTTTATACGCAGTTCTGGGCTGGGCAAAATTAACATACGGCAATAGAAATCACAACAGGGGTTACTTGGAGGTGAAGCTAAGGTATTGAGAAGAGGGGCTGCTTCTGGGGGTAGGGGGACCCCTAATCTGGGAGGTGGTATGTGAGCTACAATAGGGAACGTCTACAGAGCTGTACACTCAGGGTTTGCACTTTTTCCTAAATTAGATCTTGATTTAAAAATAGGCACAAACGTCCACAAAATTTCATTCCTCTGGAGTCAGTAACTCTTCTTAGGAATATTTACTAAATTAGTCTGAAATGTAAATATTTACTCAAATTCTGGAGGCAGTGTAAATGTCTAACAGCACAGAAAACCTCTCAGCACAAGGAAACGTTCCCTGTGTGGGAGCATCCAGGATCCCAGCGTGCGGATGGGGGCGACCTTCACAGAGGTGAGGGCCCCGCTCGTGGCACTGACCACACGGCCTATGCTTTGTAAATGGTGGGGACCCAGCCGTGTGAGGATCCCAGCAGTGACACAGGGGTGAATGGCTCATGCCAAGGGCAGAACGGCAGTGGGGACTTGGCCGGCACGGCCAGGTTCAGGTGGCCTGGTAATGGCTCTGCCCCCAGGCTGGGTGAGGCCAGGCTCCATGGTGGCAGAGGTGGGTTTGGGAAAACCTCTCAGAGGAAGGAAGGAAGCCTGCTGCTTGGACACAGACCAGAGGATGCTGGCCTGAGGGGCTAGGCCGAGAGGAAGGTGGAGCAGAAGATTTGACAGCAACTCGGCGGTGCTGTCCCCAAGGTTCCAAAGTGGCTGGAGGGCTAGTCCTCTGTGGACCCAGCAAGGGGACACACTTGGCCTAGACTCGGGCCTGCTGGAAACTACACTGGGCCTGGAGACAATAGGTCCTGGAGTGAGGACGTAGAGGGAAGGACAGGGTCCAGACCGCCCAGAGGACAGACAGGAGAACTGGACGTCGGAGGGACTCACCGAGGCTGGTCACCCTAGACCCAGAATTCTAGCAGGGGGGTGGCGGTGGGGAACGATGCCCCAAAGGAACCAGAGAGGACGGAGAAGTGAGCCCACTGGACTTCTGTCCCGAGGACAGTGGCGGTGGGCGTCCTAGGAAGTCCTCTGCTTGGAACTGCTGGCATCAGGCGGGCTGAGCTGGGGACCCCGGGTCCGGCCCACCACCAGCCCTCCTTCTGTGGAGCTGCAGAAGCCCATCAGCTGATTCAGGGGCAGGCGGGGCAGTTTCCTCGGTTCTGCAGGCCGCCCTTCGGTTCTGGTCTCTGGGCAGGCTCGGGGAAGGCCTGGGGCCTTTAAAGGATGGAGCTCAGATAACCAGATTCTGGAATCACTCCTCCAGTTTTCCACACCACACCCCACTCCGGGCACTGTCCCATGGAGCGTTCAACTTCTGCGGAAAGCTGAGGTTAGGGAGGACAGACTCTTGGCTTGGACGTGGCCCCAGATGGCTTCCATCACGCCCCCTGACAGCTCTGGGAAGTCCCCCCTTCTCGGCCTGTGGCTTCTTGAAGGAAAGAGGCCAAAGCAGTTCAGCTCTGGGACCGTGGGTTTTCTGAGGATTTCGGCAGTTTGCCGGGGAGAAAAGGAAGCTGACCACAGAGAGGGCCACGAGGGCCGATGGGGGCAGAAAGAAACCGAAGCCTCAGAAGGGACGAAGAGCAGAGAACAAGGGAAAGAGCTCAGACAGAAGGGGGCTGTGCGGGGCGCAAACCCCAGGACAGACAGAAAGCCCTGGGGCTGCCTGGGGCGCTGGACCCCGCAGTCCAGAGGGGGATAGGCATCTCTCAGATAATCCCCAATCCAAGAGCCACAAGCCCTGAGGGGAGGCAGGGGGCCCAGGGCTGGGTGGGACGACGAGGGCTCCTTACAGCGACAGGCTGGGCCCTTCCACAGGGAAAGGGCTGAGGGGAGCCCACTGCCCGGGCACCGCAGCCCAGACAGCGGCCCTGATTCCAGGCAGAGGTGCCCTCTGTCCACGGGAGATGGACAGGGTCCTCCCGCTGGTTGAGCAAATCCCAGACGCCTCCTTCTTCTGGGCCAGGAAAGGGAGCGGGGGCTGGACCTGCCCTGGGCCCAATAATGGGTTTTGGGGTTCTCCCATGGGGCCTGGAGAGGTGACCAACTCCCCACAAACAGAACAACTAAAACACCCAGAAAAGCCACAGCTGGGAGATGTCCTTGGGTTACGAAATTAACTCCCGCTGTCAGTGTGCAATAATATTTTCTCTGCAAAGACTCTTTTTCACACATTCACTCCTTCAACAACTTCCGGGTGAGTGTTGTCGCCACTCACTGTCAGCTGGGCTGAAAACAAGGCCAAACTCGTAGCCAAACGGGAGGAGCCAGGACTCAAGGCCAGGGTGGCCTGACTTCAAATGGCTGCAAAGATAACTTGCCCAGGATGTGATGTATGGATCAAAGATACATTGCTGAAAGCAAAATAAAGTGAGAGTACAGCTCAGGACCGTTGTTTAAGCGCACACAGCAGGCAGAGGTGTGACTAGGGTGTGTTCGCGGGCCTTGCAGGCTGACGCGGACACTGCTTACCGTTCCTGCCCATCAGGCCGCCCAGCAGCGCGGCCCACAGACTGCGGCCCATGGGCTGCAGCCAGCACAGGCCACCTGTGGCGGAGGGGGCTCGGGCAGGACTGAGTCTTGTCCCAAAATGTGCCGTTCATACCCCAAGAGGAGAGGGCAGCCGGGTGCTCAGAAAAGAGTAGTTGAAAAAAACCAGATGAGTGAGGGAGGCTGAGGCTGGTGGCCAGTGTGGCCTGGGACAGCCTCGGGGCCTCCAGGGATCTCAGCGCCCGGCCCCAGGACTCCTAGCTCCCCCTGCTCGGAAGCTGGTGGTGGGCCCAGGAGCTGGCCCGACTGGGCACATGCCAGGGGCCTCCGAGAGGCACTGGGACGTCAGCACGAAGCCATGTCCCTCAGATTTGAAACACGTGTAGGCAGCGGCAGCCAACCTATGTGTCAGGAGGAAGTGAGCGGCCCAGAGCAGCCAGGGGCCCAGTGAGTCAGCGGGCACAGGAGGCCCCGAGGTCCTGTCCCTGTGGAGACAGCAGCAGGCGTGAGGCCCCTCGGCCCAAATCTCCTTGTGTCCCCCGAGGCATACGGCCCACCACGATGGTCTCTCCACGCCCCACCCGCACCCAGCGGCGCATCAGAGCCCACGTGGAGGCTGATACGTGTTCAGGAATTTTGCAGTTGCCAAACACACCCACTACCAAAAACTAAATTATATAAGCTTACAATTCCATAAGTTGTATTAAAGCTAAGGCAGTGGATACTCAAAGCTCCTCATCACGGCTCTGTTTCCCAGGCCTCGTGCTCTGGAAGGGCTTCACTTCTGTGTGTGTGCTGTGTGGCAGCCCTGCCCCCAGGCCGCCCCATCAGGGCATCTCGGCCCACACTCAGCCGCAGTGCCCCCTCCACATTGTAGCTCCACACCCCTCCATCCTCCCCTCCAGCCCCACCTCCCAGGGAACCCCATGCGCCACCGGGCCCTGAGCCTGGTACCCCCCCTGCACCCTGCCCAGGGGAGCACACGCCCTAGGTGGGCTGCCCAGCTGCCCCCTGGGCCTCCAGCTTCCTGACCATCTGTGCTGCAGCCAAGTCTCCTCTTGGGCATCTGCATCCACTCAGAGGTCCCAGCCCAGATTCTGGAGTCTCCCAGAGCAGCTCTGCCTTTAAAATCTTCCTCTCCAGCAGCCCCCACTCTTCCTCTGGCACCAATGCCAAGGAGTGCCCCACCCCCCCTCCTGCTCAGTCTGTCCCCTCTGGTTCCAGCCTGTCCTCACCCAGCCAGGACACGTGCATTCATGTCCATGCAGACTGACCAGCAAAGCCTCAGTTCCCCGAGTGCCAGGTGAGACAGGCTGGGCCTGGAGAGGAAGGCGGTCTGAGAGGGGATAGTAGCGGGAGCAGTGGCTCCAGGCCACCTCTTTAGAGGTCACTTGACTGCATCACATCTGTTTATTCTCTTCTCCGCCTGGACCATCTCTCCATTGGCTGCTGCTGCATGCTTCCCCCAGCTTGTGCCCACCCCAGCCAGGCCCTCAACAGGCATGTTAATGCCCTGCACGTTTGGAGGCATCCTTGGAAAGTTGGCCAACAGATGCCCATTGACTTCATCTGTTTAAAGTTCCCTCCTCCCACATCAGTGATAAGAAAAAGGGTCATTCCAAACTCAAGCCCTTTAGGCCACCATGGGTGGTCCCAGTGACCAGAGAATCATGTGTAGAGAGGCCAACGGCAGGCCCCCAACAGGAGCTATGGCACACATGCAGGCCCTGGAACTTCTATTGTCTCCATCTGCTTGGCCAACCTGACCAAGACATACCTTGGAAAACACCAGTATAATAATCATCTCAGTGGGGCTCCTGCAGCTCCTTTTTGCAGAACCTTAAATTCCATCACATGTAGCTCTGTAGACAGGTCTGGCTGAGGAGTTTCTGCCCGTATCACAGGCAGAGCCTGACCCTCCCTCTTATCCTTCTCTCCTTCTTAGGTTTACAAAGCTAAGTGCTCCAAACAAGAAAAAGCCAGATAAATTCACACTCAGATCCTCACAATCAAACTTCTGAAAACTAAAGACAGAAAAATATCTTCATTGCAGAGATAAATGACACATTGCCTATCAAAGGACAGTAATTTGAATGACTGAAGATTTCTCTCCAGAGACCATGGAGGCCAGAAGGAAGTGGTACATTTTCCAAACACTGAAAGAAAAGAAAGTTAACTCAGAATTCTGTACACAGCAATTCTGTACACACCTCAGGAATGAAGGTGAAATAAAGACATTCTTAGATAAAGGAAAACTAAGATAATTTGCTACCACCAAATATACCCTAAAAGAATAACTAAAAGAAGTTCTTTGCACATAAGGGAAACCTAGGAAGGAAGAGCAAAAAATATGGTACGTATCTGGGAAACTCTTCTTCTCCACTTGAGTTCTTTAAAATATGTTTGATGATTAAAAGCAAATTTTATAATATTGTGTCATGCAGTTTTCAGCCTATGTAGATATATTATATAAGACAACTACAACATAAAGGATGGAGAGCACAGCAACATATGTGGTGGTAGGATTTCTACAAGACACTTGAAATGGTAAAATATTTATTCTAAGTAGACTGTAAAAGTTTAAGTATGCATATTGTAATTGCCAGGAAACTACCAAAAAATGTAAAAAGATACATAATCAACAATGCAATAGATAAATTAAAGTAGAATACCAAAGAATGTTCAAATGACCAAAACAAAGGCAAGAACAAGGAAACAGAAGAATTTTTAGAAGGGGGAGGGGGGGCAAAAAGCAAATAATAAAGTGGTGGGCCTGAATCCAAACAGATCAACAGTTACTTTCAATGTAAGTAGTCTAAATTAAAAGACAGGGATTAGAGCGGAGTAAGTCAGAAAGAGAAAAACAAATACCATATGCTAACACATATATATGGAATCTAAAAAAAAAAAAAACGTTCTGAAGAACCTAGGGGCAGGACAGGAATAAAGACACAGATGTAGAGAATGGACTTGAGGATGCAGGGAGGGGGAAGAGTAAGCTGGGACGAAGTGAGAGAGTGGCATGGACATATATACACTACCAAATGTAAAAGAGATAGCTAGTGGGAAGCAGCCACATAGCACAGGGAGATCGGCTAGGTGCTTTGTGACCACCTAGAGGGGTGGGATAGGGAGGGTGGGAGGGAGAGGCAAGAGGGAGGAGCTATGGGGATATATGTATATGTATAGCTGATTCACTTTGTTATTCAGCAGAAACAAGCACACTATTGTAAAGCAATTATACTCCAATAAAGATGTTTAAAAAATAAATAAAATAAATAAAAAGATTAGTTCCGAAACCAAAAAATATTTTAAAATTAAAAAATAAATAATAGTATATATACACTATATATATGAAATAAATATATAAGCATGTAAAATAAAATATAAATATATTAAAAATATATATGTATATATAAAAATAAAAGACAGGGATTTTCAGGATGAATTTTTAAAAATCACCCACCAATATACTATCTACAAGAAACTCATTTCAAATATAATATTGGTAGGTTAGTGTTTAAAGGATGGAAAAAGGTATACCATGCAAGCACAAATTTTAAAATGGGGTGCCTATATTGATAACAAATAGCGCGGACTTCAGAGAAAAAAATTCATAAATTAACTTCAGAAAAAAATATCATAGATAAAAAGGGAAGTTGATGCTAAAAATGTCAATTCACCAAGAAGATACAACAATCCTAAATGTATATGCACCTAATAACACAGCTTCAAAATACATGAAGCAAAATTCATGAAGACAGAAGTAGAAGGAGAAATAGACAAATCCAGAATTATAGTTGGAGATTTCAACACTTCTCTCTGAAAACAAATAGGCTAGAAAATCAGCAAGGATAAAGAACTGAATATCAGTGTCAACCAGTGGGATCTAACTGATTTTATTAAATACTTCACCCAACCAGAGCAGAACACAAGTATTTTTCAAGTGCACAGGAAACATTTACCAAAATAAATGATACCTAGAGTCATTAAAAATCTTTAACAAAGCTAAGAGAATTGAATCACACAAAGTATGTTCTCTAATAATAATGGAGCCAAACTAGATATCAATAACAGAAAGATAAGAAATATCTCTAAATGATTAAAAAGTAAATAACACACTTCTAAATAATCTAAGTAAAAAGATAAAGCCTCAAGGGAAATTAAATATTATATTTAACTGAATGAAAATATGACATATTAAAATCTGTGGTATGCAGCTAAAGCAGCTCTTAGAAGGAAATTTATGGCACTAAATGTTTATATTAGAAAAGAAGAGGGCTTCCCTGGTGGCGCAGTGGTTGAGAGTCCGCCTGCCGATGCAGGGGACGTGGGTTCGTTCCCCGGTCCGGGAGGATCCCACATGCCGCGGAGCGGCTGGGCCCGTGAGCCGTGGCCGCTGAGCCTGCGCGTCCGGAGCCTGTGCTCCGCAACGGGAGAGGCCACAACAGTGAGAGGCCCGCGTACCGCAAAAAAAAAAAAAAGAAAAGAAGAAAGATCTCAAATCAATAATCCAAGCTTTCACTTCAAGAACGTATTTTAAAGGAGCAAAATATGTTCAAATCAAGTAGAAGAAAGGAAAAAATAAAGAAAAAGAATCAATGAAATTTAAAACAAGGTACTATGGAGAAAATCAATGGAAACAAAAGCCAGTTCTTTGAAGTAATTGAGTTCAATAAAACTTTGGCAAAACTGAATACCAAAAAAAAAAAGGAGAGCAGACATGAATTACCAATATCAGAAATAAAAGAAGACATATCAAAATTTCAGACCTTGTAGATGTTAAAAGGAAACTTGGCAAATACTACAAACAACTCTGAACACATAAAATCAATAACTTAGATGAAAGGAATCAATTCCTCAAAAACTACAAACTACCAAAACTTACCCAAGATGAAACAGATGATCTAAATAGTTCTAAAACTCTTAAAGAAATTGAATTTGTAGTTAAAACCATTCCAAAAAAGAACTATCCAGGGCCAGGTGGTTTAACTGGTATATTCTACCAAACAATTAAAGAAGAAATAACGTCAATTCTACGTAATCTCTTCCTGAAAATAGGAGAAAACACTTCAAATAATTTCATGAGACTAGCATCAGCATCGTGATGTCAAAACTAGATAATGAAATCACAAAAAATAGAAAACAACGTACCAATGTTTTCCATGAACAAAGATGCAAAAATGATCAACACAGGGTTAGCAAAGAAAATACAACAATATATCAAAAGAATAATAAGTTATGACCAAGCGGGGTTTATTCCAGAAACGCAAATGTCCTTCAGTGGGTGAATGGATAAACTGTGACATATCCATAAAAAGGAATACCGTTCAGCAACAAAAAGGAACAAACTACTGATACATGCAGCAACTTGAATGGCTCACAAATGTATTACACTGAGGGAGAAAAGTCAACCTCAAAAGGTTAAATGCTGTATGGTTCCATTTACGTAATATTCTTAAAATAGCAAACTTATAGCTAAAGACCACAATCGTGGTTGCCAGGGGTTGGGACTTGGGAGAGAATGTGACTATAATGGGACAGTATGGGAGGGTTTCTTCGGGGTTATGAAAAAGTTCTACGCCCTGACTGTGGTCATGGTTACACAAATCTGTAAATTCATGGACTCGATACTGAGAGAGAGGGGGAGGAAACTGGTGAAATTCAAACAAGTTGCTTAATTAACAGTTTGGTACCAATGTTAGTTTTCTGGTTTTGATATGCTTTGATTTGATAATGTTATATAAGATAATATCACTGGGGAAGCTGGGTAAAGGTACTAGGGAACTCTGTACTGTATCCGCAACTTTTCTGTGAATCTAAAATTATTTCAAAATAAAAAATTTTTTTTACAGGGAGGCAAATGGTTAGAACAGACACTTCACAAAAGAAGATATACAAATGGCCGGTGAGTCTGTGAAACAGGACTCAACTTCATCAGTCCCAGGGAAATGCAGATTGAAACTGCAATTAAGTGGCACTTTACATCCACAGCAACAACTAAAATGACAAAGACTGATGAGCACGTGTTTGGTGGGAGCATAAACTGTGCAATCGGCACTTGTAGTCAGTCACTTGTCATTTAACCCGGCCATTCCATTCGACATATTTACCCATGAGAAATGCAGAGACACATCCTGACAAAGCCTTGAGCAGCTTTTCATAAAAAGTGGAAACAGCAGGTTGACAGACTGGAAACGTCCATGAACAGGTGGATGGATGAACAAACTGTGGTGTATCCACAGATTAAATACTCACCAGTTAAATGTGGGCGCACCTCAGAAACATGCGGAAGCCGGAAGAGCACACGTTGTCTTATTCTATGGAGACGGAATTAACATGGAAAACTAATCTATAATTACAAAAGGCCAGTCAGTAATTATATGGGGTGGGGCACTTTATTGCAAAAGGATATGAGGAATCCTTTTGGGGTGATGGGCTTGTCCTCTGTCTTGATTGTGCTAATAGTTACACAGTTATATAAATTTGTCAAAGTGCATCGAACTGTACACTTAAAATGGGTGCATCCTATTGTATGTATACGTATGCATACAATACATACTATATCTCAATGCATTTGATGTTTAAAAGCCCCTCCTACGTTTCTCAATGCCCCCATGGGGTAATAAACCGCACCGAGAACCATTGCTCTCCAGTGACTATCATTATGGACCGCTTGGGACTCGCTTATGACTTTGCAACTTGCGCGAGTCTCTCCAGAGCGCGACGGTCGGCGAGCCGTCGCTGCAGCAGAGACTTGCCGTCCACCTGCCATCCGCCACCCCTCCTTCCTCGTAACTGGCCCCCATGGTATTCCCTTGTCCACCTTCTGCGCACGGCTCAGCTCCAGGGTCAGCCCCGGAGCAGGGAGGACAGTTAGGTCCTCGTCACCAGGCTCTGCTCAGGCAGGAGCACGTGACCCACACATGGCAAGGAATCTGCTGGGGCTTCTGGAAAGGCACCCTGCTCCAAGGAGACATCCCCAGGAAGAGCCGGGGCGCCCAGGGCCTCTGCCCCGGCTCCGCTGGCTGGCAGCCCGCGGAAGTGCCTCTCCAAGCCTCCTTGAGTGACTTCCTTTGCCAAAAATGGGAAAGAGTCTTGCATAACCAGACATCTGTACGAATCAAAATCCAGAGGAGATGCAGGCAAGTGCCGCGGGACAGCTAGAGGAGCTGCGCAGAGCAAAGGAGATCCGCACGGGGGCCAGCCCTGCCCCCGCGACTCGGGCCTCACGTGTTCTGGGGCTGTTTATCTGGGGAGAAAGCATGAACCCTGGGATTCGAACGGCAATTTCACAGTTTATTACAGGTTTTAAGAGTCTTTTCCAAGAACATTTCATCAGATCTGTTCTGTGCACAATCATCTATTGCTTCCTCCCAGTGGGGAGCGAATTTATTTATTTTTTCACTCTTCCTATAGATCTGTTATTCATTAGGTGTGCTACTCTTATTTTTAAGTATGTAGATTTTTTTCAACCAGAAAAACATTTAATTCAAGATTCGTACTGGGAGACTCCCTATTCCTGAGGAGGAAATGTTAGTTTTGCTTGGCAAACGGCAGCTTTTCATGGGCGACACGGATGGTCATATTATTTTTTAAAAAGCAGGTGATGGCAAAGGGCCCAAATCGGTCCCAGAATCAGGAGGTCGGGGACAGGCCAACAAAATGAACCCCTTCCTTCCTCTGGGTAGGACATGTCCCCACAGAATGAGGCCACCCGTGACCCAGGCTCTCAGGACCTGGTGACCAACCAGGGACCTCGCGTCCTTCAAGGTTAACCCATCAACGTCCACTCAGTGGGTGACCTGGAAAAGAGGGCGTAGGGCCCGGCCCCCAGCTCAGAATGAAGGGGCAATGCTCTCAGAGTGGACAGAAAAGCGGGTGCCAGGGTCACCATGCCCGGCAGGCTCTATGAACACACTGGCAGGACAGAGCTCTCTGCCCACTTGCTCCAGGAAACAGGGCAGGGTCCCTCAGTCAGGAACAGCGGCCTTACCCTGGGCCACCTGGAGCATCTTTTCCCAGGGGCTGCACAGGTCACATGGAGGTCCAGCCCCTGCCACAACACCACCCCACAGCCCGGCCCCCCAGGCTGGCACGGGGACCGTGTAGGACACGGATCAAGCTCCAACTCAGAGGGCTGGAGAGGGTCCCTCTCGTCAGCCTTCCCACCAGACACCCCCAGGCTTGGAAACCAGGTGGCCCAGGGTGGGGGCTGTTCAGCAAAAAAGAAGAGTGACAACACCTCTGCCGTGGGCTGCAGGCGGGGAGCTGAGGGAGGGACAAAGCAGGTGACGGGCAGGGGGGCGGCCAGGCCAAAGCTGGCCTGGTCCCAGAAGGCGGCAGGGAGCCTCCCCCCGGGGTCCAAAGGAGGGACAGATGGGCCTCAGCTGTGCCTGAGGAGGCGGGACAGGGTCAGACGGGGAGAGGAGGGGTGTGGGGCCTCCATCGGTCTCCACCCGATTTTACACAGAACCCCCTTCCCAGCCATTCAAAAGGTAGAACAAAGCCTCTGGCTGACGTTGGGGAGACCCTGGGCCCCTAAAGTGCTGCGAGCTCCCAAGGGTGGACAGGCCCTGTCCGCTGTGGAGGTGGCCTGGGGGACCCTGGGGCCAGGCGGAGCTCTGGACAGCTGTGCGCAGGAGCGCAGAGTCAGGAGGGGTCCCAGACGGCGCGGTTCTGAGTTTACTCCCAGCTTCGCCCTGACAGGCCGTCAGTGACCCCTAACGCAAGAGGCTCACCGAGGCCTGTGCATCCTTAACCCACGCGGATCCGCGGATGCACCTCGCCTGCAGCCCTCCCCCGGGCAAAGACAGCTGCAACGCCCTGGGCCCTGAGCCCCCTCCTCTAGTCCCTCCCCCGCCCCGAGGCGTGCTGCACGGGGCTGCCGGGGGCGCTCAAGGACCGCGGGCGGAAGCCGGCTGGGGTGCGCGGCCTGGAGCTTTCCGAGGCTGCGCTGGTGGCTGCGAGTGGGGCGAATCCCAGCGCAGAGGGACGGACGCAGGATGTGCAGGACAGGCGGCCGGTCTCCATCCCTGGCTGCACAGGGCGTCCCTGGGGACAGCCTAATGCAGTCCAGCCACTCCGTGAGTCACGCGGAGGCCCACATCTGGAACCCCTCAGGCCTGCCAGACTGGCTGGCACGCAGGCTTCCCGTGGAGAGCCAGCCGCCAGCCCCCGGACCGGATGGGGTGATCCTCCGGGCCCCGCCCACTGCCCCCTCCCTCTCCCTCTCCCTCTCCCTTTCTTATTTTTCTTCCCCTGAAAAATGGAGCTCAGCGGTCTGCCTTCTGGTGTGGGGTGCTACTGGGAGGGATGGGGGTCTGGGGACATGATGGGGAGGGTCCTGACTCACCTTCAAAACGTGGAGACAGCAGGAAGGTCAGGGGCTCAGGGCCCGCTGACCGTGCCAGACAGCCCAACTGGTGCTCAGGCTGGCATGGGGGAGGGTCTCACAGGGAGCTGTGGGGACTCTAGCCACGCCCCCGGGCTCAGGCGGAGTGGAGGCTGGTTATCTGTGTCCTACAGAGGGTGCTTGGGACCAGAGTCAAGGCCAGGGAAGCAGCCTGAGGCTCCCCGAGGCTAGGTGAAAGGGGCCCTGGAGCTCCCAGCTAGGCAGCCTCATCCAGCAGAGCACATGGTGGAGGGTGAGGCGGCTGCTTGCCCACACCTGTCCTGCCCTTCCTCCTGGGTGCTCGGGACAGCAGCCACTTGAAGATAACATGTGACAGCCTCTCTTGCAGCTAGTGGCCCATGAGCTGTCAGTGGAAATATGGGAACATCACAGAGGTCACTGGGAGGAAATCGAATTTTCCAGTAAGAGCTCCCTCGGGTCCCTCCCTGACGTTTCTTGCTGCTGTCCTGGGATGCAGATGTGAGGGCAGCAGCTCCAGCAGTCATCATGAACCATGAGGTAACTGTTATATAGAGGGTGACAGAGCAGGGAGACAGGATCTGCGTCCTCCCTGATGGTGCTATAGAGGAGCCAAACTAAGTAAGAGAATAAACACCGTGTGGTCTGGTCACTGCCGGGGTCTGACCGTTAGGAAACACTCTGAGTCCAGCTCTGGGCTTGGCTGGGAGGTTCCATGGTGGGTGAATGAGGGTGTACGGCTGTGAGGTGGGGGTGTGATGTCCCACCTGCTCCTTACTTATCACGTCTCCACAGGGCTCCTTAAATGTCTGCTCCCCGCAGCAGTGAGTCCCGAAGCCAGCTGATCACAAGACTCACCGGGAGTCTCATAGGAATATCGATTCTCCAGCCCCACCGATGCTCCATCAGGTCCAACTTCCCCAGAGAATATTTCCTCCCCTCTGATGACCTAGCATGGTGGTTCTCAGTGTGGCCTGGGGGCCCTAGGGGCTCCCGAGATCCTTTCATGGGGTCTGTGAGGCCAAACCTGTTTTTTTTTTTTTAAATAAATAAATATTTATTTATTTGGCTGTGCCAGGTCTTAGTTGCGGCATGCGGGATCTAATTTCCTGCCCAGGGATTGAACCCGGGCCCCGTGTGTTGGGAGCGCAGTCTTAGCCACTGGACCACCAGGGAAGCCCCCAAACCTGTTTTGATAATGATGTTTCCCTTCTTCATTCTCCTTCTCTCACACATATATGTTCAGATCCCACACTGCAACAAACCATCAAGAAGTGACCTTTTATTAGGTTTTGGTGTCATGTCAAAGAGTATCCACAATTATCTGAAAAGATTCTCAGAATAGTTTTCCTCCAGCTCCATGCATGTATGAGGCCAGACTTCCGTCACAGATTTTACCCAAAACAACCTATCAGGAGAGTTTGAAGACAGAAGCAGGTCTGAGAATCCAGCTTTCTTCTGGATGTTACAGTCTTGTACAAGTGAACCAGAGTGCCACTCCTCCCACAGGGTTTGGTTTTGTTTTTTTTTGAAAATATAGGTTTTTCATTTAAAGTGTGTTATTTATGTTAACATGCAAGGGGTTTATCCTTTTAAATTTGAAATGGATCAATAAATGGATTTTTTAAATTTCTGTTTTAATTTCTAATATAATAAATATTGGCGGACGTGAAGCTCTGTGCAATTCCCGCTTCTGTCCGAGTGGAAGAGGTTTGTGGTACCAGATGTGGCTGTGGCTGAAGTCGGGGGGGGTGGGAGCCAGAGTGGGGGCACCTGGATCCAGCACCCCTGCAGTCGGAAGTCACAGGACATGGGCCCCAGAGTGAGGGCTTCCAGCAGAAAACGCCGGCCCTTCTCTCCCAAAGAGCCGTGACATCCTGGGCCCAGCATCCCGACTCCTTCACCCTACCCCCGCCCCTTTCCTCCCAGCTCTATGGTTACTCCCTCTCTTCCGCCCCACAATCCTTAGGGAAAAATGTAGTGTGTGTCTGGCAAAAGATGCAAGACCGCAGGACTATGGCTTGCCTCCCCCTCAAATCCCTACAGGATGCCACGATGTGGCTGGGTCTCCGCCACCGTTGCTCAGCAAAGGGCAAGCAGACCTCACTTGTACTGTACAAACACTGGTGCCTTCCTTATAAGTTTTATGATCAACCTTAGTGACGTACAATTCTCACAAAGCCAAGAGTATGTATATAAAGCGTACGGTCTCACGACCTTTTACAAATGCACGCAGCGTATGCCGGCCACGCTCAGGCACAGGACGCATCTGTCCCCCCGCCCGCCCAGGTCCCCACTCGTCTGCTCTCAGTCACTAAATATGGCTTTGCCTGTTCTGGAACTCACAGGAACAGACTCGCACGGCACACATCCCTCGGTGTCTGACTTCTCCCGCACACCCCGGGCTGTCACGTGTCAGGAGCTGGTGGTCTGATGGTGGAGCCGTGACCACAGTGTGGAACCGACCAGCCTCTCTCCTTGACCGGCTCGGGGTGTTTCCACTTTTCCACTGTTACGAATAAAGCTGATGTGAACATGCTTGCAAAACTCTTTGTGAAGACACGTGTTTTTATTTTTCTGGAGGAAACACTCAGAGGTGGAAAAGCGGGGTCACCAGGGAAGTGTAAATTTAACTTTATACAAAATTGTCAGTTTTCCAAGTGGCCACACCACTTGAAACTCCCACAGTCAATGTGTCAGTTCACTTGCCCTCGCCCACAGCTGGTAGTACTGTCAGCATTTTTAACTATAGACAAACTAGTGGGTGTTCAGTGGAACCTCACTGTGGTTTTAACGTACATTAAATTAATTACTTATGTTAACGATGATCTATGATACATATTATATATGTTAAAATTAATATATCTTTATAGTAAGTCTTAAAATCAAGTGGTTTCAAGCCCCCAACTTTGTTCTTCCATTAAAGATGATTTTGAATTTCCATATAAATTTTAGAACAAACTTTTCAATGTCTACTTAGCCTGGTGGGTTCGGCTGAGATCACATGAAACCTAAAGACTAGTTTGGGAAAAACTCTAAGCTTAATAACGTTGAGTCTCCCACTCCATGCGTATGGTCTGTTTCCCTACCTTTTAAGTCTTCCGTATTTATCAGCAGTGATTTTTCGTTTTCAGTGGGTTTGGCCTTTGCAGCTATTTTCTTACATTTATCCTTAAGGATCATGTAGTCCTTGATGCTGTAGAAAGAAAAGCTTTTAAAATTTTTCACTGCTTAAATATAGAAATCCAGCTGAATCCACGCATCAGCGTGGCATCCTGCAGGAGAGCGTGGGCGTGAGGCCTGCAGTGTCAGCTCTGCTCAGACAGAACGAAGCAGTGCACGGTGGGAAAGGACTCCAAAGGCACCAGCCGACGCCCAGCCCCTACTGGCCCACGTCCGGTGACGGGACGGAGCACTGTTCCCTCAGCCACCCTGATGCCCCAGAGCCCAGAGCCCCAGAAGTCAGTCTGTCCCTGGGTTTGTCTCAGCTGGAGCCCTCTCCCCGCCCCAAGTGCCCTCTGGCAGGACTTCAGAGGGACTGCCAGCTTCCTCGCCCACATGGCCCACATCTGGCCCAAACACACGCGTTCCTTTCCCCCCTCCCCTGCGCGGGTCCCTGCTGTGTCCCCAGCCAAGCCCTCTGCCCCCTCTGCCCTGTGCAGCGGTTTAGCTGAGCCCCCAGCAAGCAGGCTCACGCAGGTGAAGGCCCCGCAGCAGCTGCCCCCAGAGAAACGGCTTCCGCAGACCTCCCCACCCACTCTGGACCCGTCCAAGACAGTGTGTGAGTGTGGACGCATCCTCAGGGCTCAGCCACCGGGCGCGAGACTTGCGCTTGGTGATCTGGACCCTCACCCGAGAGTTCCTCTTCTACTGCATCTTGGGCTCAGCAGAAACACCAGCTTTCACATCGTCTGATGCGTCCTCTGTGGCACCGATCCTCAGCAGGCCAGCGCTCAGGACCCAGTCACGTCCGGAGCCTGGTGGGCAGGGGGCGTAGTGGCAGGAGCTCTCAGGCCAGCTGCGGGAAGCTGAGCACCGTCACAGGTGACTAACAGGTGGGTAACATCTCAGCAACTCAGCTCGTAAGGGCTTACCGCTGTTCCTGCCACAGTTCAGAGCAAGCTGACCTGTGGGTTCACTCAGGGAGTCAGATCCTCCCATCGGGTGGCGCTGCCCCCGCTGGCGCCTCGGGATCGGTCACTGGAACCCTCCGCACCGAGGCCGGCGACAGGGGAGAGGGGCGTGGGGCACGCACGGAGGACGTTCACACGCCAGGGCGGGAAGAGCAGCCGTCACGTTCTCACGGTCCACGGCCAGAGCCCAGCCTCGTGGAAGGAGGCGGGGGAAGGGCGTGTCGCCACGCGCTGCGTGAACACGCAGTGGGCCTAGGTTCAAGTCCCAGACCTGCCCCTCGTTACCCGTGCAGCCCAGCACGAGCTGCCCCTTGGGTCGGGGTCCCCTGTTCACCGAGGAGGTGCTCTGTGCCTTCCTGACCTCCGCTGTGACTCTCTGGCCACTTGCCGCTCTGAGACCCTCGGTGGTCCTCAGGGGCGACAGAGAGGCTGCAGCTCACGCCAGGAGGCCCCCCTCTGGTGGCTCCACCCGCACGCCCACCTTGCGAACACACGCTGGCCTGACGGACATCCACCTGGAGAAGCCCAGAAACCCGCCACTCTGTTAGGAGTTAGCGGCGCCTGCCCCACAGGCCTCCACTTCTCCCCAGCCTATGGCTCTTTTCACACATTTTCGTCACTGGCTCATGTTTATACAAATTGTTCTCTAAGATATCAGTGACCATATCAGTGCTGTGCTGTACTATTGTAGAATTCTAGACAGAAAACTGGGAGAAATGGGAAAACAAAGAAAGAAAGAAAATGCCATTTTGCAACTAAAAAACTGAGTCCACGTGGCAACAGATGAAAAACTTTTTTAAAAAAACAAAAACTAAGCAATTACTTCTCTTGCCTGTTCTTCATTAAATTGACCACATCTGTTGGTGCGTGATTGTGGAATGGACAAAAATACCACGTCCAAGTCCACGTAGAAACAGCTTCGCTTTGATTTTTGCCAACTTCACTCAGTCTTAACTTCGTAAAAGAAAGTGCTTTTTCATTAACCTTCAACTGACTCTAGAGAGGCCAAACCTGAGATTTCCTTTTACCAACTGAGAGTCTTCCGACGCAGCCTTTACTAGAAGGCGCTCCCTGCGGAATCTCTGCCGCTCGTGTCATGTGACTCACACGCTGTCCCTCTGCCCCATCCTCCAGAAAGAGAGCCGGTGCTTCTGGGCCACGAAACGTCTTTCCTTCCCTTGCTGCTTAGTCATCGCCCAAGTCACTTGGCAGTTGCCTGGGGCCCCCTCGAAATGTTTCCATTTATGGTTAGAATTTGGTCTTCCCAGTTTGGTCACACAGATGGGAAAGCTTAAGTGAACAGACAGCATCACAGAGCAGCCAGAGCGAGAGCCCAGGGGCTGGTGGCGGAAGGGGGCTCCGCGGGCGGTGACGGGACAGACCCCAGCCTGGCGAGGGGCTGGCCGGGGGAAGGGCCCGCGCCCACCTGGGGTCTGCACCGTTGCTGTGCTGCCAGGCACGCCTCGCAGACACCGTCACACACGGAGCACACGCCTGCTGGGGCAGCAGTGCCGCCACAGGGCCTGGAACAGTGGGTTTATCGCCCGGTGGGTTCTGTTTATTACTTGTCTAATGGCCCCAGGAGACTGTAAGTCTCGCTGGGGCAGGAACCACCCTGCCCACTTCAGGGAGGGGCAGAGGGTGAAGGGTGGGGCGCCCCCAGGCTGGTCGCTGCCTCAGCCCCGAGCGCACCCTTGAATGGGGCTGGGTGCCCATGGTGGCCCCAGACACCTGGAGACCAGGGTAAAGGACTGCCTGCCCTGGGAACCGGCCCCCAAGCCCTGGCGCCTTCCTCGTGCCCGGAGGCCTCACTCCCGTCTCTTCTCTCCAAGGGCCCCGGCCCTCTGTGCAGCCCACCCCTCTTCCACACAGACCGCCAGGGCCTAGGTGGGCAGGGGTCTCCTCCACACCCTACGCCGCCGGGAAGGAGACCCCAACCACAGAGGAGTCTTTCCTCAGAGGAAACTTCCCATCCTTCTTTGAGCTATCAGCTAAAGGGCAGCCAATTTTCAGAACCGTAGTTTCTCCCTTTGTGTTACATTAAGGAGAAAAGTACTCAGTGTTTGCGTCTTAGTTCTGTCACCAGGAGTACAGCACCTTGAGAGCTGGGGCTGTCTTCCCCACCAGGCCGGGGGCTCGGTGGAAGGAAGGAGGGCATTAAACTTTCTGTCCGTGAGCTTTCCTCCACGCCTCCCCTCGAGACACTCTCGTGCCCAGAACTACCATCCCTTCCTAGAAAGAACAAGGCTTTCCCATTTCTGGCTGGGCTTTCCTCGCTCGCCCAGGGAGAGGTCTGACCCGTCATCACGGCCTGGATACTTGTCTGTGTGCCCAGAACACGTCCGGATGAAAGCAGGTAGGGCTTCTCTGCCCCGGGCTGGTCCTCGCGTCCCGGGACGTGGGGAGTGGGTGACCTGGCCTTGCCGCCCTCATCTGCAGCTGCAAAGGCTCCTCGGGGACCTACTCATCCTCACTGTCAAAACACAGTGACGTGCCTCTCACACGAATAGAGGATGAAGACATGGCGGAGCTTCTCTCCAGCTCGCTGGTGAGAAGAGAGAGAGGGTAGGGCTGTTTCAGACAGGCCTTGCAGGAGCAGGGATGGTCTGTCCATGAGGACGGGCTCTCTGAGATGAGCGTGCCGAGTTACATCCTAGGAGTCAAACCATAACCTTTAGAGTTATTGCAGTGGAAACCCTGACAGTTGGGTTTTTTAACCTTTTTTGTAATTTGAGTGGCTGACTTTAGCTTTGATCGCCAAGGCAAGGCATCCCCTTCGAAGCCTGCTGTCTCGAATAAACACACTGCCGGCCACAGACTAGACATAAAGAGCCAGGCC
Source organism: Globicephala melas (assembly GCF_963455315.2). NCBI lineage: Eukaryota > Metazoa > Chordata > Mammalia > Artiodactyla > Delphinidae > Globicephala > Globicephala melas. The sequence goes on along the minus strand of NC_083317.1, from coordinate 573,447 downwards.
ACCTTCCCCACCCCACCGTCACCCACAGAGGCTCCTTTTTCTTAGAGGTCGTGCTTGGTTTTCAATAGCTACCTGACCCTTTGGGCCTCCCGCTTTTCTCTTCCCACTCTTCAAATTGTCACTCTTATGTTTTAAATTCACCAATAAAGAGTGAGCCCAAGAAACCCTGGGCCTCCATCCTAGACCCCAGTAAAAGCAGAGCCCCAGGCCCACACATGCTCTCTCTACCCACAACCTTGCTATGTAGCCCCAGGTGAACTGTGCAATTTCCAGGTCCTGTAAGTAATAAGTCTTGACTCTTCCAAAGTTTCCTGATAGTTATTGCTGAAAAAAGACATCTTGCAATTATAACAAGAAACACAAGGACAGGTCCAACCACAACATTGCTTACTGATATAGTGAGACGGGCACAAAACAGTTACCCTTTTGTGGAAGGAAAATCACAATGGAGTCGGTGTTGCTCTAAATAAGCCGGGAAGCCGCTGAGGAAGTGGGGCTCGTGCCCGTCTCAGCCCGGATGGAGTCTGACTTTTTGACCACTTATTGACCCAACAAATGCATCCAGGACATCTGACAGAAACTCAAGACACTCACTGGTCCCCACCCTAAGATCACTCCTGATTCCTCAGGACAGATGTTTCCTGACTTGTGTCAATCACAGGTCTCGCTGGGCCACTTTAAGGACCTCATGGCCTTTTGTCCTTAGAAGCCCCTGACTCTTTTTCTTCCCCAGCACACTCTTTCGGTTTTCCCCAAAACTGTGTCCCCAGAATTGCAATTCTCAGGAGCCCCCCAAATAAAGCTCTTTGTTTTTCGCAGCCTAGATACTGATTATTTTCGACACTTTCAACCAAACACAGATTATTTGCATCTGTCCTGGAAAGAACCTGCGAGCCAGCATGAGACATCACAGAACCTGAGCCCTTGGTGAAGGGTGATGTCAAGTACAGGTGCACAAGGACACAGACCTAAATAACCGTGGGGTGCGCTGGCTGAACAACACCCCAGAATGACACTGAGAGGACACAGCACTCACCGTCTTGCTTTATTTCCAAGTTTTAAGTAACCAAAGGCTGCAAGTTGGGGTGTGAGAACATCAGTGCTTTCCTGACCTCCCCCATCCTTCAGTGTTTTTACTTATCTCTCATTTTTGTTCTTTTTCTCATATGTGGCCACCTCAAAAATATCAGAATATTGTTGTTATTCATAGTACTTGCTTTGCAGAGTAATATGTACCATATTATAAATTTTGAAAAATTAACAGAATGTTTTATATTTCTAAAGGGAGTGCTTGATAGTGATCAATTAAAAGTCAAGTTCCCACCCCAACTTCAGCCCTCCAAGCGCTCTGTGAAACACACCAGGGCACAGATGGGTAGACAGAGAGCCGGAACACCTCATACTGGAATTCTCTGAAGGTCAAAGGGGTCGTGTGGATAAAGGCATTTGTTAAAAAGTCACACCTACGAATTCATGATCCTGGGGGAGAGGAAGCACCTAACTTTCCCTGACAGAACAGCCATGTGGCTTAAAAGTAAGAGCCCTTCGGGCTTCCCTGGTGGCGCAGTGGTTGAGAGTCCGCCTGCCGATGCAGGGGACGCGGGTTCGTGCCCCGGTCCGGGAAGATCCCACGTGCCGCGGAGCGGCTGGGCCCGTGAGCCATGGCTGCTGAGCCTGCGCGTCCGGAGCCTGTGCTCCGCAACGGGAGAGGCCACAACAGCGAGGGGCCCGCGTACCGCAAAAAAAAAAAAAAGTAAGAGCCCTTCGCTTCCAGCCCTGGACTCGCCGCTCACTGGGCAAGTCGCCTCCCCACCCACCCAGGCTCCTTTCTCCCTCTTGTCACAGGACTTGTGGTTCTAGGAAGACATGGCGGAAACTACTTAGTTTTGGAGGAGAAAAGCAACCAGGTAATGCCACAGTATTGCGGGACCTGCCTTTTCCTTTCCAATTCCCTTTTCCCACCCTCAAAAATGGCGTTGTGAAGCTCAGAGTTTCCAGCTACTGCTTCACTTAGCCTTGCTTCTTCAGTGATGAGGTGCCCATGGTGAGAAAGAATTATCATGAGAATCCACTCAGCCAAAGCTCACAGTAGAAAATGGGTCACCGGGAGACCACAGTGAATCATTCTGGATGGGGTACAGAACACACATACCCGCCCCCGGCTGGCTGGGTCTTCTGGGAACTTCCAGCGGAAAGTCTTCACTTCTGACCCAAGAAGGACGGATGACCTGTCCCAGTGGAAACACTTACGGATATCAACGCAACTCTATTCAATTTAAAATTAATGCTAGTTGCCTTTTTACGGATCTACTTCTGCTGAATCCTGTGCGTTATCTCAAGGGAGGGGGGTGGCACATAAATTTGGATGATATCAGGAAGAGGTTTCATGCAGGAATCATTTTTTGGTCTTGAAAGGTGGTCAAGATTTGGATAAATGGAGGCCGTGGGAAAGGCATTTCAAACGCTGGGAGGAACATGAGGACCTCCTGCCCCATCCCTGGGGACTGGAGAGCATCTGCTCTGACAGAGCAAGTCACCAGCTCTCGCATTCAGGCTGCTATCGGGTGGAGAGCATCCCCTCACACTCTCCCCTTTATGCCAATGCTCTCCCTCCTTTCTGACTTTCTTAATTCTGTCCTGGTTCCCAGAGGCCCCAGGCTCAGTCTCAGAGCTGCGCTTGGCTCTCCCTCACCCTTAAACCGCCCAAGGAGCTGTCAATATAGGCCTTGCCCCGGTGGGGACCGCTCACCTCCACCCGCCCTTTTCCCTTCCCATACCTCTTTAGGCCCTCTACGTGACCCCTATTTTGGTTGTTGTAAGACATTCGTACGTTTTTCCCAAACCAGGCAGGAATTTCCCTAACTCCCAGCTGTATACAGCACGGACCCTGGTTCTGGTTTTCCAGAATGGTACATCGTCTGAGATCTGGGTTTCAAGTGTGGAGTGCTAGGGGTGAAATTAGATGACTCAGCTCCACGGCAACGGAACAATGCAAGTGTACTCTGGTCAATAAGCACGGTCCTCTAGACACAACTGCCCCCCACACAGAAAACATGAACGTAGTCCACTTGTAGCAGGTTCTATTGAGGAGCGCTAAGGTGACATTCCCTGAGTCCCCTCTTCACCCGCTCTGCAAAAGAGGCAAATGCAAATTTGGAGGAAAGAGAACCAAGTGGGGCCAACATTTTAATATGAATCCCTCATTGCTTTATGAGATTCATCGTCAGTTCAACCACGAGAAGGGCGCAGATGAACAACCAGGCCCTCGACAACTGTCCTCAACCTTTGGATAACGGCTCTAACTCTTCACGGCTGAGCCCTAGGCTCTGATGTCACCACCAACCTTCCGCTGGTCCTTTTCCCGCTGCTTCTGCACGGCCCGCTGCGGCTTTATCACCCTTTCTCACTGCTTTTCAATTACTGGCCTTAATAAGCCCGAAACAACCCTCATCTGCGGTGTTGCCCAGGACCACCAAGAAGCGGCCCCGGGGCCCAGCCTGCGATGAGGGGAGCAGCTTAGGAGAAGCACATCCCCGTAACTCCCACGGGGCATCCGACCCTAAACACCCTCAAGAGGCCTCCCACCTGGAAGGAAGCCAGCATCTCCTCACCAGGGAAGCGGAAGCACACGCCCCCGCCGGAAGTCACAAGGCACGTGGGCCCCGGTCAGGCGGGCTCCTGGGAGGGAAGTGCCGCCCCTGCCGGAAGTCACGTGGGCCTGAGCCCGGAAGCCCCGGGAAGCTTTGTAGGTCCCAAGCCTTGGATTCCCCTCGCTGGTGGTGGAAAGTCCACCGAGTGCTGAGGGTACTTCCAGCCCTGCCTGGGCGCCTGTCCAGAATCAGTTCTGGGTGAAATAGTTCCTCCTGGCCACCTCTGCTTCCCTTGCACAGCAGATGGGGAGAAGTGAAGCTAATATTACAGAACTTGCAAAGGAAAGGGCGGCCATTGCTGCATTATTCACAACAGCCCAAAGGTGGGAACAGCCCGATGTCCATCAGAGGGTTGAATGGATAATTAAAATAGTATATCCACACCATGGGATGTCAGCCACAAAAAGGAATCATGTACTGATAATGTGGATGAACCTTGAAAACATGATGCTCAGCGGAAGAATCCAGATGCCAGAGGTCACATATTGTATGAGTCAATGTATATCAATTGTCCAGCGGAAGCAAATCCACAGAGATGGAAAGCACGTCGGCAGGGCTTGGGGGGAGGAGTAGGGAAGGGAGCACCGCTTCACCCGTACAAGGTTTCCTTTTGGGGTGATGAGAATGTTCTGGAACTAGGTGGAGCTGATGGTTGTTAAAACACTGGGAGTGTACTAAGCACCACTGGATTGTACACTTTAAAATGGTTAAAATGATGACCTTTATCTGGAAGGAAGGAAGCCAGCCAGCCTGAGCCAGCCATGCGTGTGGTGGGCGCCTTGAGGCCAGGCACTGCGTCTGAGCCTTTCCGAGGAGCGTCGCCTTGGAACCTAAGCCAACCATCCGTGTGGTGGGCGCCTTGAGGCCAGGCACCGCGTCTGAGTCTTTCCGAGGGGCGCTGCCTTGGAGCGCATCAGTGGTGATGCTGGCAGTTGTGCAGGAGTGGTGGAAGCGTACATGCTGGGGCTGGGGGGCATCTTACGGGTAGACAAGAGGCCAGTGACTGCCCAGAGGGACCCGCTGGCGGCAGAGCTAAGAGCTACCCACTGGCATGCCTGCCCGGCACGCTGTGTGTGCACTGCCCTTTCCTCTGGGGCCTTGTTAGAAGAAGACTGGTCCCACCCCATTCCAGGCCATGGAAAAGGCACCGGCAGTGCGTGGCATCTCGTCTACTCTGGAAAGGCCTGAGTTGCAAAAGCGCTGGCGTCGGGTCCTGTGAGGTGAGTTACAGGTCCGCTGGCCCGTGTCTCATCTGGTGCTCTGCCTTTTCTTTAAGTTCACAGCTTCCTCCCTTCCGGTCCTCTGATTCCTAATGTCTAATTGCTGTAGCAATCCCTCCCCACCTATTCATAACCACTTAATAACGCAGCCCAGTGTCCTCTGCGGCTGGGTGGTTCTGCTTAATCCACTTAGCAATCTAACACTCACAGTCAGAGCAGTGTGTCTCTCCTGACCGTGGCTGAGAGTTACTTCACGTCATGGCACTACTCCCAGCACTGAGGCAGAGGGCAGCCGTGCCCACGTGGAGAAGCCAACTTGCTTTCCCGCTTCCCGTGTCTGAGTGTGCCGGGGTGGGACGGGGTGGGGACGGCCGAGGCAGGACAGAGCGCACTGTTATTGGAGACTGGGCTGCCTGGTTCTCTTTCTGCATGCACACAGACTTTTTTTGAAGTCAGTTTGGGTTTTTGTGGAAACTTTATTTTTGTATTTTTCCCTCTTGTTTCTCTGGTAACATCAAAAACAAACACACACACAGCTGTGTCACCTGGCTCCCAGCTACATTTTTCCAGCAGGCACCTAGGGCTGGAAACTCAGCAAGACTTGGACTCCAGAAATCCAAACTAACTCTCACTTAACTCCTTCTCCCCCATTTCAGTCTGTGCCACAGAGCCAGCTGGACAAAAGTCTTCTTCTGGGTCACCAAGGAGAAAGGGCTGTGGCCGTTCTTTCTACCACCCTGGAGCAGGCTTCTCTCCAGATCAGGCCGGGGTGGGGGGAACTCTGCTCCCATGTCTTCCAGCCCTGCTCGTGATATAAATATAGGAGCAAAAGAGCTCGCAGCACTTGCCTTTTCTCCTTCTAACAGCCAGAGCTTTTGATGGTGGAATAGGCTTTCTATACCCTGAGGCTGAGGATTCCTTGTCTCTGGAAATCACGGAATTTGGTGGCTAGGAAAGTATTGTTCCTTTACTCCAGCTGTTTCATTGTAAAATGAAGCAGCTAAGGAGCAAGGAGAAGGCCACACAGCAAACTAGTGACAAAGCCCTCGTTCCCGAGCGCCAGTGTCTCCTTCCCACCGCTTGGCCGGTCCCCACCGAGGAAGGCTGCTGCGTCCAGATGGCCCCAGGCTCCAGGAACCAGCTGCTTCACTGATTCAGTTTTTGCTGACTTGTTCTATTTTTGTTCTACATGAGGAATTTCACACTTCCACCCAGTTTTGAATCTCAAATATGTACTCTGACAATACAGAAACCGTCCTAACACACACTAACATGTCAACCAAATTCCCCTTCTATTCATTAGTTCACCCAATGGTTATTCAACACCTACTAAGAGAAAGGCTTTGTATGGTGAGAATGGGAGGGACGGAGCAGACCAGGTCTCTGCTCTCAAGAGCTCGAGGGGCTTCTGGCCTCCTGCAGGGCAGCCGACAGACCCCTGATGGATGATGCAGGCCACGCCGACCACAAGGGCGAACACAGATCTGCATGGAAGTGTGCTCCCCTTCCACGGTAGTTTCCAGGGTCAGAATATTTGTTGCTTTGGCCTCTCAGCAGCACAATCTTATGTTAACATTCACAGGAAACAGAATCGTAAACCAATTCTACAAACTCCGAGTGTCTCGTTATTCTTCGTGCAGGTATTCTTCATAGCCCTCCTCTCACCGCTCACCTTTGGTAACTGCTCAGTCCAGACCTCTGCAGGTTGGATAAGCAGGAAAGAGACTCTCAGATTATCTTATTCTTATTTGCTAAACATGATTTTATTGAGCCCTACCATACATTCAATGAGAATACATGCAAAGATAAATACAATGTAATTTTACAGTACTTTACAGCTGACAGTAAAGTTTGGGGAGAGAATTTCAAACAAAGTAGTAATTTGAAAAGCAATATCTAACTCTCCCAACCAGGGCTTCCCTGGTGGCACAGTGGTGGTAGAGAATCCGCCTGCCAATGCAGGGGACACGGGTTCGAGCCCTGGTCCGGGAAGATCCCACAGGCCGCAGAGCAACTAAGCCCGTGTGCCACAACTACTGAGCTTGTGCTCTAGAGCCCGTGAGCCACAACTACTGAGCCTGTGTGCCGCAACTACTGAAGCCCACGCGCCTAGAGCCTGTGCTCCACAACGAGAGAAGCCACCACAATGAGAAGCTCGCGTACTGCAACAAAGAGTAGCCCCTGCTCGCCGCAACTAGAGAAAGCCCGCCCGCAGCAATGAAGACCCAACACAGCCAAAAATAAATAAATAAATAAATAACTCTCCCAACCAGAAGCCCTTTAACTTATCTGGGCTAGAAATTCCCCACCCGCCTTAAAAATGTGTTCAGGCTAAAAGCCAAGGGAGAGGCTGTCTGTGGCCCAGGTCTCTGTGTGAGTGGTAAGCCAGTAAGGACCCACTGGGGCTGTCTGAGGCTCTCCTCCTGTGAGGAACCCCAGCCCAGGACCCAGGGCCAGAGGGAGGGCGGACCTGGGGCAGGTCTCTGCTGAGAGCTGGCAGCATTTGGGTCACATCAGCAGCTGGGGAGGCCTCAGGACTGTACCTGCACTAGTAGCCCTCGGTGCACAGACTCCACTCCCTTCCGGGACGGTCTGCAGCTCCTGCTGCCTGGCGCCCCTCGCTGGATACTGGATCTCAACCTACGCACGGAAACTCGCCGCAAACCTGTCTCCCTTCCTCTGGCTGTGGAGGAGTGCTGACGGGAGCGCACTTCAGTCTCAAGCAGGGCCCATCTGAGCCCTAACATGACTGTAAGCCATGCACCACTTACATGTATTTCCAGCAAAAACACCGAGCAAAGGAAGTCGCTGGCCTGAATAAAAGATGCTACCATTTGAGAAAAAGAAGAGGCGCTAGTTAGTGTCTTTCAAGAAGCAGATACCAAGAAAGGATGCAGGAGATGTCCTGGGGAAACCTCTGTGACAGCTAAAGGGTGGAGGGGCTGGGGAAGGTGCGGGGGAGAGAGGAGGAGGGGGCAGGCAGTGCACTTCTTCGTAAAGTCTGTGCGTCACAGGAGCGACCCGCTCCCACAAGCTGAGTCGTTGGGCTAGAGCATGCCAGGGCACCGTGGGGTCTGACAAGGGCACCGGGGGCCGTCAGTCACTCCTGCTGCCCCAGCGCGCCCTCCACGGCCGCCTGCCCTGCGCTGCACGGGCCCAGCTCCTCCATGCTTCCCACGGGCCTCGCTTCGGGCGGACACTTAGAGGAGGGGTCAGTGGGGTGGACCACAGCCCCCATCGCTGCAGCAGGTCTCAGCGCCATGACAGACCCTGGTCCTCTCCCTCCTCCACCATCCTTTCTGAGTCCCCTCACGCTGGGCAGCCTTCAACCCGCAGGTCTCCCCGGCTCCCCTGGGGTGTGACTCAAGCCTTCGTTCTGGAGGAGTCTGAGCCCTTGTGCACGAGTCCATTCACAACTAGGGCTGGGAAAGGGACTGCCTAGAGGCACCAAGTGAATCACAGGTGTCTTTCCCAGCCTCCATGGCGGGAATGTGGTTCTGCTCTCTGGTGATCAGCACCAGTTACCCTGCCAAGCTGGTGATTCCTTTTCTTGTCTGCTGGACCCTGGATATAAGCCATCCAATGTGCCCTGTTAGTCCAATGGCACCCTTTGGGGACTGGACCTTCAACCCTGTAGAGTCCGGAGTTGCAGGGAGAGGAAGCCCCAGACCCTCCAATGGGCCAGAGGGAGCGATGGTAGGTGGGGCTACTTCCGCTCACACCCTCAGTTCCTGAGGCCACATATTCTTCCTGTTGGGGACACAGCGCCATGTAAGTGTCTCTGATTCAGCACAGACGCTGCCTCCTGAAAGAGGGCACTCCCCTTTTCAGTGTCCCTCCTCGTCAGGGCTTCAGCTCGCCCTGAGAAAGCTGTTCGAGCCTCCTGGGAGGCCGCCTGACCCTGGGAGGAGCAGTGGGCCCCATGGTCATGTGCCCAATCCCACGCTCCTGCGCTGTGAAGTGGGTCCCCTGGTTGGATGCTATGCTCATGAGATTCCATGCCTGGGGACCATGTGGCTGAGGCCTTGTGAGCAGGTGAAACTGTGCCTGGAGTATCTATTCACCAAGCTCTCCCAGGATGGACGTAGCCCAATGTGGCTGACTCACCACCAAGTATTCTGTTGTCTCCTGAAGAATAACGGGGACCCAGTGCTGATCTCTGTTGCTGGCAGGTTGGACATTCAGAGGTAGCTGAATCTTCCTTGGAAGTGAGTATCCATCCTGCTGGGTCCATCTCCACTATGGCCTGCATCTCTGCCCTGTGCTCAGTCCACTTCTGTGCCCATCACGCTGGTTCTGGGGTAACTGATAGTGAAAACTGGCTGGTGTCTACTGGCCGAGTCACAGAGCCTCTTCTGTGGTGAGTGTTTCCTGGTGGGTGTTAACGAGTGATACAAAAATCTTCACACTTCATGTCCACTCCCAAAAGTCCATCCACATGCCTCTAGCCCAGAATCCTCATCCCTGATCCTGCAGCCTTTTCCTTCTGGGTTCCTGACCAGACAACCATGCAGTGCCTGCTGCCTGGGAATCTGTACATATTCTCATCTTGGCCACATCTCCTTCCCTACAGAGTGGCTGGCCAAGTGCCTGGAGCACTGCCCACTGGGTAGCTGTCTCCTCCATTGCCTTCAGAGATGTCCTTGCCTCTGGCTGGAGTGCAGCCACCCTCCATTTTCAGCCGGCTCCCACACTGAGCTGACTGCACTGCGAACCAAGCTCAGACCTTTCCCTCCTTCTGCATGTGGTCGACAGAGCCTCTCCCACATAGGTGTGAGCTGGGGGAGGGGTACCACTGTCACTGCTGGGGTGACGTGAGAGTCAACACTACCTTCTCACGCAGCTGACTCATCCCCTCTTTTCCATTTTTTGAAAGACCACTGCTGAGCACACGTGGCTTTATGACGTGGTGAGTCCAACAGGCTCTGCCTCTGCATGGTCAGTCGTCCCCTAGACAAGTGCTCCCTCCTATCAAGACACTAAAACATTTCTCTGAGTGCCTGTGATTCTCGGCTATAGATGGAATGGGCTTGATCCCGAATCCCGCTTTCTCGTCGCGCCTGATCAGCATGACGTCAGCATGACGTCATCAATGTAACTGATCAACGTCCTTACGACAGAGGACAGAAAAGTTAACAGAACCTGAGGCAAAACAATAAGTGGGTATTTTAGTCCATCGCATATGATTACAGGCTTTTCTGATAGTCTCTCTAATTGAAATAGAAAAGAACGCATTCATCAAAGCAGTGGCCACACATCATGTACATGAGGTCTTATCAATCTGTTCTAGCAGCAATACCATGCCCAGAAGAGCAGCTGCATTTGAGTTACTGCTCGGCTACTCTCGTGGTGGACTATAATCACTCTCCAGGATCCACCTGGTGCTGCGGGGGTGAATTTAAATGGAGCTACGGTAGGGAGCCTACATATTTAAGGTCTTTAATGGTGGTACTACTCTCTGTCATCCCCTTTGGAATGCGATATTGTTTCTGATTTACTATCTTGAGGGGTTGGGGAGCTGAGAGAATCCTTCACCTGCAAAACTGTGCCTATAAGAAATGCAAAAGGAAGTTCTTTAGAAGGAAGGAAAATTATACCCGATGGAAACTGAAATCTACAGAAAATAATGAGTACTGTAGGTAAATATAAAAGAATTTTTTTCATTTTAAAATTACTTAAGATAATTCACTGTTTAAAGCAAAATTACGAACAATGTACTTTGAGGTTTATAACATATATACATATAAAATGTAAAACAGCAACAGCCTACAGGGTAGGAGAGAGACATGGACGTTCACAGTTATGAGTTTATTACAATACATATGACACAGGATTATTGAAAAAAGTAAAAGATGTATATTTCAAACCATAGCACAACCGTAGGGGGAAAAAAACAAATGTATAGCCAATAAACAAATAGAGGAGGTAAAGTAGAATATTAAATACCCAGTCAAAAATAAGGCCGAAAAAGGGCTTCCCTGGTGGCGCAGTGGTTGAGAGTCCGCCTGCCGATGCAGGGGACACGGGTTTGTGCTCTGGTCCGGGAAGATCCCACATGCCGCGTAGCGGCTGGGCCCTTGAGCCGTGGCCGCTGAGACTGTGCGTCTGGAGCCTGTGCTCCGCAGTGGGAGAGGCCACAACAGTGAGAGCCCACGTACTGCAAAATAATAATAATAATAATAAGGCAGAAAAAAAAGGGAAGAAAGAAGAAAGAATAGATGGGGCAAATAAAAAATAATTAGCAAATTGGTAGATTTAATCTCAAACATATTGATGATTACATTAAATAGAAATGGTCTAAACACTCTTACTAAAAGGCAGAGATATCAGGGTGCACAGAAATGTAAGCTACAACAATATTTAAAGAAGCATACTTTAAGTTCAAAGACACAAGTAGGTCAAAATAGAAGGATAAAAAATACGTATACCAGGCAAATACTAATCATAAGAAAACTGAGTTGTTATATTAAATCAGACAAAGTAGACTCAGGACAAGCAATATTATGAGGAATAAACAAGAGTGTTACTTAATCATAAGATTGTCAATTCATCAGAAGACATAATCTGAAATATTCATCTAATAAAAATCTTCAGAAAACATGAATCAAAAACTGACAGAATGAGGGCTTCCCTGGTGGCGCAGTGGTTGAGAATCTGCCTGCTAGCGCAGGGGACACGGGTTTGAGCCCTGGTCTGGGAGGATCCCACATGCCGCGGAGCAACTGGGCCCATAAGCCACAACTACTGAGCCTGCGCGTCTGGAGCCTGTGCTCTGCAACAGGAGAGGCCACGATAGTGAGAGGCCCGCGCACCGCGATGAAGAGTGGCCCCCGCTTGCCACAACTAGAGAAAGCCCTCGCACAGAAACGAAGACCCAACACAGCAAAAATTAATTAATTAATTAATAAACTCCTACCCCCAACATCTTCTAAAAAAAAACAACTGACAGAATGGAAAAGAGAAATGAACACACCCACAATTATAGTCAAGATTTCAACACCTCTCTCAATAATTGATAGGGAAAAAAAACAGACCATCTGCTGGGCCATAAAATGAGTCTCAACAAATTTAAAAGGAGTAAAATCATACAGAGTATATTCTCTGACCACAATGGAATAAATCTAGATGTCAGTAATAAAAGATATCTGAAAAATCCCCAAATATTCTGAAATTAAACAGTTCTTCTAAATAGTACTTTGCTCAAAGAAGAGATCAAAAGAAAATTAGAAAATATTTTGTAATGAGTGAAAATTAAAATCCAAAATGTCAAAGTAGGTGGTAGAGCTAAGTGATGTTTAGAGGAAAATGCATAGCTTTTTATGTGCTTATATTAGAACAGAAAAAATCTAAAATCAAAGATCTAGATTTCCTTCCTAAGAAGCTAGAAAAAGAAAAATTAAACCAAAAGTAAGTGGAAAGAAGAAAATTAAAAAGAAAAGAGTAGATATCAATGGAATTGAAAACATACCAAAAAATAGAGAAAAATCAATGAAACCAAAGCTGGTTTAATGAAAATATTAATAAAATTGAGAAATATCCAGATAAACTGATGAAAAGAAAAAACACAAATTACCAATATCAGGAATAAAATAGAAGTCCAGCACTACAGACCTTGCAGGTATTAAAAAGATAAGGGAATGTTATAAAGATCTTTATTCCTCCCCAAACTGACAATTTAGAAGAAATGGAAAAATTCATTAAAAGACACAAATTACCAAACTGAATCAAGGGGAAAAAAAATAGAAACTCTTCTACAGGCCAGGATCCCTCATGAGCATAGTTCAACAAGTCCTTAACAAAATCAAATCCAGCAATGTATTTTTTTAATGTATCGTGATCAAATTCAAATTTGATCAAACTTGTTGAGATATTTCCAACAAACGCTAGATTCATTTAACTTTCAAAGATTTAACAATGCAATTCACTATATTAATCGAATGTCTTTAAAGAACAATGTGATCATTTCAATAGATGTAGGAAAAGCATGTGCCAAAATTCAACAGCTGTTTGTAATAAAAACTCTTAGAAACCAGGCATAGCAGGAAATTTCCTCAACCTGATAAAAGATAGCCACAAAAGTCTCATAGCTAATTTCGGTGTAATGTGAAAGGCTGAATGTCCTCCTCTTAAGATAAGAAAAGAGGCAAAAATGAACTTGCTATATTAATATCAAAGTAGACTCAGCCTTCTATTCAACACGGTATTCAAAGGCCTGGCCTGGCCCTGAGCCTGGCCTTTCTCCAAGGAAAAGAAATGAAACCTATACAGATTGGAAAGAAAGAAGTGAACTTGTCTTTATGCACAGACAACATGACTGCATACCTTAAAAATCTACTAAAGAAATCGACTAAAAAGCTACTAGAATTGACATGGCAACTTAACAAGATCACAGAACGCAAGGCCAGTAAGCGCCTTCCCCCAAGGAAATTGTGTTTCTATATTCCGGCAATGAACAGTCGGAAGTTGTAATTTTGTGTGTGTGTGTGTGGTACGCGGGCCTCTCACTGTTGTGGCCTTTACTGGGGTTACTTCCTCAGTAAACTTACAACAATTCACTGTCATTCTCCAATACCCGTCTGTCTTCTGCGGAGGCCAGCAGGGAGAGTTGAATGAGGATGTGGTGGGAATCATTGCCCCTGCATCCTTCAGGTCCTTGGTGGTGGTACTAATCTCTGCATCCCTCCAGGGATGTGGTACTGCTATGATTTACTATTTTCCTGGGTAGAAGCAGTTTTAATGGCTTCTAGTTGGCCTTCCTCAGCATAATAGCCCCCACTCCACAGGTCAGGGAACCAATGTGGGAATTCTGCCAGCTGCTAAGTATGTCTATTCCAATTATACTTTCTGGAACTGGAGAAGTAACCACAGGTTGTGTTCAGGGACCCACTGACCCAATGTGAGACAGACCTGAGCTAAAACTCTATTGATCGCCTGACTTCCGTAAGCCCCTCCTCTGACTGGGGGGCCACGTTTTCTTCTCCTGAAATCAGAATCAGTTCAGATCTATTATCCAGTAGCCCCCAAAACGTCTGATTGTTTACTTTTCCCCAAAGCACAGTTACTCTGGTAAAAGGCTCTATGTTCCTTTGAGGAAAGACTGGGAGAAAGATTAACAGTATAACTTTTGGATGGTGGCCAGTGTCCTTCCTCAAGGGAAGGACCTTCATCCAAGGGGTTCTGGGTCTGTAAACTAGCTCAAGGCTGGGAATTGACTGAGGGGCCATAACTCTGTTTTTATCATTTGAGTTAGACCTTTGTTCAGTTGAGCTAGAACTTTTCTGCTTATGCAGGGCAAGCAGGGATTTAGTAGACTTCCTATGTCTGCTAAAGACTTCCTCCAGGAACATCATGGGTAACCAGCCAGTGCTGTAGGTCTAGGCGAATCAGACAATTCTGATTGGTTTCTTGATTCTGCTGTTGTTATGGGGACCGTGCCCATCTTGCCTTTGGTGATTGAAAGCTACCACTTGGCCCCTGACACCCCAGCATCCAAATACTCCATTGCGTTTAGGTTTTCCAATTGGATGGCTGCCGTTCCCACTATAAGGTCCGGGCTACAGAGAAGAATTATCGAGGAGCTCTTCAAGGATGTTGGGGCTCCCCTCACAAATTCATTTCTCATAGTGGTAGTGAAAGGTATGTCTTTTGGACCCTCCCAGGATGAATGTGTAGGTCTTAAATGACAAGTGCACTCGGGCATTGCAATCTCCTTAAGCTTCTGAATCATTTCCTCCACTTTCAACCAAGAGAGGTCAGGTGTTTCTGAGTTGCAGAGGGTGGGCCATCTTTTGGATCATGTTTCAGCCAACCAACCAGCAAAACACACTGAGAGCCCTTTCTAGCTCCTGGGGCAGTAACATGAAATGCACAATCTCTGCTTGATGGGCCCGTACCCGTGAATTTGGCCTGGCCCAGTTTTGTGCTCCTTCTATCATGACCCCACACATTTAGGGCCCCTTCTCACAGCTGTTCCAGGATTTCTGCTCGTATAAACTAGAAAACTCAAGTCGTTCTTCTGGAGTGCGTGCAGCACACTTCCTCCTGTGTCACACTTTGTGCCTTACCTTTAGGGGTCTCTTGGGACTTGAGTCTAGATACAGGTCTAGAAGCAAAGAAGAGCGGTGGGGTGGGTCCTGGGTACAATCAGCGTTGTCTTGTGGGAGGCCATTAAGGTTTCCCCAGGAATCGCAGGGTCAACCCCCTTAGATGAAGGCGGGAAGGCTGATACCCCCATGGATGAAGACTCTGCAGAGAAGGCCGTTTCTGCTGGGTTGGAGAGGTCTCTTCCACTGACAGAGAAGACTCGCCAGATTTTCGGGGCTTAATGTCCACAGCTCCAGCAGGGTCTTCCCACACATCCCCACCCGACTTATAGGAGCCGTTTCCTTCACACTGAATGCCCTCACATTAACAGTAGATGTTCCACGAGGCGATCACGTGGGTGAGGTTCTGCATTTGATTTAGAGCAGTTTCATCCCTCATATCCTTTAGGGCAAATCCAGAAGCTCTTAGATCATCGTGCACAGCTTGCGCTGGGAATTTGAATTCCTGAGCTCATCTTTTTCTTTCATCACTTCGTCCAGTGACATTAGGAGCGACCAACTAACGTCTTTATATGCCTTCGTTTTCCAAATGTTTGAAAGTGTCACATACAGAGTCACCCAGCTCTTTGTTTTCCGTAAGTGGTCGATTAGGGGTACCCCATGCAGGTATTTTGTCCATCTCTATGTCCATGCCATGGGCTATCCGTGCCCTCTTGACGACTGAAAATAGTCTTTAGTGTCTTTAAAGCAAATCAGATTAGAGAGCTAATTCCAGAAACCCCAGAACTAACTCCCCTGGGACCTAGTATGCAGCTATTAATCTGGCAAACGCCCTTTTTTCCATCCCTGTCAATAAAGACCACCAGAGGCAGTCTGCTTTCTTCTGACAAGGACAGCAATACGAGTTCCCCCACCTAGCTCGGGCCCATCTCCCAAGTGACCTGGACAACTGCTGTCTCTGAGTGGGGCCCAGAACAAGAGAAGCCTCCTTGCAGGTCCAGGCTGCAGGGCAAGCTTCTCTGCCCTGCACCACAGATCCAACAGTGCCTGAAGTGGCAGTGGCAGAAAGGATGCTGTCTGGAGCCTTTGGTGTAGGTGAATCTCGGCGCAGGCCTTTAGGACTTTGGAGCAAGGCCCTGCTGCCCTGTGCAGACAGCTACTCTCTTTCTGAGAAACAGCTCTTGGCCTGCCACTGGGCCTTAGATGAAACTGAATGCGAATGTGGGCCACCGCGTTACCATGAGACATGAGCGGCCCGTCGTGAACCAGGTGTCGTCTGGCCCACCAAGCCATAAAGTTGGAGAGGCACAGCAGCACTTCATCATCAAATGGAAGTGGTGTGTGTGTGAGGGGCCTGAGCAGGCCCTGAGGGCACAGGGAAGTCCCATGAGAAAGTGGCTCAGACGCCCCAGGTCCCCACGCCTGTCCTCTGCCTTCTCTCTCCAGCCAGCACCTATGGCCTTGTGGGGGATTTACTTCCCTAGGATCCGTGACAGAGGAAGACAAGACTCGGGCCTGGTGTGCAGATAGCTCTGCACGATATGCAGCAGGACCCACAGGCGGGCGACTCTGGGACCACAGCCTCGCCCTGGGACATCCCCCGAAGACCTGGTGAAGGGAAACCCCCCAGGGAGCCGGACTTCAGGCAGCACACCTGGCTGTGCACTTGGCCTAGAAGGAGAAGTGGCCGGCTGTGTGGTCATACACCAATTCTCGGGCTGCAGCCTGCGGTTTGGCTAGACGGTCAGGGTCTTGGAAGGACCATGACTGGAAAACTGGTGACAAAGAAATTTGGGAAAGAGGAATACGGATAGACCTCTCTAAATGGAGAAAAAATGTGAAGACACTATGTCCCGTGAGAATGCTCCCCAAAGGGTGACTTCAGTGGAGAAGGATTGTAATTATCAAGTGGACAGGTGACCTGTCCTGTGAGTACCGCTCAGCCTCTTTCCTGGCCAGCCCTGCCGTCGCCCAATGGGCTCTTGAGCAAAGTAGCCACGGTGGCGGGGTGTGGGGAGCGACGGGTGGGCCCCTACTCACCAAGGCTGACCTGGCCACTAGCACTGCTGAGCGTCCAACCTGCAGGAGCAGAGACCAACACTGAGCCCCTGATACGGCATCACTCTGCGGTGAGCAGGCAGCCACCTGGTGGCAGGTTGATTACACTGGGCCACTCGATCACGGAAAGGGCAGCATTTCGTCCTTACAGGAATAGACACCGTGGACTCAGATTTGCCAAACTACCACCCATGGACTTACAGAACACCGTATCCATCACGCATTCCACACAGCATTGCTCGCTTCACAGCAAAAAAAAGTGTGACAGCGGGCCCATGCTGAAGGAGTAACTCGCTCTCCCTCGTTGAGTGGACGTCCACCTTCTCCTGCCCTCGGACATTGCTGCTCCTCATTCTTGGGCTTTGGGACTCAGACCAGGACTTACAGCATCAGCCCCCCAATTCTCAGGCCTTTGGGCTTGGACTGAAGTACACCACCAGCTGCCCTGGGCCTCCAGCGTACAGAGGGCAGATTGCGGGGCTTCTCGGCCTCCAGAACCACGTGAGCCAATGCCTACAATTAATCTCCTCTTATGCATATCTGTACACGAATGGATCCTTATACATATATCTACAGGACATATTTATATTCAGGAGCTATAGACCTATAATATCCTATAGATCTATAGGCCGCATACAGATCTATTTATAGATCTATAGATCGAGATACGAATATAGATACAGATCCTATGGGCTGTTCCTCTGGAGGACCCTGACGGATACTCTTGCCAAGGCCGCACAGCCTGGAGGCGAGGGGCCAGTGACAGGCCAAGACCTCGTCATCCTTCGGGCCTCTTCCTGGACCAGATCACCATCCTGTACCTTCCTCTCCACGACTTGGCCCTGGCAGCCACCATGGACCACCCTGCACGGCCCATGGGGGCTGCCATGGTCAGAAGTGTCGGATGGGTTCCCCGTGCTACTGCTTCCCCATCGGATGCACCTCCGGCCCTTCTGCTCCAACTGATACAGGAAGGAGGGCAAACACACTCTTCCCATGTTCGTATTTCAAGGTCTTAGTACCTGAGGGGGCTAGAAGGGCCTAAGGTAAGGTGGAAGGTTCTGGAAAGATCCTGCTTGCAGGCTCTGCCTGGGAAAGGTGACTTTGGCAGGGGAACTGACAAGAGCCACCCACATCCACCTGGCTGGGCAGGTGTATGGGCCCCACAACAGGGCAACCTGGGCTGCAGCCTCCTGGAATCCCCACCCTGGCACAGAGTCAGAACAGAAGGGGCATCCACAGTACCCAAGAGGCCCTGGCAGAGAAAACACTGTGGCCACTGGGGCCTGGGTGCTGGGCAGGGCATGTTCCTGGCTCTCAGCAGCAGAGGCCCCACTGTCCCCTGCCCGTGCCTCTGCCCCCAGGGGCCTCCTGGGATTCTCTGGAGAGGGTCCAAAATTCACGGTGACAGAGATTTAACAGCTGTGGTCCCCGGGGCCGAAGGCTGAGCTGTAAGGAAATGAAGAGCGTGGGTCCTGGAACCACCTAGCGTGGCTGCAAAGTGCCGCAGGGGCGCCCCAGAGAGGAGCGAGCACCACCAGGCTGGAGAGGCAGCCCCAAGCAGCCACAACCCTGCACTCTCAGGAGGGACCCCGGCCCACCACCCTGCCAACTCATCAACCAACCGAGGGTCCAGGCCAGGCGTCCCAGATGTGGGGTCAGGAGTGCCGACGCAGCTGCCGTGCAACCGGACCCCGTCGGGTCACCAGCCTCCCCCATCCCAGCCCTCTCAGTGGCCCAGGGTGGACAGGGACGCAGGCCCCTGTGGGTCTGAGCGTCCAGGAGGCTACGCGGAGCTGCTCCCAGACTCCAGCCCCTCACAAGGCAGGCTCTGTGCTGGCGGGACCGTAATTAGAAACAGACCCGCGTGTGACTCAGAGGGAGAAGGCGCCACCCTCCCCCACCAGCTCACACGGGCTTTTTAAGTGGGGGCTCACTTCTGTGAGCCCCCGCTTCGGTCTGGCTGACATGTGTAGGCCACAGAGCTGATCTCATCCAGCTGGGATATTCTAGAAGGCTCTGCTCCCATGCACGTCTGGCCTGACTCCGGGAGAGGGGTCACCACAGTTCCTCATCCTTCCCTAGAGCACCTGGCTACATACATACACATGCATACATGCACACACGTTCCCTCACATGCATGCACACAGGCACACGTAGATACACATGTACACATGCATACATGCACACACGTTCCCTCACATGCATGCACACAGGCACACGTAGATACACATGTACACATGCATACATGCACACACGTTCCCTCACATGCATGCACACAGGCACACACAGATACACATGTACACTTGCACACATGCACACACATTCCCTCACATGCATGCACACAGGCACACATAGGTACACATGTACACTTGCATACATGCACACACGTTCCCTCACATGCATGCACACAGGCACACACAGATACACATGTACACTTGCACACATGCACACACGTTCCCTCACATGCATGCACAAGGCACACATAGATACACGTGTACACATGCATACATGCACACACGTTCCCTCACATGCATGCACAAGGCACACGTAGGTACACGTGTACACATGCATACATGCACACACGTTCCCTCACATGCATGCACACAGGCACACGTAGGTACACATGTACACTTACATACATGCACACACGTTCCCCCAGATGCATGTACACTTGCATACATGCACACACGTTCCCCCAGATGCATGCACACAGACACACAGATACACATGTACACTTACATACCTGCATACATGCACACACGTTCCCTCACATGCATGCTCACAGACACAATAGATACACATGTACACCTTCATACGTGCACACAGCACATTCCATCAGCTCCTCACGCCTGCAGGGACGTGGGATCCCAGCTCACTGAAGTGACCACTCAGGACTCCCAGGACCATGCTCCAGGCCTCTCCAGGGGCTCTGCTTTGGGAAAACGCAGCAGAGAGCAAGCCGTCTGCAGT
This sequence comes from Globicephala melas, assembly GCF_963455315.2. NCBI lineage: Eukaryota > Metazoa > Chordata > Mammalia > Artiodactyla > Delphinidae > Globicephala > Globicephala melas. The sequence continues at coordinate 553,503 of NC_083317.1, read as the reverse complement.
GGGGATGGAAAGGGCACCCAGTCCCTCCTGCCAGCCCATGGCCTTCCCTCATCCCCTGTTGAAAAGCAGCCTTCATGCCCACAGCAAATCATTCCTGCTCTGTGGTGTCACCATGGGGGGTGTGCCTTGGGGTCTGTGCCGTGCGGGGTGTGAATCATGGGGTGTGTGCACCATGGGGTGCGTGCACCAAGGGGATTAAACAGGACACGTGCCGCCTGCTCCTAAACCTGCCCCATCAGCCTGAGCACCTTCTGTACCCCATCCTTGTGTTACCTGTTCTCATTCCCTGGAGGATGGTCCAGATTAACTGCCCTGGCCACACCCACGTGGCCTCCGGCTTCCCAGCTCTAGAGCCCACTACCAGGTGAGCAGGGAATAGCCATGAGTTTCTTTTTTTTCTCAATTGAGGTGTAATTGACATAACATTAAAATAAGTTTCAGGTGTACAATGTAATAATCCGTTATTTGCATACATTGCAAAATGATCACTACAGTAAGTCCAGTTTACATCCATTACTACACATACTTACAAATTTTTTTCTTGCGATGGGAACTTTCCAAGATCCACTCTCTTAGCTACTTTCAAATATGCAGCAAACACCCTATTATTAAGTACATGACATCCTGTGACATTTTCATTTTAAGCTGCAAGTGTGCATCTTTTGACCCCTTCACCCATTTTGCTCACACCCCGCCACCCACCTGAGGCAACCACCAATCTGTTCTCTATATCCATGAGCTTGGTTTTTTGCTTGGTTTTTTTGTTTGGTTTTGTTTTTTTTTTTTAGATTCCACAGGTAAGTGAGCTCATACGGTGTTTGTCTTTCTCCGTTTAATTGATCTCAGCATAACGCCCTCTAGGTCCATCCATGTTGTCACAAATGGCAAGATTTCAATCTTTTTTATGACTGAGTAATATTCTATTGTATATATATATACCATCTTCTTTATTCACCCATCAATGGACGCTTAGGTTGCTTCCATGTCTTGGCTACTGTGAATAAAGTTGCAGTGAACATGGGGGTGCATATATCTTTTTGAGGTGATGTTTTCATTTCCTTTGGGTGTATACCCAGAAGTGGAATTGCTGGGTCACGTGGTGGCTCTATTTTCAGCTTTTTAAGGGCCCTCCGTGGCGTTCTCCACGGCGGCTGCACCAGTTTACATTTCCGCCGACAGTGCACGAGGGTTCCCTTTTTCCACACCCTCTCCAGCGCTTCTCATTTCTTGTCTTTTTGGTGACAGCCACCCTGACAGGTGTGAGGTGGTACCTCGCTGTGGCTTTGATGTGCATTGCCCTATGATCAGCGGTGTTGGGCACCTTTCTTGTACCTGTTGGCGTCTGTATGTCTTCTTTGGAACGTGAGCTTCTCTCTGGGAGTCTAGAGCACATTCAGTGGGTGCCAGGCGATGCCAGCCCTTGAGTCCAGTGGCATCAGAAAACAGCAGCTAAACCTGCAGGGCAGGTGCAGAGAGGCTGCCAGCCTTGCGAGGACTTAGCAGAAGGGAGCCCCCGGGAGCGTATTAGTTTTCTACAAACTGCAGCTTAAACGCACACCCTTAGCCCACTGTCTCTGGGTGAGAAGCCCACGAGGCCAGCTTGTCCTCACACGCTGACAGCCAGGACAGATGAGCTAGGGTGAGATTGGGGGCTCTGAGGACCCTCTTCCAGCGTCATTCGGGTCACTGGCTGTGTTCAGTTCTCTCTGGCCGCAGGACTCGGTCTTCTGGCCGCTGTCAGCTGGGGCTGCCCTCAGCTCCTGCCACGAGGTCACTCCATCTCTGCAACAGAGAGCCCTCACCTCCCTCACGCCAAATCCCCCCAACTCCACCCAGAGAGAACTCAGCTCTGTAAGGGCTGTGTGGGCGGGTCAGGCCACCCGCATGGTCCCCCATCCTAAGATCGGCTGACTGGCAACCTCAGCTACGCTGCAAACGTGCCGTGGCACTCAGGCCTGGCCCAGGGGCCATCTCAGGATCCTGTGCCACGGGACAGAGCTGGCCTCCAAGCTGGACGCCGGGAAGGGCAGGTCTCCTGGGCAGCAAGGCCAAGACAGCCACCACACGGCCCCCCAAAACCTCATGGGGTGTAGAGCGACTTCTCTGGGACAGCGGGACGGAGGAAGAGACACAGAGACATCGGCCGAATGATTTCATCTCCACCGGGTACCAGACACGGGCTGGTTCTGCAGAAAATGTGGGTGTTTCGCTGTTTCCACAGTTACTCACAAACAACCTGAATTCCCTCCTGATAAATTTGCTGTGACACATTCACCTGGACCCAACTACCTTCAGAACGTTCTTTTGGAGTGACTAATAAGGCTCAGCGGCCCAGGTTCTGGAAAGCGCGTTGTAACAGGAGCTGCCGTGGCCAAGTCGTCTGGCCCGGGGGAGGGCTGTGGCCGTGTCTCTCCCCAGCAGTGTGACGCTTCCCTGGTCCCCAACCCTAGGGACTGAGAGGTGGGCCCAGAGCGGGCAGGAGGGGGAGGGGCCCTGCCTCAGCATCCCTGCTGGCCAGTCACCACGTCTCTGGCGCCCAGATTCCTGGCACTCCCTCTCTCAGCATCCCACCCAAGAGGGCCGGGCGGGCAGGGCACCCCGAGCTCGAGGGCAGGCGGATCTAACCTGACCAGCGCTCAGGACCGACTGCTTGATGGAATCTCCGCTGGCGGCACAAGGGGTGGCAACGTCCTCGCCTTCGTGGGCCGTTCCCTTGTTCTCAGGCGACGCGCCCTCACGTGGGGACTGGGGAACCTCAGCCGAAAGCCAGGGCTGTGTCTCACTGACCTCCTCACAGGACGTGCCCGCCCTTTTTACCGGCGGGGAGACTGAGGCAACGCGGAGCCAACGCCTGGCCTCTGGCTGCACGGCAGACAAGGTGGGGCTCCAGGAGCCTGGCTCTCCGTCAGCGCCGTGTGTGGGTGATGGTCAGAGGGCTCGGGCACTGAGGCGGACTCTGGAGACCCCGCCCACCATTCAGTGCCCAGATCCCGAGGTCCAGCGGGGAGCCATCCCTCCGCCATGCTGCAACCACGCGGCCCAGAGAGGCTGACCGGGAGCATCCAGCACGGGCTGTGCACGAGCCCAGGCCCAGGAGGGCGCCCATGAGGCCAGGCGGAGAGGAGGGGACCTCAGGGGCTTTGTGTCAGGAATGGCTTTCTGGATCCACAAGCCTGGCCACCCACCCCGGCAACCACTTGCCCTGCACCAGCCATGGCTCCAACCACCGTGCTGAAGGCTGGGCCACCACGGCAGAGCTCCTAGGAGGCCAAGGTCAGTCCTGGAGTGAGCAGGCAGGGCCAAGCTGCTGTCCCTCCTCCTGTAGGGAGTGACCTGGTCCCTCACCCACTCACTTAGGACCCACCGCTGCGTCCTCCGGGCACCTCTGGGCCCTCCAGGGCCACCAGCAGCTGCCTGCCCCTCTCTCCCTCTGACCACTGGCCCAGGAGACCTTGTTCTTGGGTCCCAGAGACCCCCGCCCCAGCCCTGACCCACCCTGTGGGCCAGGCCTCGACGGCAGAGCTGGGCAGGGCACTGGGGGCTCTTGCTTTGGGGCCCTGTGCCGCCTGGTGCCGAGCCTGAGACTCCTGGCTACCAGGCAGCCACTTGGACCAGTGGGGAGAGAGGGCTCGGGGGGACCTGGCATCTGGCAGGACAGAGAGGACCAGAACCTCCTCCAGGAAGGCCACTCAGAATGGCGAGGCCAGGTCACCAAACACAGGCCAAGTGAGAGGACAGGCTGCCAGGGACCTGGGATAGGGCGGAGTGGCCCGGGTAACCACGTAAGGGGGTCTCGGAGCTGGTGGAAGGGGGCTCCAGGAAGAGCTGGCCGGGGTGGGGCTTCTCCACCGGCCAGGCACAGACGTGGTGATGGGCACAGGCCCCTGCAGGACGGGCGGGGTAGCTGGGCCACAGCCAGAGGAGTACGCAACCCGGCCAGACACTCAGCAGCTGGACCTGAGCTTGGAAAGGTGTCCGAGGGTGGCTGGGCTGCTTCCCCGTCAGTTTCCTGGGTGGACGAGGGCCTGCCCTCAGGAGGGGCGGAATCCAGGCCCCCCAGGTGGAAGCAGTGACCCCAGCACCCCTCCCACACCTGCCGCCGTGTCCCCACGCCCAGGGTCTAAGTGTGTGGAATAACTGACTGGAGGGAGGGGTGGGGGGGGACATGTTGCTGGCCTCCCTCAGCCTCGTCCTCGTGACCAGGACGGGCCTGTTCAGTGGGGCTGGATGTCCCCCCCGGGCCGTTCAGGGCAGGGCGGTGGCAGCAGCAGCCTGGGCCCCTCCCGACCCTGGGAGCCCTTGATCTGAGGGGAAATGGATAGGGCTCTTGGGGCATTTCAGAAAATCCCACACCCGCGATTATCCTGAGCCCTGGAATCAGGACTCTATTGAAGTCCCTTCCAGCTCTCAAATCCGTTCCAGTCGCCGCCCACAGAGCCGCTCACCCCCTCCACGTAGGTCTGCAGGAATTCCGCGTCTCAAGGCTGTTAATCCTCAGACAAGCTGGTTCTGTTTAAGGTTTGATTTGTCGGACAATTTTGAATTTTCTTCCTGCCAGAAGGCGGTCCCATCAAAGGGAAGAGACCCTCCTCGTGGCTGAGGTTGCTGGCCCCTCCCAGCTTCGGCCCACGGGGAGAGGCGGGGCCAGATGGCCCCGGAGGGGCACACACCGGCCGAGGGGTCTGCAGACGTCAGGAGACGCTCGTCCCAAGGAAAGCCGGCAGGGCCCCAGGCCGGCTCTGGTACCACAGTCACCCTTTCCGATCACAGGGACCTTGCAGTACAAGTGGGGTGCTGGTGAGGACACAGAAGTCCCTGAATCCTGGGGGGGGGCATGAAATGGGTGTCCCTCCAGGGGGCCCCTGAGGTCCCTTCCAAGCAGGGGAGCTTTATTTATGACGCTTGGGCTGCACCCTGTGCTCAGGGGCCCTTCCGCCTCCTGGCCCGTCCCCGTGTTAGGCCACAGGCATCTCAGCAGTAGCAGCCTGACTTTGAGAGTCAGTTTCCGGCCTCTGGGTCTAAATCACCCCAGGTCAGCTGTGGCCCCAGGCCTTGCAATCCAGCTGTGGGAGAGGACCCAGGGCCCCGTCCCAAGCTCTGTGGTGTGCCCTCACCTCTAACCACGGCTCCCGTGCTGCCAGCAGTCTGCATCTGCAAACTCTCGCCATCCGGGGTGGCCAGGCCACAGCCGTTCGGGAGGAGTGGGGAGCGGGTGGGCACCATGGAGGGGGCTGCCAACCAGATAAGGCGCTGACCCCTCACGCCCGACGCGGTAAAGGCACAGTGGGAAGAGCAGGGGTGAGCCCAGGCAGGAACCGGTCACCATGCCAGTGGGAAAATAGGGAACACACGGGAGCACATGCAGTCTCACTGCCAAGCGTGAGTGTGCATCTCTACAACTGTGAGAATAGGGCTCGTCAGGATGGATGCCGGGTGTTGTTAAAAGCAGTTTTGGCTTTTCTCCTCCTTTCCATATGGGGCACTCAGTTGTGCTTCCTGGGTTCAGCTGGACGGCTTTCACATGATCATGCCAGACAGCACATATGTCCACCCAGTGGTGCTAACACCTGCCAGGTGAGCAGGGGAAGATGCCAGAGGGGCCAAGTCACAAACCAACGCTGTCCTGACCCTGGCACCCTGCAGAGTCACTTCCACGGGACAGCTTGTCGACACAAGTGCTAGGAAGATCCCTTTGACGGAGGAGAAGCCACAGGTCGGGTGACTCCGAGACCTGGCCAGCATCACAGGGCACAGGTGGGACTCTGGAGTCGTGCCCTTTGCGACTGGTCACTTGTGTGCCTTGGCCCATGATCCTGACCACTGTCATCATGGACCAGCCAGAGGCACTGATCTCCCAGATGGACTGACCTGAACGGGACTGTTCATCATCTCAGATAGAGAGACAGGCCCAGCCACACAGGGAAGTCACTGAAGTAGAAACACTGAAGTAGGAAACAGACAAATGAAAGATAAAATCAACAGAACAGAAAGCTGATTGCTTGGAAAGATCAATAAATTTGATAAAACTCCACACATACTAATTTTTAAAAGGAGAGATGTCACAGATTATTAATATCAGGAATGAAAGAGAAAACATAGCTATAGATCCAACAGACACTAGACAGACAATAAGGAACAATAAAGAAACGCAATGATAAGAGAGAAGCATAAGCAAAGTCCTCACCGAACTGTCAACACAATAGGAATCACACTCGGAAGACCCTGGACTTACAGATTTCAGATTTGTTTTATCCCTGGTTCTTAAACACTAATGTAGAGAATTCTTCTCTCTCCACTTCATTTTCAAAAAAATGAAAAAAGGAAAGAAGAAAAGAAATGTAACGACCATCTTTATAACAATAAATTTAGACAACTTACATGAAATAAACAAATTCATTGATAGACACAAATTTTTCTAAACTAACTCAAGAAGAAATAGTCTGACATTTATTAAGGAAAATAAATTCGTTATCCCAGAGGGCATCACTGGAGGATCCTATCAAACATTTAAGAAAGAAGTAACACCAATCCTGTATAAACTCTTCCAAAATATGGAGGAAAAGGGAACACTTCACAACTCATTTTATGAGGCCAGCATTACCCTGATACCCAAACCAGACAGAGATATTAAAAGAAAAGCACAGACCAACATCTCTCATGAATATAGACACAAAACTCCTTAAGGAAACATTAGTAAGTTGAACCTACAAATTTAGAAAAAAGATAACATACCATTACCAAGTGGGTTTATCCCCAAAATGCAATTTTAGTTGAAAATTTTTAAAAATCAAACAATATAACTCACCATATTAACAGAATAAAGATGATGGACCCATTTGACCTCCTCAATAAATGCAGAAAATATATTTGGCAAAATACAACACCTGTTTATGAAAATATTGTAAGAAAACTAGGAATTGAAGGCAACTTTCTCAACCTAATAAAGAACATCATCAACAAAAAAACCAAAATTACCCCACAGCTAATATTGTATTTAACATGAAAACAGGAGACTTCCTCTCTAAATTCGGGGACAGAGTAACAGGTGTTCACTCTCACTCCTGCTACGTGACATCATACTGGAGGTCTAAATAGTGCATAAAGGTGAGAAAAGGAAATAAAAGAAATCTAGATTGGAAAGAAGTAAAACGGTGTATTCACAGGTGATATGATTGTGTACTTAGAAAATTCTACAGAATCTACCCAGAAAAAGCTGCAAGAACCAATAAGTGAATTTGGCAAGGCACAGAACCAATATACAAAAGTAAAAGGCAGGACCTCAGGAATGGTGGAGTGAGGACCTCTGTGAATCTGCTCCTTCTTAAAAGCAACGAAATCACTAGCAAAATCATCTAGATTAACTTTTTCTGAGCTCTGCAGATTAACCAAAGGATTACAACAACCTGAAGATTTTATTCAAGAAAAACGACTGTGCTTTGGTAAGAATAAACTACTGAAACATGCTATGACATTAGTGAACCTCAAAAACATGATGCCAAGTGAAAGAAGCCAGACACAAGAGCCCACATATTATATGATTCCACTTGCATGAAACATCCAGAAAAGGAAATATATAGAGAAGAGTAGACTAGCGGTTTCTTGGGGCTGAGCAATGGAAAGGGGGCTAACCCTAAGTGGGCATGGGGGCTCTTACTGGGATGATGAAAAGTTCTAAGACTGATTTGTGACGATGATTACACCACTCGGCAGACTTACTGAAAATTACTGAACTGCATACCTGAATAGGATGAATTTTGTGTTACGCAAAATATACCTCAATAAATCTGTTTTTTTTTTTAAGCTACGCATAGCCTTTGCTATTCTCTCAGTTCAACACCTAGAATTCTGGACCTTCAAAGAAATGGAAGCCTTGGTAAATACGCCAGGTTCTCAACTGGGTCACTTAGAAAGTTATGCTCTAAAAGTAATGAAGAACTGGTAATTTACCAGTCTTTACAAAGGCATAAACCTAGATTTGAATTATATCAATCCCTGACTGGAGAAAGGAATCCAGGCCTGAACTAACTGCCCACCAAAATAAAATTAAATCCTATAAAAAGGAAGATAACATTAAGAAGAACCTCTACAGTCTTTCACTGATAATGTCCAGCATTTAATAAAAAATCATCAGGTTAGTCAAGAGACAGGACTATATGACTCTATGGGAAAAAAACCAACAAGAGAAAAAGATTCACAAGTGGACCTGGTTTTGGAGTTATCATACATGAACTTTAAAATAAATGTGGTTCATATCTCCAGAAAATGGAAGGTAAGATAGAGAACTGTAATCTAGAAATTGAAGATTAAATGGAAATTCTAAAAATTAAAAATACAGTGATTAATAGTAAGAACTCAATGGACGGAATTAACAACAGATTAGACACGGCAGAAGAGAGGATAAATTCGTTGGAAAATTGGTCAGTAGAAAATGGTCAAGACTGAAGGACAAATTAAAAACAGATAGAAAATACAGAAAAGAACATAAGAGATAAATGGAACGTGATGAAAATGTCTAACATATGTAAGATTTTAGGCCCAGATAGAGAATAAAGACAGAATGAAGCAGAGGCTATATTTGAAGAGCTAACAGCCAAGAATTTTCTAAAACTGAATAAAGATATATACTGCAGACTCTAAAAAGAAGTCTACATAAGCCAAACAGGGCAAGTACAAAGAGCACCACTCCCAGGTGTATCACAGTGAAACAGCTGTAAACCAAAGGCTGGGTCTTGAACTTCTCATCCCACCAGTGGTGGTGGGTTTTCCCCTCCGTCACCTCTGAGTACCTCTAAACCAAATAGAATTCGTTTACAAAATGCCTCAGAATATTTATGCCTCCTCTTGACCAGTCGTGTGGTACTGAACTGAAAGGGCCCCCAGAATGTCGTGCAACTCAGTTTCTGCTGGCACAGGAAGGCCACGCCACCTTCTCAGGTTTTCTTCCCCCACCTGTCCTCCCTGTGAGCATCTATCTCTTGTCTGTGAGGCTCTCGTGACACAGGATCCATTAGATCAGGTGTATGAAGGAAGCTCTGTGGATGCCACCTTGGGGAGCTGCTATCTTCAGGCTGGCTTCACTTCCCAAGAAATGACCAGACGTGCAGGGGAAGTAAGGACCCTCAGGAGCGTCGCATGGCTGGACGGAGGCCACCATGCACTCACAGCCTCTTTCCATCAAGGGGGCAGCTCTTGCCCAACAGCACGTGTCCCCCAACCTTCCTGCCACCCGGTGTCCTGGCCCCAGGCAGGCCCCTCGCCGGGGTCCCCCACTGTCCTGGCTCGCACTGGAGATGTGAATGGTGGTCCATGCCAAGTTGTCACAGCGCCCTAGGTTGTCATGAATACAAGCACTCTGCTGCCCAACACCCACTAAGTTTATCCAGACCAGTGAGGTAGCTTTGGCTTAAAACCATAAAAGGTGTCGCCCTCCCACCAACTTGGAACACACACTGTGACACACTGACTCCTGGCATCGCCCGCTAATGGCAGGTTTTGTCATTTCTGAGTCTGGAAAGCAGACAGTGGAGTTACTCTGTCGGCCCCATGGGTGAGGAAAGGAAAATGTGAGTCCACAGGCTTCTTCTAAATGCATTTCTGAGGCTGTGAAAGCCCCGCCCCGCCCCCCAGAATAGTCCCACAAGAGCCACTGAGCATGAGAAAGCCATGGAGGGCTTGTCCACATGGAACCACTTAAGGCCTCCCGCGGCCTAAGAACATGTGGGCAGAGGAGGAAGTGACACTTCTTTTTTAAAAAAAATTATTTATTACTTTTGGCTGCGCTGGGTCTTTGTTGCTGCACACGGGCTTTCTCTAGTTGCGGGAGCCGTGTTGTGGTGTGCGGGCTTCTCGTTGCGGTGGCTTCTCTTGTTGTGGAGCACGGGCTCTAGGCGCGTGGGCTTCAGTAGTTGTGGCTTGTGGGCTCAGGAGTTGTGGCTCACGGGCTCTAGAGCACAGGCTCAGTAGCTGTGGCGCACAGGATTAGTTGCCCCGCGGCATGTGGGATCTTCCCGGACGAGGGCTCGAACCCGTGTCCCCTGCACTGGCAGGTGGACTCTCAACCACGGCGCCACCAGGGAAGTCCCAGAAACGGCACTTCTTAATCCCTCAGGTGGGGCCGGCAGGGCCCACAGCCAAGGGCAGCTCCTTCCCTCACTAAGGGCACACTCACATCTTCAGGAATCGCTGGTCCCCCAGGCCTCAAAGCGCATCTGTGCTGCTCACCCCCGCACTCTTCCCACAGACAGGAGTGACCCTGGCACCTGGCTTCCTCCCGGACACCCCTCAGGGCCATGAGCCCCCGGCCTCGGACCTCAGCCAGGTCCCTCACGGGATGCTGCCCGGATCGGGCAGCGTGGCAGTGCAGACAGCAGCCCGGGGCCGAAGCTGCCAGGGCCGCTGGACTCAGGACACCTGGCTGAGATGGGGCTGACCCGGGTTCCCCTCCGTATCCTTCTGCACCTCAGAATCCTGGGGGAACAGCCGTGCAGGAGCAAGGGGAAGGCTCCTCAGGCCCAAGGGACCATAAAGGCTAAGTGACGCCTCCAGAACTCTCTAAATACAGCCACAGCAGGAGGCGCTGGTGGTTTTCAGGGGAACGCGGGGTGTCTGCTTTCACTGCGTCGGACACCTCGCAGACCCCCAGCCGAGATGGGCTGGACGCAGAGGGCAACTCTCAGGGTCTTGGTCCCCACGAACCTCCATGGAGTATCGGGCCCTGCAAAGCCTGCCTCTGAGGCTCAGGATTTGCCGGCTCAGCAGCCCCCTCCCCGCGCTGAAGCCGGGCCCTGCCCTGCAGGCACAAAGGCGCAGGAGGCCGGCCTCGCCTCCCAGGCTGAGGTTCTCTTCCCGGGAAGGTTACCTGCGCCCTCTGCAGCCGAGAGTGCCGGGCAGCAGGTACCATGAGCCACGTGCGCGCAGCGCCCGGCAGGAAGTGGGAAGCCGTCGAGTGACCGATGCTGTCGTGACCGCCTGGATAGGCAGACAGAGCTGCGAGCACGGCGGGTGCTGATGGCCCCCACGGAGGACAGGGTGGGGACGCAGGCTCCCAGCAAGGCCGCAAAGTGCCCAGCCTCCCCCGGAGTCTGGTGTCCCGGGTGATCCCGGTGATCGGGAGTTGGGAAGCGTCTCTACAGGTGAGGGTCATCCACAGACACACGGCCTCGCTCCGGGGCCCAGGGACTGCCCAAAGCCCGCAGGGCGCTTCCCACCAACACCTCTGACGCCAGGGCTCCGAGCACAGGGCCGCCTGCACCCACCCGGCCTGTGCGCGGACACACCTGCTCCCCGCCCGAGTCACCGGAGACACGGGGCGGGGCGATATTCCTAAGAGTGGAAGGTGCGCCTGCCAGGCCTGTGCTTCTTCCTAGAAAGGGGACGCCAGGCGCAGCAACTCGTCTCTCACTTTGGGGGGACATCCTGGCTCACCCCCGACCCCCGGCCCTGCAACCTGCCTGAGGCGCAGCTCTCTGCATTTCACAGGGCTCCCCTCCCACATCTGGGGCACACGTGTCCTAAGGCCCTCTGCTCACAGCCTCCTGGCTCGTCCTGCCCAGTGCCTGATGTCCTCACTGCGACGGGCCTGTGTCCTGTCCTGGGGGACGTCCAAGGGCCCAGTCTCCTTGACTGTGTTGGGACAGAGGGGAGAGTAGGCGCAGCCCTGAGGCCAAACCATAAATGAGCACTATGACCCCTCCCACTGACCGCAAACTGTTTCTGACCATCTTTTTCTAACTGGGATGGAAAAGGACATCATCACTGATCCACGGCCTTACTAACCTGCGACAAGGGTGTCACGAGGACGTCACACCTGGCGCAGCAGGTGCAGCTGGGCTGCTCCCTGGTTAAGCCTCGGGGGTCTACACTCTCCAGGACCAGCCAGTCTCCACAGCCCTTGTCACCACAGAGACCAACAGCCCACTGCGCCTGCATCCTCCAGGTCGTGACCTCCAGGACAACACGTAGTTTGTGGTTTACCTTCTGGGGCACGAGGGGGCCATGTCCAAGCTTCCCCTTGGGCTTCCCTGCTGGGCAGTCTGTGACCACACTGGCAGGGAGCCCAACGTGCAGTTACTCCAGGGGCCAGCTGCACACCTGGGGACAAGGAAAATGACCACTGAGTGGTCTGACCGACACTTTGGCCAGAATTCTTTTATTACCCGGCCTGGTAAACGCCCCCTCCAACAGGGAGGCCATGGTGACATTGTGGGTCTCCAGGTGTCCAGTGTCCCCTCAGATTCTGTGTCCATCATCCTCAGAACGTCTTGAGAGTTCCCTACCAGAGCGTTCGGGCCACCCACGTAACTGCTGTAGGTCCTTGGGAGCGTCGGGGAGCCTCACAGTAAAAACTGGCCAAGGCGTGGCCTGGTCCTTCCTCGTGGCCGCCCGGCCACCTCTGCAGTCAGTGGCTCCGATGGGAACTTCGTGAAGTCTGGGAACAGAGTCGGGACCCCGCCCCTTCACTGGGCCCTGGCCTCGGCCTCTTCGTTCCTTCCTCCGCCATCTACCAGGGCAGCTTCAGCACTTCTATTCTGCTCACTGTGGGCCAGAACTTTCTCCAGGCCTCTGCGAGTCATCCCAGAATTGAGTGTGCCCGGTGACCTGAAGACGTGCCAGGAGCTTAAATCCCAAGTTCCGAGTAAGCGCCTCCAAGGTGAGAATTCCTGCTTTCACAGTCTTCTGTTCTGGCCTCTGGGTCAAGGACCCTCAAGTCCAACCCCAGGGCTCCTGCCCGGCACCGGCAGGTGGGCCGGCTCTCCCGCAGCTCCTCTGACATACGACCTCCGTCCTTCTGACCCGGCCCACTGGACTCTCTCCCAGCCATTGGCCTGGCAGCCAGGAGGTGGGCTGGGGTGGCCTCCGAGGGGGGCATCTGTTGCCTTGCAGCAGGGAGGCCCCTGCAGCAACTCCCAGCACAGTGAAGTGCTGGCTCTACCAGGGAGGAGGGGGGCCCCGCAAGCTCTGAGGGCTCAGGGGTCTGCAGAGCGTCATCTCAGGGCTTCCACCCGGACGTCCCCACCCAGGTTCAGGGTCTCGGGTTTACTCGGCCGGGGCCTGGCCGCCACAGCCCAGCGACAGCCGAGCGGTCACCGCGCCTGGAGCCGGGTGCTCCCATCATTCTCAGCCGCTGCTCAGCCCTCGGTTCTTCCCCCAAAGGAGGTGGGATCTCTTTTTAGGACAAAGAGACCCTGGTGCTCACTCTGTGCCCTTAACCGTTGGCTGACTGCCTCAGTCTCCCGTTACCCCCTGCAGGGCCATCGGTGCAACTCAGCACTAGCCAGGTAGACCTCCGACCGCTTCAGACTCCTGAGTCGTCATACCTGCGGGGTGCTCCTTGTAACAGGACATTTTCCCAGGTCACCCCTGGTGGAATCTGGCAACTGGGCCTCCACCTTGTGCCAAGAACTCCCTGCCCCCCACACACCAACCGGGACGGGGTCCCCAGTGCTGGGAGAGGCAGCACCAATGCCCCCTGCACTCCTGTGTCCACTGGGGCCCTCCGAGAAGGAGGCACCAAGGCAGGCGGGATGTGACTAGGAATTTACTGGGGCAATGGCTGCAAAGGATCCAGGAGAGGAGGCTGGGGATGATGGGGGAGCCCTCGGACCAGAGGTGAGACCCCTGGGAGGACACGGGGGCGGCGCTGGGGAGGGCGAGTGGCCGCCCACAGAGCAGCTCCTAGACCGTCCCGGCCATGGTGACAGGGACACCTGGAGCCAGCTTAGCCCCTTAAAGGATTTGGGTCTTGCAGGAATGGGCCTGCGGTCATAGCCCTGGGAGCAGCCCCCATGTGAAGTGTTGCCCCAGAAGCACAGGCGGACCCAGCAGGGTAGCACCATGCAGGGGCCTAGGCGGCAGCACTCCAGGAACAGGGAACCTGGGCTCGTGTTCCTGGCCACCACGCAGCCGCCACACTCAACACGCTTGCACACAGACACACACACTGTACATCCACCCACACACTCATACACAGATACACACACTCACACAGCCACACCCCACCTCAGTGCCCCCTGGCTCTGGCGCCCATCCACACGGGAAAGGCCCCTGGGGAGGAGACAGTGACTGGTGCTGCCAAGGGACGGGTGGGCAGTGAGTGGTGGAGTGGCACTGATGTGCGTCCAGCCTGAGGGCCTCCGGGAGGGGCAGCAGGTGGAAGGCCACATGCTGGAGCCGAGGAGTAACTGGCAAGCCCTTCAGGTGGCAGAGCAGGGCCGTCCTGTCTCGAGGCTGCAGGGGCTGCATGTGCCTCCCCTTCTGCTTCAAGTCACTACTGCTGGGCTCACTGAGGACACAGAGACCCCTGGCCTCGGCCACCAGACTGTCCCAACAGGAGAGGGGAGCCAGCTGCACCAGAATCAGGGCACAGTCGCAAAGAGGTGGCCAGGAAGACCAGCAGGGCTGCACGCAGTGGGGAAGTCCTCCTGGGCACACACAGGTGACCGAGAAGCTCTGGGGTCTCTCTCCTCTTGGGCGGAGGGGCTGAGTCAGAGATGTGCAAAGCTGCTCATCGGAGGCTGGAGCCACATCTCCTGCTGCCTGGGCCCCCTTCAAGGATGGCGGTGGCACGCCCTATCCCAGAGCCCAGGGACCTCACCCCCAGTCCCGCCTGCACCCTCCCTGAAGGAGGAGCACTGGTCCTGGGGGGCTGCCGCTCCAGGGTGGGTGGGGGAGTGGCGAACCCCACCACAGCCCTGACAAGGACCCTTCTCACCCTTTCCCAGACTCGGCTCAGGTAGGGCCATCACAGTGGCCCCAGGGCCCAGCCCCAAGAGCACCTGTGGGTTCTTGCAAGGAAACCGGGGCCCAGCCAGCACTACTAGGCCCTCGCTCCCCACCCAGAGCGCCTGAGGCTCCCACTGTCCTGGCTGCCCTTGCCCCGCCCCGGCCGGCCTTTCACCCCTGAGGGGCAGGGACCCCACAACTGGACACACGTTGTGATCAGTGGGTCACATTGCTGCGTGTCCCTGCACGAGGAAGAAGACCCCAGCTCGCTGGTCCTTAGCAAGGGGGACGTGGGGAGGGGACGCCGGGCGGGAGGACCCTGCGGCCTCCCAGGGCTGCTCCCTCAAGGGGCGAGTGACTGGGGAGTCCGAGGCGCCCCAGGCCCCGGAGTAGACGCCGCTGGTCGCGGGGAAATGGGCGGGGGCGGGCAGCAGGCAGGGAGGTGAGCAGGCGTCCAGTCGGAGCAGCAGGCCGAGGGCGGGGAGGGGTCCTGTCCTGGAAGGGCCGCTCTCCCGCCCCGTCCCCAGGCTCCCCGCACCCCTGCCCCCTCCGGTCCCCTCCCGGCCCCTCGGGTCCCCTGTCGGCCCCGCCCCGCCTCCATGCGCGGGGCCGCAGCGTCTCCCGGTGGCCGCTGTGGGCGCGGGGCGGGGCGGGGCGGGGCGGGGCAGGGGCGGGGCCTAGCAGCGGCCCCTCCCCCTGCCCACTCGGCGCCGTCTCGCACCGACTGGACCCGGAGCCTCTGCGCTCGGGAAGAGTCCGGCGAGGGCTCCCGACGCGTGGTCAGGTAAGGCCCTGGGCAGCGCGGTCCGTCTCGGCGCCGGGACGCAGCGACTTGGCGTTCGCCGCGGGACGCGCCCGCCGCGGTGCCCCCACTTCCACCGCCGGCCTCGCTCGGCGCCCTCGGGTCCGCGCCTGGGGCGCCTCGCGCGGGGGCCCGTCCGTCTGTTCCCGCCTCTCCTGGGGCCGAGCTGGTCTCCCGGTTCCCGGCGCGGTGCTGAGGCCACGGCGCCTGCCGTCCCTGCCCGGGTCCCCCATCTGCAGCCAGACCCTTGGCCGCTCCTGGGCGGCTTGGTTCTGTCTCGGGCCCGGGGACATCTCCGGAGGTTCAGGAGCCCAGCTCACTCCCATGAGAGGACCCCCCCCAACGGAACTGAGCACAGGGTCTCCAGGGGTGCTGGCCCCCCTCCTCAGCTCGGCTGAGAGGGAGCGGATGTACCTCGTCCCCCTGGAAGGACTGGCCCCTAGAATGAACTCTGAGGGGCCAGCTTCCCGGGCACTCGGACTGCAGGGGAAGAGGGGGTCTCTGCTACCCGGAAGCAGGGGTGAGCAGGGATGGGGAGAGCACAGGCCACACCCCACTCTACCCAGGAGTCATTAGGAGCCCAGCCTGCCCCTATTCCTCTGAGGCTGGAGGGGCGCACCGGCATCCCCCCGACAAAGTCTGCTGGTCGGGCCCCACACCCACCCAGGGCTCCTCACGGGCCCAGCAGAGCCCAGGACAGGGCCCAGCACCCACTGAGGGGGTGGGGAGATCAGCCGCTGAGAGTATCAGCTGATGCTGGTAACAACAACCAAAAACGGCAGGGTGGCGCCCTGGGGTGCCTGCCATCCTGCCTGGGGGCCCCAGAGAATGGTCCCCTGAACCCAGGGAGAAAGCTGATGGCCCCTACCCCCCCAGGTCACCCAACTGTCCCCAAGGGAAAGATCTGCACTTGTAGAGGGACACCCAAAAAGGAGGGTTGAGGGACACAGATTTCCCTGGGTTTTGTTTCCAGTATAGAAGTTCTGGCTTGGAGGCCATCTTGCGTTGGAGTTTATTCCCTGTCTGCCTCACCAGGGCCAGGAGGCTGGACGGCGCTGGGGGCTCCCAGGAGGGAGGAAAGTGGTCTGCCTTCCTTCTGCCATTCCGAGGAAGGAGAGCTGGGTGGGGGAGAGGGCCTGGGCCCCCGGGGCATAGGTAACTGGAGGGGCTGGATGCAAGGGGCGCAGATGTGTCCCCTTGGCAGAACGTGGGTCTCAGTGGGCCACTGGGCCACTCTGGCCCCCGGGAAGCTGCCACCCTGGGCTGATGAAAGTGACCTGGGAGGCCTGTGAAAACCGCGGCAGGTTGGGGGCAGGTTGGGCATGTCCACAGTGGAAACAACAGGGAAGGCAACATCCAGGTGAAAGCCAGGCTCCAGCCGCTGGGTCACCTGGTCGGGTGGAGTGCAGCCCTGCACCGGGCAGGGCACATCCACGCCCAGCGGACTCTGCATCGCCAGCCCGCACAGGCAGCTCTGTTGTGCAGCAGGCCCGCCTGAGGTCCCTCAGGTGTCAGATGAGCTCCCTGGGATGGGCCGGTGCCTGGGAGAGGAGCAGGACCCAGGGGTCTTCCCGGGGCCTCAGCAGAGGGTGTGGGCCAAGCCCAGCCTCCTCTCTGGCGCTGCTTTTCATCTGTAGAACAAGGTGTCTAGGTGCACAGGGTATAGGGAGACCGTGTTTGCGGCCACGAGTGCTTTACAATGCTGGGAAACCTAGCTCTTGTGATTATTTTAAGAAAAACTCAAATAGTTTGATTCTTTTCCTTTAAACACAGCCCCGTGTTCCAGTGGGTCTCTCCTTCCTGTGGCTCCTTTCAAACATTTGTGCAAAGCCGGGGGACCCTGGTGTGGGGCACACCTGCAAAGAAGCAGGGTTCGTGGGGTGCTGCCCACTGAACAGGACCTGGGAGGCCGGTCCCCGCCCTGAAGCATGTGCTGGGATTGGGCCAAATCAGAAAGCAACACCCTGCAAAGACCAGGTGCAGATCTGCCGCGGAGATCTGAACAGGCCGGCATCCCCACGCCCCGCCAGCGGTTAGCCTCCGGGGGCCCACTGTAGACCCTGTGACGGGCAGACGGAGGGTGGGCATCCCCGCTGTGGGGGACTGCACCTTGGAGAGCAGAGTCTGGGTCAAAAGTTCTGAAAAGTGTCAAGGCTTCCAAACCTGTTGTCAGAGCCACCAGAGGAGTGGAGACGGGCCCTGGTGCTCTGGCTGTGGACAGTGTCTGGTTTTCTGTCCTGTTTGCCAGTTTCATAGATGAGGGATGGTGCCTTGGTGGTTTGCCTGCATGTCCTTGGTTTTTGTGCAGCTCGATCACTGACCGTTTGCGCTGCTGTTACTTTGCTCATCTTCCCCATCTTCCTAATGGGCGCTCATTGTTTACTACTTTGTAAGAGGTGTTTTCCCCTAATTTTTCAAAATTGTGGTTAAGTACACATAACATAAAATCTACCATCTGAACCATTTTTAAATGTATAGTTCAGTGCTATTAAGTACCTTCATATTGTGATACCATCACCACCGCCCATTTCCAGAACTCTTTTCATCTTGTAAAACTGAAACTCTGTCCCATTAAACACTAACTCCCCAATCCCCCCTCCCCCAGCCCCTGGCAACCGCCATTCTACTTTCTGTCGCTGTGATTTCTGAGATATTCAAAGTCCCTCATATAAGTGAATCATACAGTAGTCGTCTTTCTGTGTGTGGTTTATTTCACTCAGTATAATGTCCTCAAGTTTCATCCATGTCATAGCATGTGTCAGAATTTCCTTCTTTTCAAGGCTGAATAATATTCCATTGTGTGGATGGACCACATTATGCTTTTCCATTCGTCCGTCAATGGACACCTGGGTTGCTTCCACATTTTAGTTATTCTGAGTAATACTGCTATGAACATTGTTGTGCAAATATCTCTTTGAGACCCAACTTTCAATTCCTTTGAGTCTCTGTATCCCCAGAAGTAGAACTGGTAGATCATATGGTAATTCTACTTTTATTCTTTGAGGGGCCACCATACTATTTTCCATACAGCTCTACATTTGCACATTCCCACCAGCAATTGCAATTTCCCCTTATCTCTCCAACATATCTTGTTTTCTGATACTGTCCATCCTAATGAGTGTAAGGTGATAGCTCATTGTAATTTTGATTTTCATTTCCCTAATGATGAGTGACGTTGAGCATTTTTTCATGTGCTTATGGGCCATTGGTATAACTCCTTTAGGGAAATGTCTGTTCAAGCCCTTTGCCCATTTCTGAATCAGGTTGCTGGGGTTTTGGTTGTTGAGTTTCAGTTCTCTATATATTCTGGATATTAATCCCTTATCTGATCCAATTGTGTAGGCTGCCCTTTGACTCTCTGGATAGTGTCTCTTTTGTATTGTTCTGCATTTATTATTAAAACCAACAGTCAATGGTAAATGACAGACTGACTGCCTGTCTTTGTTCACTTTGGACGTTAAAGACTGGAATAGGAACACAGTATCACTTTTCCACAGCAGAGGTTAGCCCTGGCCTCTGACCCCCAGCAGCAGGTAGAGTCAGACTTCATGGAAGTGACAGTCACCATCGTGGGAGACACCCTCCCTTTTCTTTGGGCTCTTCTGTAGTGGAGAGGAGCACCCAGAGTTGGGCTGAAGACATCTGAAGACACAGGGAGAAGAGCCGAAATAATCAGACCTCAGACGGTACTTACGTGCTGAGAGGTATGTATGGACATTTATAGTGCCAAAGCAGGTGTGCTGTGGGGACCATCAGGTTAAAACTTCTAAACTTTATTCCTGTCAGAGACAAGTCAGACTAAAGAGGCTACTGCTTTAGGGGCAACTAGAGAAAACTGGTGTCACCCAGATGCAAAACAGTAGCGATCACAGTGATTCCAGGACTTCAGAGCTCCACAAACATGATGTGTTTTCTTTTGCTTGTTTAGGCTTTCTTCTCTCTTTTCTCTTTATTCTTCATTCTGTCTTTCTCCAGTTTCCATTAGGCTCTACCCGCACTCGCCACTGGTACCTTCAAGCTCACTTCTTCCTCCTCTTCATCTCTCTTGCTGCTTTGAGGAGTGGCTGTTACAACATGTCATAGTAGAGCAACATTCAGAATGCTCCTCTATCACAGTTCTGATTCTGGAAACTGGTGGTTTGGTGAATTGCGTCAGCTCATTTTGAAAAAGGCAAGCAAGTTGTAAAAAGGGGGTGGGGAGCCTTGAGGCCAGACGCTATGAACTCCCCAAGTCCACCATCCAGCCTAACAGACTGACCAGGCGTGGAACACGTGTGTGCCTGTGTGACGCCACCTCGTCCTTTGTCTTCTCGTGGGACCTGACAGCATCATCACAGAGAAGCTAACACCGTGGAAAGGTTTCTTTCAAACGTATGACGACCTTGCCTTGTTTTTATTCCTGAGTGGTATCTGCATCAGTGTTAGAACTGACTGACTGAATTCTTACTGCTGTCACCTAACACATGAAGCCTATTTAAAGGTTTACTGCTTCTCTGAGTCCATATTTTCTATTGATAACAGGAGCAGAATCAAGCAGTCCTGCTCTGGATTTAAAAGCGCCAGTTGCCGTCTCTCACAAGTGTAACGCTCACAGAACTCATTATTGCCCCCCAGAAACCCATCTCCATAATAACAAGAATTTCTTCTCCAGGTTCAGCATCTCTTAGAGCCTTCGCACTTGCTGTGTCTTGGCCAACTGACACAAACCCACACTTGGTCTGCAGTCATGGTTTGTGAGTGTAGCAGGACCAAGGCGGGCTGAGCACGGCTTTTCCTTCTGGAACACACAGCACTGAAGTCGTTTTCTCTGGGTCCAAGTAGGATGTTCTCCTCAATTGCTGAAAGCTCAGCCACACAACCCACCAGTAATGCTGTTTTGTCATTGCGTTTCCACTCTTTTGTTGCAATTATTTTGGCTCTATTTTGTTCTAATGAGTATCTGTTACAAGGCATTATTTCAAATCCACTGTCAGTTGCAAACATTCGCAAGTAAATAAATACGTGTTCCTTGAATAAATTCTCCTGCATCATTTTCTTTTATAAATTTATTTTGTTTATTTATTTATTTATGGCTGCATTGGGTCTTTGTTGCTGCTCGTGGGCTTTCTCTAGTTGCGGTGAGCAGGGGCTACTATTTGTTGCGGTGTGCAGGCTTCTCATTGCGGTGGCTTCTCTTTTCGTGGAGCACGGACTCTAAGCACGCGGGCTTCAGTAGTTGTGGCACGTGGGCTCAGTAGCTGTGGCCCACGGGCTCTAGAGTGTAGGCTCAGTAGTTGTGGCATGTGGGCTTCAGTAGTTGTGGTGTGTGGGCTCAGTAGTTGTGGCTCACGGGCTCTAGAGCGCAGGCTCAGTAGTTGTGGTGCACGGGCTTAGTTGCTCCTCCTGCATCATTTTTGTTGTTGCAAAGTCAGACATTTGACGGCTTTCTCCAAGTGCTCGTCTTTCTTAAAATGTTCGATCACTTCCTTTAGTTCTTCTTGCCTTCCTGTAAGAGACCGAAAGCTAGTATTCATTTTGTGTGTTTGAAAACCGAAATAGGGATCAAGAACCAAACTGATTGCTAGGTCATCATTTTCAGAGTTCCTTGGTGGACATTCCAGAAGATGGTACATATCGACTGTGCCCTTCACATCCTGAATTACAATAACCTCGCCTCTTGTGCTACCGTGGGGTCCCAAAGGCAGCAGCCGGCCTGGGGACTCCTCATCCTGGGTCCCGAAGCCTCGTGTTCTGAGGCTTCGCTGCCTCCTCTGGTGCCAGGCTGCCCTCCCCTCACAGCCCCAGAGCCTCACTGCCCTCCCCAAAGATGCATCTCCGCCCCCAGTGAACCGCTCAGACCCTGCCCATGACTGGTGGAAGGACACAAAAAGGAGTGCCCTGGACCAGGCTGAATAGTGTCTTTTGATGCACAAATTTTTTTAATTTTCATGAAATCCAGTATGCCTATTTTTTTCTTTAGTTGCTTGTGCTTTTGGTGTCATATTCAAGAAAGCATTGCCAAATCCAGTATTGTGAAGAGTTTTGCCTTCTGTTTTCTTCTAGAAGTTTTATAAATTTAGGTCTTACACTTAAATCATGGATCCGTTTTGAGTTAATTTTTGTGTATGGTGTTAGGTAAGGTCCAACTTCATTCTTTAGAATGTGGATATCCATGTGGATATCCAACAAATGGCACCATTTGTTGAAAAAGTGTCTTTTCCCCCACCAACTGGTCATGACAGCCTTGTTGAAAATTGTTTGATTACATACGTGAGGGTTATTTTTGGACTGTATTCCATTTGTCTAGATGTCCCTGTATCCCAGTGCCATACTGTTTTGATTAGTGTAGCTTTGTAGTAAATTTTGAAATCAGGAAGTTTGTTCCTCACTTTGTTCTTCTCTTTTAGAATTGTTTATGCTATTCAGGGTCTCTTGAGATTCTTTGCGAATTTTAGAGTGGTTTCTTCCATTTCTGCAAAAGTCATTATTGAGATTTTGAGGGAGATTGCATTAAATCTGTGAATCACTTGGGATAGTATTGACATCTTAATATTAATTCTTCCAATCTATAAACACAGTATATCTGTCCATTTATTTATATCTTCTTTAATTTCTCTTATAAATGTTTTATATTTTTTAATGAGTCTTTCACTTCTTTGGTAAAAATAATTCCTAAGTATTTTATTCTTTTGATGCAAATGTAAATGGAATTGTTTTCTTATTTTCCTTTTTGTGTTATTCATTGTTAGTGTATAGAAATGCAACTGATTTTTGTGTGTTGACTTTGTTTCCTGCTATTTAGCTGAATTCATTTATTGTAACAGTTTCTTTCTGTGGACTCTTCAGGATTTTCTACCTATACAATCATATCATCTGTGAACAGAGATAATTTTACTTCTTCCTTTACAGTTTGAATGCCTTTTGTTTCTCTTTCTTGCCTAATTGCTCTGGCTGGGACTTCCAATACTATGTTGAATAGAAATGGTGAAAGTGGGCATCTTTGCTTTGTTCCTGACCTTAGAGGAAAAGCCTATAGTCTCTCACAATTGAGTATGATGTTAGTTGTGGGATTATTATAAATGTCTTTTATTATACTGAGGTAGTTTCCATCTATTCCTAGTTTGTTGAATTCTTTAATCATGAAAGGATATTGAATTTTATCAAAAGATTTTTCTGCATCAGTTGAGATGATCATGTGGGTTTTTCTTTCATTCTGTTAATGTGGTGTGTTACATTAATTGATTTTCATATGTTGAATCATCTTTGCATTCCAGGAATAAATCCCAGTTGGTCATGATGTTTAATCCTTTTTCTATCCTGTTGAATTCTGTTTGCTAATATTTTGTTGATGATTTTTGTATCCATGTTGATAAGGGATATTGGTCTGTAGTTTTCTTTTCTTGTAGTGTCTTTGTCTGGCTTTGGTATCAGGGTAATGCTGACTTCATAGAATGAGTTTGGGGGTATTCCCTCCTCTTCAATTTTTTTGAAAAGTTTGACAAGTATTGATGTTAGTTCAATGCTTCCTAGAATTAATGCTTCCTAGTTTAAATGCTTCCTAGAATTCACCAGTAAAGCCATCAGGTCCAGGGCTTTTCTTTGAAAGGAGATTTTCAATTACTGATTCAAACTCCTTACTAATTACAGGTCTATTCAGAATTTCTATTTCTTCATGGTTTTGTCTTTGTAGGTTTTGTGTTTCTAGGAATTTGTCCATTTCATCTAGGTTATCTAATTTGTTAGCAAACAACTGATTCTAGTACTCTCTTATAATTCTTTTTATTTCTGTAGAATCAGTACTAATTTCCCACTTCCATTTCTGATGTTAGTAATTTGAGTATTCTCTTTTTTTCTTAGTCCATCTAGCTAAAGATTTGTCAGTGTTGTTGAACTTTTTGAAGAATTGACTTTTGGTTTCATTGATTTTTCTCTATTGTTTTTCTATTTATTTCATTTATCTCTGCTCTAGTATTTATTATTTCATTCCTTCCGCTAGCTGTTAATTTGTTCTTTTTCTAGTTCCTTAAGTTGTAAAGGTAAAGTTAGGTTGTTAATTTGAGATCTTTCTTGCTGTTTTATGTAAACATTTGTAGCTGTAAATTTTCTTCTTCATACTGCTTTCACTGTGTTTCATATGTTTGCTGTGTCTTGTTTTCATTTTTATCAGTCTCTGAGTATTTTCTAATTTCCCTTGTGATTCTTCTTTGACCTATTCTATTGGTTGTTTAAGGGTGAGTTGTTTAATTCCCACAATTTTGTGAATTTTTCAGTTTTCCTTCTGTTACTGACTTCTAAAGTCATCCCATTGTGATTAGAGAAGATACATTTTATGTTATTTTCTTTTTAAATTTATTGAGGCTTCCACTGTTGTTACACTTCTCCTCATCATTGCAAGCCTCCCCCTCTCTGGTTGAACTGACTTCAACCAGAGATTTAAAGGGCCGGCACCTTTTTTCCCCCATTCATTTTTCTCTTTTTCTCCTTTTGGGAGCCAGACATTGAAGATTATGACATTCAAAAGCAACTGCATATACAGGGGAAATTAGACAGGAACTGCACATGCCTGGGGGAAAGTGCAGGCTCAGGAAGGAAATGAGAAGACCTTACCTTTACTCCTCAGGCTGAACCTTGGCACAGAGACAGCCTATGACAATCAAAAACAAAAAATAAAAATGAAAACAAACAAACAATCAAGAACAGCAAACCCTAGGGAAGGACAAGAATCTGATTTCCAGAGTTACCATTTTAGATTCAAATGTCCAGTTTTTAACAGAAAATCAAAAGGCAAACAAAGGAACAGGAAAGTATGGCCCACTCAAAGGAAAAAATATAAACCAACCAAAATTGTCCCTGAAAAAGACCTGATGGTGGATCTACTAGACAAAGACTTTAACACAACCACCTTAAAGATGCTCAAGGAACTAAAGGAAGATGTGGAGAAAGTCAAGAAAATAATGTATGAACAAAATAGAAATATCAATAAATAGAAAACCTAGGTAGAATGCAAAACGATTTAATAGAGCTGAAGAATACAATGACTTTTAGTTACTTATTAGAGGGATGCAAAGGCCAATTTGAGAAGACAGAAGAAAGTGTTAGTGATGTTGAAGATAAGACAATGGAAATTATGAGTCTGAGGAGCAGAAAGAAAAAAGATTAAAGAAAAGTGAACAGAACCTAAAGGACATGAATACTTGTTTGGGGAGTCCCAGACGGAGATGAGAGAGAAAGGGGCAGCAGAAATATGTGAAGAAACTTCCCAAATTTGATGAATGACATGAATATAAACATCCAAGACAAGTACGATGAACTTAAAGAGACTCACACTGATACACATTATAATCAAACTGTCAAAAGACAAAAACAAAGAGAGAATTTTGAAATCAGCAAGAGAGAAGTGACTCATCATATCCAAGGGATTCTCAATAGGATTACCAGAAGATTTCTCGTCAGAAACTTTGGAGACCAAAGGCAGGGTGTTGATATATTCAAAATGCTAAATGGAAAAACACCTGTTGCCTGAAAATTCTATGTCCAGCCTAATTGTCCCCCAAAAGTGAAGGCAAACTTAAAACATTCCCAGATAAACAAAAGCTGAAAGAGTCCATTACTGCTAGACCTGCCCTGTAAGAAATGCTCAAGAGGGTCCTGCAGGTGAAATGAAAGGACACTAGACAGTAGCTTGAAGTCATGTGAAAATATGAAGCTCTCAGTAAAGGTAAATACATGAGCAATTATAAAGCTATTATTATTATAACAATAATTACTGTAACAATGGCATGTAACTCGCTTTTTTTCCTACATGATTTGAAAGACTAATACATTTTTTAAATTATTAATCTAATATATACCCAAGAGTGGAATTGCTGGGTCATATGGTAGTTGTACTTTTAGTTTTTTGAGAAACCTCCATATTGTTTTCCACAAAGGATGCACCAACTTATATTCCCATCAGTAGTGCATGAGGGTTCCCTTTTCTTCACATCCTCACCAACATTTGTTATTTGTGTTCTTTTTGACGATAGCCATTCTGACAGGTGTGAGGTGATATCTCATTGTGGTTTTGATTTGCAATTCCCTGATGATTAGCAATGTTGAGCATCTTTTCCTGTGCCTGTTGGCCATTTCCTCTTTGGAAAAATGTCTATTCAGTTCTTCTGCCCATTTTTGTTTTTATGATTGCTTCACAATACCGTGTTAGTTTCTGTTGCACAAAAAAGTGAATCAGCCATATGCATACACGTGTCCCCATATCCCCTCCCTCTTGAGCCTCCCTCCCATCCTCCCTATCCCACCCCTCTGGGTCATCGCAAAGCATGGAGCCCATCTCGCTGTGCTGTGCTGCCGCTTCCCACCAGCCAATGATTTTACATTCGGTAATGTGTATATGCTGATGCTACTCTCACTCACCCCAGCTTCACCCTCCCACCCCATGTCCTCAAGTCCATTCTCTATACCTACTTCTTTATTCCTGACCTGCAACTATGTTCATCAGTACCTTTTTTGTTTGTTTGTTTAGATTCCATGTATCTGCATTAGCATACGGTATTTTTCTCTTTCTGACTCACTTCACTCTGTAGACAGACTCTAGGTCCATCCACCTCACTACAAATAACTCAATTTCGTTTCTTTTTATGGCTGAGTAATAGTCCATTGTATATCTGTGCCACATCTTCTTTATCCATTCGTCTGTTGATGGACATTTAGGTTGGTTCCATGTCCTGGCTATTGTAAATAGTGCTGCAATGAGCATTGGGGTGCATGTGTCTTTTTGAATTATGGTTTTCTCAGGGTATATGCCCAGTAGTGGGATTGCTGGGTCATATGGTAGTTCTATTCCTACTTTTTTAAGGAACCTCCATACTGTTTTCCATAGTGGTTGTATCAATTTACATTCGCACCAACAGTGTAGGAGGGTTCCCTTTTCACCATACCCTTTCCAGCATTTATTGTTTCTAGCTTTTTTGATAATGGCCATTCTGACTGGTGTGAGTTGATACCTCATTGTAGTTTTGATTTGCATTTTTCTAATAATTAGTGATGTTGAGCATCTTTTCATGTGCCTCTTGGCCATCTGTATGTCTTCCTTGGTGAAATCTGCCCACTTTTTAATTGGGTTGTTTGTGTTTTTGGTGTTGAGTTGTATGAGCTGTTTATATGTCTTGGATATTAACACCTTATTGGTCATATCATTTGCAAATATTTCTTCCCATTCAGTAGGTTGTCTTTTCGTTTTGTGGATGGTTTCCTTCACTGTGCAAAAGCTTTTAAGTTTAATTAGGTTCCAGTTGTTTAATTTTGGTTTTATTTCCTTTGTTTTAGGAGAGAGAGCCAAAAAAATATTGCTGTGATTTATATCAAAGAGTGTTATGCCCATGTTTTCCTCTAGGAGTTTTATGGAATCTGGTCTTACATTTAGGTCTTTAATCCATCTTGAGTTTATTATTGTATGTAGTGTTAGAGAATGTTCTAGTTTCACTCTTTTACATTTAGCTGTCCAGTTTTCCCAGCACCACTTATTGAAGAGACTGTCTTTTCTCCATTGTATATTCTTGCCTCCTTTGTCATAGATTAATTGACCATACATGCATGGGTTTATGCACTGGGCTCTCTGTTCTTTTCCATTGATCTATGTGTCTGTTTTTGTGCCAGTACCATACTGTTTTGATTACTGTAGCTTTGTAGTATAGTCTGAATTCAGGGTGCATGATTTGTCCAGCTCTGTTCTTAAAACTAGCATTATTGTAACTCCACATTTTGTTTTCTACATAATTTAAGGGACCAATGCATTAAAAATAACATTTGCTTGTGTTTTGGGACACAAAATGTGTAAAGATGTAATTTTGTGACATCAATAACTGAAAGGGATAGGGAGGGAGCTTTTAAAGAAGCAGATTTTTTAATGTGTTGTTGAAGTTAAACTGGCATAAATTCAAATTATATTGTTATAACTTTAGAATGTTAAATGTAATCCCATGGTAACCATAAAGAAGGTACCAAAAGAATATGCACAAAAGGAAATGAGGGGGCTTCCCTGGTGGTGCAGTGGTTGAGAGTCCATCTGCCGATGCAGGGGACACGGGTTCATGCCCCCGGTCCGGGAAGATCCCACATGCTGCGGAGCGGCTAGGCCCGTGAGCCATGGCCGCTGAGCCTGCGCGTCCGGAACCTGTGCTCCGCAGTGGGAGAGGCCACAACAGTGAGAGGCTCGTGTACCGCAAAAAAAAAAAAAAAGAAATGAGGAAGGGATGTAAATGTTTTACAACAAAAATCAGCTGCACACAAAAGAAAACAGTAATGCAGGAAATGAGGAACAAAAAAGCTATAACTACGTAGGAAACAAATAGCAAAACTACAGAAGTAAGTCTCTCCTTATCAGTAGTTACTTTAACTGTAAATGGATTAAACTGTCCAAGCAAAAGACAGAGACTGGCAGAATGGATATTAAAAAAATGAGATCCAACTATATGCTGTCTACAAAAGATTCATTTTAGAACCAAAGACACAAATAGGTTTGAAGTGAATGGATTGAAAATGTTATTCCATGCAAATAGGAACCAAAAGAGAGCAGACGTAGCTATACTAACACCAGATTAAAATGGACTTTAAATCAAAAAGAGTTACAAGAGGCAAAGAAGGACATTATATATTAATAAAAAGTTTAAAACAACAAAAATATATTACACTTGTAAACATTTACACAATAATAGGCCATCAAAATTTTAAACCTTAAGAATATGGAACCTTGATCCTGCATTGGGAATATGGCTGCCTGGCTCTTGGCATGTTTCCCCTCTGCTCACGTTGTTTTGTTTTAACGAAGGTGATATGTGGGAGCCCAGTTATCATGAGTGTGGACTCGGAACCATGCTGCCTGGATTTGGATCTCAGCTATTATCTGAGCACCGAGGACAAGTTACCTGTCTCAGTCTCAGTTTCCTCATCTATGAAATGGGGATTATAATAGCACCAGTGTGCTATCCACAAGGGCTCTTGTGAGGGTTAAAAGAAAAGATGTAGTATAGTGTCTGGTGCAGAGTAATCATAAGACATTTCACTGTCATTTCATCTTTTCTATTTCCTTCAAAGGCTTTTTGGTCCATGTTTTACACTCAGTTACTTACTTCTCCTGGACTTTATTTGGGTGTACTGTGTGAGGTGGGATTACTTTATTTCTAATCACATCGTGACCCCTTTTCCCAGCCTTCTCTCAGTGCTCTGAAAAGCAGCCGTCTCATTTCCTCAGTTCTCATGTGGTGTTATGCCACTGCTGTGTGGTCTGTTGGCCATTCCAGCACCAAAACCACTAATGCTTTATTACTGTAATTGTATTCCATTATTGCACTTGATAACACAAGTTTCATCACCCTTCATTTTTTATTTTTCTCAGCTACTCTTTTTCTTCCAGGTAAATCTTAGATTCATTTTGTCAACACATAATGGCAAAAAAAGCAAAAAGTTTTATTGGAAATTTTAATCAAAATTACATTCAATTATAGATTCAGTTAGAAATAACTGATATTCTTAAATATCGTGGCTGTCATCCAAAAACAAGGTTTGTCTCTCCACTGTGTTCCTTAGAAACTTTTTCATAAGTCCTGCACATCCGTAGATTCTTATTAAGTTTATTCCTTGGATTTAAGTTGTTTTTCTTGCTAGTGTAAATAGTTATTTTTCCATTACGTTTTCTAATTGGTTGTTGCTGATAGAAGAAAATCGGTAGATTTTTGTGTATTTTTTTCTTATAATTGCCTCATTGAATACCCCTTTCTCTCTCCCCTAAACTTTGTTCAATTGATTTTATTGGATTTTCTAGGTAGACAGTCCCATCTTTAATAAGGACAGTTCCTATCTCTTCCTTTCCAAGACTTACATTTTGTTTCTGTTTACTGTCTTATTGCATTGGCTTCGAATACAACAGTGAATAATATAATGAGATCAACACTCTTTGTCTTTTTTATTTTTTGTACTCTAATGGTCATTCTTCAAGTGCAGGAGTTTTTAATCCAGAGTCAGTTCCATAGATGGACCCCCTGAATTAATGAGGACTTTGGTTTCTGTATATGAGTAATCTGTGCATATGTGTCAGGTGAAACTGTCCAGATTCTTAAAGGAGTCTGTGACCCACAAAGATAAGGACACCTATTTAGGTTTTGTGTAAAATTTGATAGTGGCTGTTGATTTGAAATTTATATCCTTTATAATATTAATCCAACACCTAAGTTTCTTATGAGATTTTACTTTTATAATGCTAATCCAACTCCTAAGTCTCTTATGAGGTTTTGACTTGTTTGTTTGTTTGTTTAACCACAAATGGATGTTTTGGGGCTCTTTTAGAGCAATTACACACATACCTCGTTTTAATGCACTTCACTTTATTGCACCTTGCAGATGTTTTGGTTTTTACAAATTGAAGGTTTGTGGCAACCCTGCATTGAGCAAGTTTATCAGCGCCATTTTTCCAACCACGTTTGCTCACTTTATGTCTGTCACATTTGGATAATTCTTGCAATATTTCAGACTTTTTCATTATTATCTTGTTATGGTGATCTATGATCAGCAGTCTTTGATGTTACTACTACAACTCACTAAAGCCTCAGATAATGGCTAGCATTTTTTCTAGCAATAAGGTATTTTTAATTAAGTTATGTACATTGTTTTTTAAGACGTAACACTATTGCACACAATAGACTACAGTATAGTGTAAACATAACTTTTACATGCACTGGAAAACCAAAACAATTCCTTCAGCTTCCTTTATTGCAATGTTTGCTCTATCATGGTGGTCTGGAACCAAATCCACAGTATCTCTGAGGTACGCCTATACATGATTTTCTTTTTTATATTAATGTGACTTACATTAATATGTTTCCTAATGTTGCATCATTGTATTTTTAACTAACTTCATCTTAGTACTGGTTTAGTTGTCCTTAACACGCTACTATATTTTATTTTCTAATATCAGTTAGGATTTTTCCAACTGTATTCAAAAGTGATACCTATCTATAGAGTTCCTTTTAGGGATATCTTTTATCAAGTTTTGGTCTTAGGTTTTGCCAAGTTAACAAATGAATTGAAAAGCTTATCTTTTTATGTTCTGAAATAAGTTAAATAGAGTAGTGTTTGTTCTTGAAAATGCAAAAGAACTCACCCAAAAGCTGTTTGGGCCAGAGTCTTTGGAAACGTGTTTCCTTCCAGTGTTTCCATTCCTTCCAAGTCAGAGTCCAGCCAGTTCCTCACCTCCTCTCTAGAGGTGAGACCACTTTCCCAGAAAACGGTCTTTCACGTTTACTAGCTCAAAGCTGCACTTGGTATGCTCTTAAAAACAAACAACAATAAAAACTCTCCTCATCTATTATTATTTTACTCCTTAAATTTGTATATTTCTATATTTGTGTTTACATCATTTTTATTCTTGCTTAGACTTGCTAAAATTTTTTCTATTTTATTGGCCTTTTTGAAGAACCAGCTCTTAGATGTATTTATTATTCTACTGTAGTTTTTTTTCAACCAATTGTTTTTGGGTTTTTTTACCACTTTCTCTCTCTTGCTTTCCTGAGATTTATCTCTTTAAGTATTTTTTGTCCCTATTCTTTAACCACATGCCTAATTTGTTACACTAATTTCTTATTTTATAACATAAAGCATCTGAGGCTAGGTATTTTCCCCCGATTATAGCTTTGGCCTTCTCATATTTGTTTTTAAGTGTACATCGTCATTGTCACTAATTCCTATGTACTTTTTGCGAGAGTTTTTCAATTTCAAGTGCTTTGTTTTGGGGTTTTTTCCCCTATGTCTTATTAGTGACAAATTTTGCATTGTAGCTCAAAGAATTTTATCTGTAAAATTTCCATTTTTTTAATAAATTAAAGCTTTCTTTGTGGCTTACTCTAGGATTGAATTCTGTAAAATTTTTAAAAGAGTGTGTGTTCCCTACTTGTAGGTTTTGAAAACATAGGTATATATGTAATATGTGGGTGTGTTTTATGCACATTATCCAAATCCTTTATGTTTAGAAAATACATAATCCTTGCTTGTTACTATCAAAGTTTTATAAAACATAACATTCAGATCCTCTGTTTTTTTTAATATGATCTGTCAATAGCGTAAAAAGATGAGTTAAAGTCTACTTGGTTGCAGTCTGTCAGTTTTTTCTTTGATTTTTCACCGATTGTGCTTTAAGTAATATTGTGTTATGAAATTAGGTACATAAAGATTTATAACTGGACTGCAGCAGCTTTTATCTTTTCCTGGGCCCCATCCCTCACCCTCTGTCTTCAATTCTAGTGTCTCAACAACACTGCCCCGTCTTTCTCTCCGTTTGCATCCATCCCTCCCCACTCCATTTTCTTTACACCATCTGTGACTTTCTACATAAAGTGTGACTCATAAACCTCATTGCAATGGGTTTCATTTTTTGACCCAATTTAGGAAAGTTTGTCTTTACAGGAGAATTTAAGCCATACACCTTTATTGTCACACTGATCTATGTGAAATTTCTGGCTTTTAATTTTATGCTTCAGTTCTTTTCCCTTCATTTTCTATATTTTACTGTACATCTCAAGTTTCTTTGCTTTTCATTTATCTTTATTCATTTCTCGATTGTTTGCAGAAATTCCTTGCAGAATATTTTTAGGAATGGTGTGTGGGTGGCATAGATGTGAACCCATTTACATCTGAGATGTTTATCCTTTTTTTATTTTTAATGGAAGTATAGTTGATTTATGACGTGCTAATCTCTGCTGTATGGCAAAGCGACTCAGCTATACACATATATCCATTCCTTTTTATATTCTCTTCCATTATGGTTTATCCCAGGATATTGAATAGAGTTCCCTGTGTTATACAGTAGGACCTTGTTGTTTATCCACTCTATACATAATAGTTTGCATCTTCTGACTCCAAACTTCCAATCTATCCCTCCCCCACCCCCCATCCCCCTTGGCAACCACTAGTCTGTTCTCTATGTCTGCGAGTCTGTTTCTGTTTCGTAATAAGTTCATTTGTGTCATATTTTAAGATTCGGTATGTAAGTGATATCATATGGTATTTGTCTTTCTCTGTCTGACTTAACTTCACTTGGTGTGATAATCTCTAGTTGCATCCATGTTGCTTCAAATGGCATTATTTTGTGGGTTTTTATGGCTAATATTCCACTGTATAAATATACCACATCTTCCTTATCCATTCATCTGTCAGTGGACATTCAGGTTGCTTCCGTGTCTTGGCTATTGTGAATAGTGCTGCTGTGAACATAGGGGTGCATGTATCTTTTTGAATTAGAGTTTTGTCTGGATATATGCCCAGGAGTGGGATTGCTGGACCATATGGTAGCTCTCTTTTTAGTGTTCTGAGATGTTTATCCTTATACGTGAAAGATAAGTTGGCTGGGGAGACATCCTTGGGTCATTTTATTTTCCTGTCAAAATTCTGAATTATTGTCTCATCTTCTGTTGACAACGTTGTGGAGAAAAAGTTTTATGCCTCTATTAGTGGTCTATTGCTGTGTAATAAAGTACCCAAAACTTAGTGATTTAAAACAATAAACGTTTACTATCTTGTAATGTATTCAGGCCAGGAATCAGGAGAGGCTTCGCTGGGTGGTTCTCGCTCAGGGTCCCTCATGAGGTGCAGTCAGGATGTGGGCCACAGCCTCGGTCATCTGAGTCTTGGCTGAGGTGGAGGGTCTGCCTCCACGATGGCTCACTCACCACTGTCGGCTGTGGGCTTCATCACCTCCCCCACGAGCTTCGGCAAAGGCTGCTTGAGCGCCTTCACGCCACAGCAGCCGGCTTCCCCCAGAGCGAGCAAGTGGAGAGGGGCCCAGGCAGACGGCACCTGCCTCTTACGACCCAGTCGTGCAAGTCACACAGCATCACTTCCACGTTATTCTGTTGGTCATACTGGCCAGAGACCATTCAGGGGGTGAGAGGACTCTGGATGGGCAAGAGTAACTGGGGGCCACCTTGGAGGCTGCCTGCCACAGGCCAAAGTGATTTTTCCCTTTGGGTGTTTTCTGTATTTTGTTGTTGCTTGGGTAGATATTTTTAGAATTTTTCATTACATTTGAGAGTACGATTTTCCACCAGTACACTTTATTATGTGGGCTTCTTTTAATATATTATGTGTGTTTTGTGTGTGGTGTATGATGTGTGAGTGTGTGTGATGTGTGTGTGTGACGTGTGTGTGGTGTGCTGTGTGTGTGCTCTGTGTGTGTGGTGTGTGATGCATGTGTGGTGTGTGATGTGTGTGGCGTGTGACGTGTGTGTGGTGTGCTGTGTGTGGTGATGTCTGTGTGTGTGATGTCTGTGTGTGACATGTGTGGTGTGCTGTGTGTGTGATGTCTGTGTGTGACATGTGTGGTGTGCTGTGTGTGTGATGTCTGTGTGTATGGTGATGTCTGTGTGTGGTGTGTGCTATGTGATGTGTGTGTGGCATGTGATGTGTGTGTGGTACACTGTGTGTGTGTGGTGTGGTGTATGTGATGTGTGTGTGACGTCCGCATGTGGTATGCTGTGTGTGTCTGTGTGATGTGGTGTGTGGTGTTTGTGATGTGCCTGTGTGATGTCTGTGTGTGTGCTGTGTGTGTGATGTCTGTGTGTGGCGTGTGACGTGTGTGTGGTGTTTGTGATGTGCGTGTGTGATGTCTGTGTGTGTGTGCTGTGTGTGTGTGATGTCTGTGTGATGTCTGTGTGTGGCATGTGACGTGTGCTGTGATGTGTGTGTGTGTGGTGTTTGTGATGTGTATGTGATGTCTGTGTGTGTGTGTGTGGTGTTTGTGATGTGTGTGTTGATGCCTGTGTGTGTACTGTGTGTGTGTGTGATGTCTGTGTGTGGCATGTGACGTGTGTGTGGTGTGCTGTGTGTGTGATGTCTGTGGCGTGTGACGTGTGTGTGGTGTGCTGTGATGTGTGTGTGGTGTTTGTGCTGTGTGTGTGTGTGACGTGTGTGTGGTGTGCTGTGATGTGTGTGTGGTGTTTGTGATGTGTGTGTGTGATGTCGGTGTGTGTGGTGTGCTGTGATGTGTGTGTGGTGTTTGTGATGTGTGTGTGTGATGCCTGTGTGTGCTGTGTATGTGTGATGTCTGTGTGTGGCATGTGACGTGTGTGGTATGCTGTGATGTGTGTATGTGATGTCTGTGTGTGTGATGTGTGTGTGATGTGTGTGTGTGGCGTGTGACATGTGTGCATATGGAGAACAGTGCCAAGCTGGGCAAGGCTCCCCCCCGTTCTGTCCCCTCTCATCTGTAGCAGACAGGACATGGTGGGCCTTACGGTGCCCTCTCTGCGGTCTCTCCTCCATGGAGCAGCGGGGTGAGGGGTAGTGGAGGACAAAGCCGGGCCCGCATCTCAGTGGTCAGCCCTGACTGGCCCTCTGACTAAGGTCCCACGGTGGCCGTCGCCGGTGGCTGATGGCTCTGGACCCTTGGCTCTGGCTGGTGCAGCCCGACTCCCTCTTGGCCTCTGGGTGCTTCTGAGCCCCTGGCCTGCCCCTCACCCCACCTTCTTAGTCCTCACCTCAATTGAGCGTTGCCCCCAGACCTCCCTAAACCAGACTCCTCTCGGCCAGGAGCTTCCTTCCTCTGGCCATTCCCGCAGTCTGGGCATATCCATCACCTCCTGCAGGAAGCCCTCCTGGATTTCCTGATACTCCCACGGGGCTTGCTTTAATCTCAGCAACTGTCGCCACCCTCGGGGTCATGACCGTTACCTGTAGCCTCACAGCCTCTTGAGCTAACCATGACCCCATGCGGAGGGAGGCAGGACCACGTCCTGTGCACCCCTAACTACGCCAGGAATAACCCCTCTCACCTTAAACCCAAGTGCAAATTCACCTCCTCTCAAAAATGAGAGGTTTCCACAGCGTTGAGGGGCATCACCACGAAAACAGCACCAAAGCGCCCCTGACGCCTCTGCTTCCCTCCAGAGCCCTCCAGGTGCCTCCTCTCGCACCCAGCCATGCGGGGGCCCAGGCTGCCAGCAGAGCCCAAGTCCCCAGCAGGGCTGCATCTTCACCAGGTTCACCCTCTGTTCCAGGGGCGCCAAGTGAACCAGTTTGCAGGGTCCCCACTGGAACAGCAGGGTGACAAGCCCCTTCCTCGCCTTCCCACGAAGTGTTCCCCTTCCCCTCACACCGTGTCCCCAGAGCCCAGCCAGCCCACCCCGCCGCACCTCGAGGTCCTCTCACTGCATTTGTCCGGCAGAGGGTGCGCTCGGCTGCAGAGGCCACAGCATCAGGACCACCTCAGGCCCCGCAGAGACATTCCAGGGCGCAGTGACCTCTCTGGAGAAGGGTCCCCTGCACCCTGTGCAAATGTCCCACGTCCCTCAACAAAGCAGGACCCGGAGGCCACTGCCTGCCAGCCCTCCAGGCCTGTCCTTGTCAACGCCCACGTTCCACTCCCCAGGCCGTCCCCTCCCCCCAGTCAGCATGGCGTCCAGTACCAAGGCGCACCCCGGCCCAGCCTGGGCCTTTCTCCCCTCCCCGGGTGCCCCTCCTCCCAGTCGCCCCCAGCGACCCCTCTGCCCTGCCCACCGCAGGACCCCCTCTGTCCTCACTGATGCCAGTCACTGGCTTTTCAGTTCCCAGGACGCACCTGTCTGCCCAGCGCACCCAGGGTCTGCAGGGCAGGGAGGAGTGGCGAGCGTCCCACCCGGAGCGGAGCCCAAAGCTTGCCGTCTCTGCTCCCAGTCAATGCTTGTGGCCCATCCAGGGCAGGGGGATAGGAGCCCCCTGAGCCCAGCTGCTGGCCGGCCGCGTGTGTGCCGCCCCCACCGTCTGGGGAGTAGGGCTCGGACCGTGCTGTGCGCGCGGGGCACCGTCTGCAGCGCCGCCCTCCCTTGCTGCAGGATGTCGGGGCGCACGCGCGCTGCCAAGATGCTCCCAGGCCCCTGCTCCGCCCTCCTGCTCTGGGGCCTCCTGGGGGCCGTCCACGCTCAGCAGCAGGAGGTCATCAGCCCCAGCACCTCCGAGAGGAACAGCTGCCCAGGTACCACCGGGGTGGGTGCGGCGAGGCCGGGCGAGGCCTGGGCGGGGCCGGGGGGCGGGGGCGGGGCGGGCTGCGGGGAGGCGGGGCGGGCTGAGCCCGGCCCCAGCCCGCGCCAGGGCCCCCGGCGCCGCGGTGACTCGTGTGCGTCCCCAGAGAAGGCCGACTGCCCGATCCACGTGTACTTCGTGCTGGACACGTCGGAGAGCATCACCATGCAGTCCCCCACCGACAGCCTGCTCTACCACATGCAGCAGTTCGTGCTGCAGTTCATCAGCCAGCTGCAGGACGAGCTCTACCTGGACCAGGTGGCCCTGAGCTGGCGCTACGGCGGCCTGCACTTCTCCGACCTGGTGGAGGTGTTCAGCCCGCCCGGCAGCGACCGGGCCTCCTTCACCAAGAGCCTGCAGGGCATCAGCTCCTTCCGCCGCGGCACCTTCACCGACTGCATGCTGGCTAACATGACCCAGGAGGTCCGGCGGCACGTGGGCAAGGGGGTGGTCAACTTCGCGGTGATCATCACCGACGGCCACGTCACGGGCAGCCCGTGCGGGGGCATCAAGCTGCAGGCGGAGCGGGCCCGCGAGGAGGGCATCCGGCTCTTCGCGGTGCCGCCCAACCTGAAGCTGAACGAGCAGGGCCTGCGGGACATCGCCAACACGCCGCACGAGCTCTACCGGAACAACTACGCCACCATGCGGCCCGACTCCACCGAGATCGACGAGGACACCATCAACCGCATCATCAAGGTCATGGTGAGTCGCTGGGCCGGGGAGGCTACGCCCACCCGCCAGCAGCAGGGACGTAGCGTGGGGCCCAGAGCCTTGGGATCCGCTCACCCGCGTGGCAGGGGGCAGTCCACCGCTCCGGGCCTCAGTTTACCCCCTCTGAGTGAGGTGGCTGAAGAGGGTGGGCCCCGGGCAGGGTCCTGTCTATTCCGGTGTTCTGCGTCCCTGCCCAGACTCGGAGCTGACCATGTCTCCAGCTCCCCGCTAACCAGGGTTTCTCTCTGGGTCTTTTCCGCAGAAACATGAAGCCTACGGAGAGGTGAGAGCGTTTCCATCCCTGCCGGCCCTGCCGGGAGCTGCCTGGGGCCTCTGACCCAGCAGAGACGATCACCCGCGCCCCACTCCCTGGGGCTCCCGAGGTCTAGGACAATGAGGGGGGCCCGGCCAGGGAGCAAGACCCCTCAGCTCCACGTGGGGCCTGAGACTCGAGTCTGGACAAAGGGATCCTGGCCAAAACCAGGCTGTTTAAACGCAGGAGGTCAGCGTTAGGGTCTACACAGCCGAAAGATGAGGGTCGAGGTTGAGGGTTGCCCTCTGGGCTGACGGGCTCCATCCACCCGAGGGAGGCCAAGAGAAGGCAGGTGGCCAGCTGTGTGCCCAGCACAGGACCTGCAGCACAGGACCTGAAGCCTGAGCTTCCCCAGCACCAGCTCACAGCCCAGGATGCTACAAGCGCACCCTTTCCTGGAGCAGCTGCTCAATACCACAGCGATTTAATATGCAAGCACAGGGGGGACTGGCCAGCAGCGATTTAATACTTTCTACTGTTGGTCATTGCTTAATGCAGCCTTGATTTCCAAAACTTGACTAGAGCACTGGTGTGGACCCCTGAACCCGCCCCTGGTGGGCACAGGGGCCTCCTGGGTACCTCCCAGGTCTGTTCCATCATGCAGCCCCCAGCTCAGCGTGGCCCAGTGTCCAGTGGGCCACAGGCTGCACCCCCTTCCTCCCTCCTGGGACTTGCGGTGCTAGCCTCACGCGCTGCCCCTTGCTTCCTGTTTCAGTGCTACAAGGTGAGCTGTCTGGAGATCCCCGGGCCCCCCGGCCCCAAGGGCTACCGCGGACAGAAGGTAAGATGCCCAGACGACCCGAGGGGTCTGTTTCCCAGGAAAGCCCCCGACCTGTCTTGAACTCCAGATTTAGGGCCACTGCACCTCGGATGGACTCACCACTTCTCACCCTGGCAGAACTAAAATTCAGTTTTCATCAGCTGCCTTTTATATGGCATTTTGAGAAAAGGAGGAATACTTTTTAATTAAGATTTGCGCATAAAAGACTCCTGTAAAGTAAACAAGCATGCTCAAGTACACAAGGAAACATGGACCCCGTCGCTCTTGGTAACATGGCGCTAACTCACACAGGGCGCTCAGGCCTGCCATTTGGTACATGCGTAGGTTTTAAGGTTAGGTTGGCCCTGCATTTTCGTAACAACAGAGGTGTAGCAGATGAAATCCTTCCACAATTACTGCCAGGGAATCAGAAACACCAGTGATTCATGTCAAACAGTGTAAAGGCAGGAGAGGGAAAGAGACCTCTGAGGACATGAGACAGAGCGTTTGAAACACCGTTACAGGGAAAGTTATTACCAAGTGGCTTCTTTCTAAATTCGGGAGAGGGGTGTCTGCTCGTCTGCCAGGCCGCTGGCCAGATGCATCTGCTGCCTCCCCACCTTGATTTATTCCTTTTTCTTTCATCTGCTTTCAGGGCGCCAAGGGCAACATGGGTGAGCCCGGAGAGCCTGGACAGAAGGGGCGACAGGTGAGTACCCTCCACACCCCATCCCGGCGGCCCCCGCTCCCCACGGCTGAGGTTACATCCACGGCCCTTTGCTCTTCCACAGGGAGATCCAGGCATCGAAGGCCCCATTGGATTCCCAGGACCCAAGGCAAGTTGCTGCGGACCCTGCCCAGGGGGCGGGACACGTGGGGACAAGCCAAGGGCTCCCTGGCTCCAGGCGGGGCCGGCCGCTGGGGTCAGGATGTGCCTGGCGTGGCCCACCGCTCCCACCCCTGCCCCAAGGAAGGGAGGCGCTTCTGCATTTCCAGCGACGTCCCTGGTGGCGCCTCTGCACCCGAGCCTGACGACCACCACCCCACCCCCATCCCCCCACCTCCCCGTCCCTCCTTCCTCCCCCAGGCCTGCTGGGTCCCAGCACACACACACTGGTAACGCTGCTTTTCTTTCCTTCCGACCTCAGGGTGTTCCTGGTTTCAAAGGAGAGAAGGTGAGAGTGGACTCTGGGCGGCCAGACCTCACATGGCCCCAACCCTGGCAGCAGTGTCCGGCAGCGAGCCGGGGGTCCGTGCTGGGGCATGGGACCCGGTGTCGTGCTGGTAGTAGCCTTCTGGGGCCGCTCTGGCCTCGTGTTTTGTCCAAGGGTAGACTTGGGCCTAATGCAGTGGCATCTGTGATGTGTCAGCAGCGCTAACTAGCCTCATTTCCTCCTGTGCAGGGCGAGTTGGGAGCCGAAGGGCGAAAGGTGAGTGGACAGGCGGGCGGGGGCAGGGCGCCTACCTCCCCACTGCTCAGAAGGAAGGAGCATCGGGGCTAACAGAGTCCCTCCTCCCTCTCCTCCAGGGCGCCCCCGGCCTGGCGGGCAAGAACGGGACGGATGGACAGAAGGTAGAGTGCGCTGGGGCTGCGTCCCTGGGCGGAGCAAGGGTGCCCGCGAAATGACAACCACGCCCTCGAGACTCCCAGGTCTTTCCAGGGGCCAGGCCTCTGGGCATCTCTGGCCACTGCACGCAACCTGTGGCTTGGGTGGCCCGTGGTTGCATCTACCCAGTGGACACAGGACACACGGGAACCTTGCAAGAGCGGAAGTGGACATTTGCTCCTGAAAAGCAGGGCCGGCCTTGCAGGAATCTCCCTGCCTGGCCTGCAGACCCCACGTCTGGCCTGACTGGTGGTTCACACACGTGCACAGGTGCACACAAACAGCACACACACAAATGTCACAGGTGAGCACGCACCATGCATGCACGCACACATGCACACTCCTGGAGGGTACCACAGGCACTCATGCTCCCGGCTGCAACCCCGGAGACTCTGGACCGCCACCCTGACAGCCACTGACGCACACGTCCACAGTGGGGTGCCCGGTGCACATAGACCCGGCACCACTGACCTCTGTCATCGGGGCTTGTGTCCTCCGAATCCTGGCCCTGACGCACTTTCTGCTCCCCTCTTCTCCTTCAGGGCAAGTTGGGGCGCATCGGACCTCCTGGCTGCAAGGGAGACGCCGGGGATCGGGTGAGCACAGCGTCGAGGCTTTGCGTCGAGCCCCTGGCCCTGAGAGATGCTGGGCGCCAGGCGGGGGTGGGGAGGGCAGCCACCAGCCCTGCAAGCTGCAGCGGGAAGCCAGTAGCTGGGCTCCTCCCTCCAGCCCCTGCCTCGCCTGTCCCGGAACCCCGCCAGGGTTCAGCCGGGGTTGGGGTCACAACATGACGAATGGCCTCAGGGGCTCCCGGGTCAGGTGGAGGGTGGCTGCTTCCAGAGTCCCGAGGGGCTCCCGGGCCAGCGGCTTGTCCAGTCTGCCCACCCAGGCCGGGGGTCCCGGCAGCCAGTCCAACGATGGGGTGCTGGTCACCCTGCCCCTGGTCAGCTGGCCCTGACCCCGCAGGGAAGATGCAAGCGCAGCTCCCGGCCAGAGCCCCAGCACAAGCCTCTCCCTTCTTGCAGGGCCCAGATGGTTACGTGGGGGAAGCCGGCAGCCCTGGGGAGCCGGGAGATCAAGGCTCCAAGGTAGGCGGCCTGGCCAAGGTGGCGGGCCGTCCAGAGCAGAGGGGGTCGCCAGCCTCCTGGAGGCCTTCTCCCTGCCCGTAGCACTGGGCCGAGACGCCCAGCAGAGAGGCCCTGGCCCTGCAAACCAGGCAGGGGGCCGTGGGTGCCCACACGGGGACCTGCTCCACAGACACGGGAGGGGAAGCGCGTGCCCCCAGCCCCGCCGGGGTCCTGCCCCACTGCTGGCATCTGAAGAGCATGAGGCTGATTTCTCCAAACCTTTCCAGGGGGACCCTGGCCGCCCAGGACGCAGAGGGCCCCCGGGGGAAAACGGGGCAAAAGGAAGCAAGGCAAGTGTTCCCGGCGGGCTCCGGCTGCACTCCCGTGGTGCCCCATGGCGGGGGGTGGGCAGGCAGGCCAGCCCTGGGCCCTGAGCGCCCCCAGCTTGTCTGTCCCTGCTGCCAGGTGACGGCGCACCGCACCGCGAGGGAAACACGGCCCCACCAGAGACGGCGGGCATGCGTCCGCACGGGCTGGGCCCTGCCCACAGGTGTCCGCCCGCCTGGGCAGGTCACGGCCGTAGCTGAGCTGTCTCTTCCCCACAGGGCTACCAAGGCAACACCGGAGCCCCAGGAAGTCCCGGTCTGAAAGGAGCCAAGGGTGGGCCTGGGCCCCGAGGCCCCAAAGGCGAGCCCGTGAGTTCACCCGCGCACAGGCCCTGGGCACCCCGGCCGGCCTGCCGCACCCTCCCTCAGGGCTGCCTCAGCGCGCGCTGCTCTGGGCCTCTGGGCCCAGCGTCCTCCAGCCTCTCCAGCTGAGCCTCCTGGCCCCCGCATGGCAGCCGCCACGGAGGGCCGCTGAGGAGTGGCTTGCGGGGCCCAGGCACGCCCCTGCCGGACGCAGTGCCCATTAAGTGGCCCCGGGGCCCCACCTGCCCCGCTGGCAGGACCCCCCGAGGGCTCAACCTAGACCCAAGCACACACTCTGCAGGTCCACACGGCAACCGCACCCAGCCGTCCCTGAGGGTCTCGCCATGGGGTGGGTGGAGCCCAGTCCCAGGGCTGACCCCCAGAGGGGACGCATCCCGATCCGGAGGAAACAGAGGGACTTCGCGAAGAGCTGGTCCAAGCTCGGTCCCAGTCACGTCACCTGAACTCCCGGACTTACAAGCTCACCAGCCCCCGTCATTTCTTAAATCCTTGTCTGGGACCAAACCGACCCAGCAGAGGACAGGGTCTAGGCTGAGGCCCTCTGGAGGGGCCCCCAGACCCCACAGCCAGAGTCCTTGTGGGGAGAACAGAGTGTCGGGTTCCAGTGGGGCTCCCACCCTGGAACCCCACACTCCCACGTGCCTGTTCTCTGCAGGGGCGCAGGGGAGACCCTGGAATCAAGGGCAGCCCAGGCAGCGATGGCCCCAAGGGCGAGAAGGTGAGTGTCCGCACGGGGGAGTCTCGGGCGCTGTCTGCCGTGTCTGTGTCTACACCGGAGTCTCACCGTGGTGCCAGTGGAGCCCCTGTGACGAGGGATGACCAACACCCCCTCCACGGTCCACCTAGGAGAACAAAGGCAACCCCCGGGGCCTGGCCGTCAGGGTGCACTCCCTGCAGGGTCTGGGAGAGCAGTAGTTACTCCCTGATCAGAGGCCTGGGCAAGGACCGTTCCACGCACGCCATGCACAGCTGTGCAGGCTGTGCACTGCTCCACCCCCCAGCATCCCCCCCCGCCCCGCACACATGTGCTCCTGTAGCTGGCGCAGGAGGTCTTTGTCTTTGTGGTGAAATCCAAGGGCAGCCATTTGCCTGTGAGATGTGGGGGAAGGTCTCACAGGAGGGGCTCCCTCCTCTGGGACTGGTGACCCCTGCCCTGCTGCATGAGGCCAAGCGGGTAGGCCTGCTGTTCCAGCACCACCCTCCACCATCTGGGGCCTCATCCCCGGGGAGCTCATGATGCCCTCTCCTCACCTCCCCCAGACTAACCTGGCCTCTCTTCCCACAGGGGGACCCTGGCCCTGAGGGGCCCCGGGGCCTGGCTGGAGAGGTTGGCAACAAAGGAGCCAAGGCAAGTGGGGCAGCGGGTGGGCAGCCACAAAGGCCACATACCCTCCTGGGGTGGCACCGCCAGGGCCCCCTGCCCCTCTCCTGCCCTCCACCCTGCAGACCCTGCCTGGGGCCACTGGGGTCAGGGCTAAGGACCTTTTGGAGGGCAGCAGGGCCCCCCGCCCTTGCCGAAGTC
This sequence comes from Globicephala melas, assembly GCF_963455315.2. Lineage (NCBI taxonomy): Eukaryota > Metazoa > Chordata > Mammalia > Artiodactyla > Delphinidae > Globicephala > Globicephala melas. The sequence goes on along the minus strand of NC_083317.1, from coordinate 510,272 downwards.
CACAGTGAGTGACAACAGCGTCTCTGAAGTGCCCTTGTCTCTTTTCTCTCCAGGGAGACCGAGGTTTACCTGGACCCAGAGGTCCCCAAGGGACTGTTGGAGAGCCCGGGAAGCAGGTCAGTAGCAGGATGCCTGGGAGGGCCCATGGCTTTGCGTCCTCCTGTCCTCGGGCAGGCAGGATACTGTCCGCACAGTAAACCTGGGCAGCGGGACAGGGAGCCAAGGGCCCCCACGCACCTCACTCCGCCATCCTGCCCTGAGGGGTCAGGCTTTACCAGGCGGGGGGTGTGCCGGGGGAGCCGGGACGTAGCACGCAGAGAGGAGAGACCCTCAGGACGGCCAGCCGTGCAGGGCAGCGATGCTGCCTGGGGGTCAGAGCTGGATGAGGTCAGCCCCGTCTGTGCCGACTCCCTGCTTCCTTTCTGCCCTCAGGGATCTCGGGGAGACCCTGGGGATGCTGGCCCCCGCGGAGACTCGGGACAGCCTGGCCCCAAGGTATGCCCCCTCCCCACCCGGCAGGCAGGTTGGGCCAGGGCTCCTGAGTAAGGCTGCCGGAGCATGCCTTGGTGAGGGAGGATATCAGGGGCCTGGGCAGCAACCTCCCATCCCAGCCCGTGTTCTCACCCTCAGGGGTGGCGTGTCCTCCCAAGGCGGGCCCTGCCCACCCACCCCCAGTCCAGGCCGACTGACTCAGTCTCCACCTTTTCCACTGGCCCTGCCCTGACTGGCCTCCCGTGTCCCCTAGGGAGACCCCGGCAGGCCTGGCTTCAGCTACCCGGGACCCCGAGGAGCACCTGTAAGTCCTGGGGGGGGGCAGGGACTGGGGAAGGGGGTGGGCACTGTCGGGAGGGCCTTCCATTGACTGGAAGGTTCCTGCTACTTCCTGCCAGGGCCCCCCGCCGGGCCCAGGGTGAGGCTGGGGTTGGGGGCAGGGGGTGACCATCAAGAGCAGAGCCAGGTCCCCCGGGAATCAAATGTTCTCCCATAGCCTCTGTGGCTCTGTACAGATTTCGATGCCCGAGCCCACCCGTCAGGGAAGGGAGGGGGCTGCATGGCCATCACCCCTCAGCCCAGTGCTGAGTGACCCCTGTGTTTGCTTCCCAGGGAGAGAAGGGCGAGCCTGGCCCCCGCGGCCCCGAGGTACGTACCGCGGGGTGGTCTGTGCAGCCGGCCTCCGTGCTGAGCTCTGCTGGTGGGAGCGGGCCGCGCCCTGAAATGCCGCCCTGTGGGGCTGCATCTGACAGCCCCGCACTGCTGAGTACAGGTTCCTCCTGAAAAGGCGTGTCCCTCTTGGGCAGATCCCTGGAGGGCTGGGGGACGGCAGGGGAGCAGTGCCAACTGCCGAGCTCTCTGCGTTGTTAACACGGGTGTCCTGTGTCACAGGGGGGCAGAGGTGACTTTGGGTCCAAAGGAAAACCCGGGAGGAAAGGCCAGAAGGGCGAGCCTGTGAGTACCTCTGCGCCCTGTTGACGGTTGCCCGGGGCAGGGCCGCGTGGGGGGACCACCCAAGGTACTGCTGGAGCCCACCTGCCCTTTTCCTTCTCAGGCAGATCCTGGTCCCCCTGGTGAGCCAGGCCCGCGGGGGCAGAGAGGAGCGCCAGGACCCGAGGTAGGTCAGTCGCCCATCCCTTTGGCCCTCGGGCCACGGTCCCTGGGCCATCCAGGCCAACGGGCACCCCGAACCATGCAGGGGTCCTGGAGTGGCCACGTGAGAATAAGTCCAGCCCTCCCAGCCTCGGCCATGACGGGTGTCACCTCTCACTGATATCCTTCCTCCTTCCAGGGAGAGCCTGGCCCCCCAGGAGACCCCGGCCTCACGGTAGGTTTCAGTCGGGGTGGGACTCAGGGTCCTTCTCCCTCCTAAAAATCTGAAGGGCAGGTCAGCAGGGGTGAGGTCAGAGCAGGGGGTGGGCAGGGACCACAGGCTTCCTGCAGAAGCGCTTCCAGCCCCTCCCCAGGGTTTGCGCTCTGGGCTGGGGGCTGACCCCGCTGTGTCACAGGAGTGCGACGTCATGACCTACGTGAGGGAGACGTGCGGGTGCTGTGGTGAGTCGCGGCCCCCATGCGGCTGGACTGGGACACTTGTGTCCTTGGGGGCTCTTGTCCCGGGGTCAGGGTCATCTGTCCGAGTCCTCCCCTCCCGCTCACGTTCAGTGTTTCCCACGGTGCACCTGGCTGCACGCCCCTGGGGTCTCAGGCTGTCTCCCTGGGCCGGGGGTCAGCGTTGTCACCCGCCCGCCCCTCCCCGCCTGCTCGCCGCGCCCTCCTCTAGCCACGCCCCCCGCTCACCCCGCCCCGCCCGCCCCCCCCCCCCCCCCCCCCCCCCCCCGCAGACTGTGAGAAGCGCTGTGGCGCTCTGGACGTGGTGTTCGTCATCGACAGCTCCGAGAGCATTGGCTACACCAACTTCACCCTGGAGAAGAACTTCGTCATCAACGTGGTCAACAGGCTGGGGGCCATTGCCAAGGACCCCAAGTCGGAGACGGGTCAGCGGCACCGCAGTTGGGGGGGCGGTCCGGCGGGGCAGGGGGCACCAGGTCGCATTCTCGAGCAGAGGGGCCGCAGGACGCCTGAGGTCCGGGTAGAAATCCACGGGAGGGGTCTCGGAGGGGTCCTAGCTCTGCTGAGGGCCGCCGTCACGCCCGCGCCCGCCCGCAGGGACCCGCGTGGGCGTCGTGCAGTACAGCCACGAAGGCACCTTCGAGGCCATCCAGCTGGACGACGAGCGCATCGACTCACTGTCCAGCTTCAAGGAGGCCGTCAAGAACCTTGAGTGGATCGCGGGCGGCACCTGGACGCCCTCAGCCCTCAAGTTCGCCTACAACCAGCTCATCAAGGAGAGCCGGCGCCAGAAGACCCGCGTGTTCGCGGTGGTCATCACAGATGGCCGCCACGACCCCCGCGACGACGACCTCAACCTGCGGGCGCTGTGCAACCACGACGTGACGGTGACGGCCATCGGCATCGGGGACATGTTCCACGAGAAGCACGAGAGCGAGAACCTATACTCCATCGCCTGCGACAAGCCGCAGCAGGTGCGCAACATGACGCTTTTCTCCGACCTGGTGGCCGAGAAGTTCATCGACGACATGGAGGACGTGCTGTGCCCGGGTGAGTCCGGAGGAGAGGAGGGGAGGGGCGTGTGGCCGGGGAGGGGCCAGGTCTCCGCAGGCCTCCGAGGGAGCCACCGGGACCCCCACCTCTTTTCCTCTCTCCTAGACCCCCAGATCGTGTGCCCGGAACTTCCCTGCCAAACAGGTAACGCGGGCACCGCTGGCCCCCCAGGAAAGCCAGCAGCCAGGGCCAGGGGGAGGGTTGTGCAGGGACCCTAGGAATTGCCACTGCAGCCGCCCCAGTGAGAAGCCTCGGATTCCAGACCCGCGGTGGCCTGGTCTCCGGGACCCCGGCACTTCTGAGGAGGGGGCTCAGGGTGCAGTTGACGTCTGGAGTCGCTCGGCCACCCCACCCACCTGGCGCATGTGGGGAGGGGGTGCGCTAAGCTCTCGGGCCGCTGGTCTCGAACACAGGTTCACGGCCTCTTGGGCTGAGGTGCCCAGAGGCACAGACACCCCAGGGCCGCCCGGCTCCTGCAGGCGGAAGCCCTGGATCCAGTAAGTGAAATGGCTGGGGTCTTAAACCCTCAGGGAGGCGAACACATCCAGAGCTGCCGGGGCAGCTGCAGAGCGGGCCTCTGCCCTGACGCCCTGAGCTGCTGCCTGGCGGCTGGGGTTTGCTCTTCCCTCCAGAGCAGATGTGTTTAGGGGACCGCGCCTCGAGCCCTATGTGGTTGCACTAGAGTGGGAGGCTGGGGGCTGGGGTCCCTCGGGGCGGGGAAGGGGCAGGATGCATCGACCAGCTCCTCTGGGCATCCTGCTGCTGCCTCGGAGGGGCCCCCAGGGCCGGCTCTGGGTGGTGGGTCCTCCGCAGCAGGCGGGGGGCAGGGTAGTCGGGCTGGACTGTTGGCAGGTCCAACACCGATGGGAACCTTGGGGCCTGCGTCCACATCCATGTCTGCCACAAGGTCAGTGTTCCGGCAGCCTCCTCCCAGGCGTCAGGGGGCCCCGGGCAGGTTCAAAGGCGCCAAGGCCGCCTGCGGTAAGAGACCGTGTTGAGTTGGGGACGGGGGTCCACACACTTATTCTGACAGAGAACTTCCAAGGAAGTGCTCGCCAAGATTGTACCAATGACTATGCCATGGCCGTTGGCAAGCTGTGGGGTCATCCCAGAGACGGCCTGGGCTTGGGGGCCCCAGAGTCAGCTGAAGACGGTTGTGTGTGGCACCCAGAGCCACCCCAAACCCCAGAGGCTGGCCCAATAGTGCCAACCCCAGTCTCCCCCGGGGGCTAAAGGGGGTTGGGTCCACGCAGAGACCCAACTAACCCCTGGTCTGTGCCCCTGCCCTCAGGGTGCCTGACTCCTCCCAGGGTGTGGATGCCGTGGTCAGCTTGGCCCCTCGAGGGCAGAAACCTGACCCAGCCCCTGGTGCCAGGGCCCCGCGGTGATTTTGCTGGGGACGCTGTGAATTTCTCGCCATGGGGGAGTCCGCTGAGGGTCTCTGTAGATGTTCCTTATCAAGCTGAGGGTCCCCCATTCCTAGGTACTGAGAGTCTGTCGTGAACGAGTGTGGGATCTTGTCAGAGGCTTTTTCTGCACCTGTTGACACGATCAGTTGGTTTTTCCTCTTTAGCTTTGCTGATGTGATGGATTATGTCCATTGAGTTTTGAGCGCTGAACCAGCCTTCCAGACTTGGGATAGATCCCACTTGGTCATGACGTATAATACATATATATTGTTAGAGTTGATTGCTAATATTCTATTGAGGATTTTTGCATCTGTGTTTGTGAGAGATCTTGGGCTGTCGTGCCCTTTCTTGTGATGTCTTTGGTTTTGATGCTAGAGTAATGCTGGTGATCTCGCTTCCCCTGAGCCTCCAGGACCTGACAGTGAAAGGGAACAGCCCCCTTAGGGACCCCTCCCCTGTTCTCCTAAGTCCCCCCTCTGCTAAACGCACCATCTCCTTCTCCTTTAAAGCGATTTGAAATTTCCCAGTAAATTAGACATTGTGCCCAGAAGGGAAGGAAGGAGCTGTAACGACAGAATATGCGTTTACAAATGGCCTTCTTGACACGAGTGGACCCTGGCGCGCTCGCTGAGGGCTGCGCAGATGGGGCGCTGGGTGGACGCGGCCTGCCCTGGCACAGCCCTGACCTACTGGGCCAAATGGCCCCTTCCACCCAGAGGCTCAGCCACATCCTGGGCTTGGACCAGGGCAGGGGGGCAGCTCAACTGGGGCGGAACCACGAGGCTGGCAAAGAGCAACAAAGGCGGACGCCAGGCAAAGGCGGCCAAGGCAGGTCTTCTTCCGCGACAGCTGCTGCGGGAGGGGGAGAGCCAGGGAGACCCGAGCCCTGCCCCCCACGCCAAGGCAGGAGGCTCCGGAAGGCTGGGCGCCCCAAAGGAAGGGCGCAGGGCAGGGCTGGGGCTGTGAGGCCGGGCCACCCGGGCGAGCTAACTGGACGTGTCCGAGGCACCCTGCGGACAGGAGGCCGTGTTGCGCCTGGAGCGAGGGGCCCGGAGGGTAGGCCCTGACCTCCCCCAGGACGGGATGGGACGGGAAGGGGAGAGCGTGGGGCTCCCTGAGCGTTTGCTCTCTGGTCCTCAGGGCAACAGCGCAGGGCAGGGAGGTTTACATCTGAAGGTGAAGGGCGGAGGATTTGTAATCACACGCCGGCTAGAGAAACCACCCTGAGAGGGGCTCTGGGAGCCCAGGTGCCTATCACAGGCCGGGCTGGAACAGGCAGGAAATTGTCCCAGTAGTACTGAGCATTTTAAGGGGCTGGGGTCGTCCCAGGGCAGGGCCGCCAGAACCCGGTTAGCCTCAGCAGCCGTCTGTGCCAAGAGTCTTGCAGTTCTCGAGCTTCTGCTCCCCGTCTCCTCCGGGCTCCCCAAAGCCCCATTTGCTTCGCCTTGGCACCCCGTGCTGACCACGGGGGAGCTGCAGCCTCCCCGGCTCCTCGTCCGACCCCCTCGCTGGCCTCTTGGTCCCTCCTCGTCTCCGAGGAGAGAGGCAGCTGGAGCCCCGATCACGCCGACCAAGTCCCTGAAAAGCTTCTCTGGAATCCCCCGCAGATGGACCGCGGCCTGGCGGCGAGCCCCCGGTCACCTTCCTCCGCACGGAAGAGGGCCCGGATGCCTCCTTCCCCAGGACCATCCCCCTGATCCAAAAGTTGCTAAACGCCACGGAGCTCACACAGGACCCAGCCGCCTACTCCAGGCTGGTGGCTGTGCTGGTCTACACCGCGGAGCGGGCCAAGTTCGCCACAGGAGGCGAACGGCAGGACTGGATGGACCTGTTCATTGACGCCTTTAAGCTGGTGCACAGGGACATCGTGGGGGACCCCGAGACCGTGCTGGCGCTCTGCTGAGCCCACAGGGTGCGGCCCCCCAGCTGCAGGAGCTCCCAGGGGCTGCCTACCTTACACTGCGGGGCTGAAGACAGCAGGAAGCTGTTCTCTTGGTCTGGAGGCCGGAAGTCCAAAAGCAAGGTGTCCCAGGGCCGCGCGCCCTCTGGGCCTCTAAGGGAGGCCCTTCCTGCCTCTCCAGCTCCCGTCTCTGCTCTGTGGACACCTGGCCTCTCCCCTTCCCCCCCGCCCCGCCCTGCCCCGGCCTCCCTCCTACAGGGACACTTGTGTGGCATTTAGGGCTGGATAATCCAGGAGGGTCTCCCCATTTCACGGGAATTATTAGTTGAATTCCGTCTGCAAAGCCCTTTTGCCATGTAAGGTCATAGTCACAGGCTCCAGGATTAGGACGTAGACATCTCTTCGGGGCCGTTATTTAGCCGAAAAGAAAGAGGGAAGACCAGAGCCTCATAAACGGCCCCAACTCCCGGATTCACCTCTGGCCTCTGTGCCCAGGTCACCCCTTGTGCGCTTCTCTCGCCCCCCTGGTTGATATATCGAGAACCCCCCCAAACCAGCAGTCCCCGCGTTTCTGACTCTGACCACAGGGACTTACTTAGAGGCCCAGGGGCACACAGGGAATTCGCTGGGCAGCTCCAGCTCCAGCTCCAGCTCTGTGGGTTTAAGCCAAAGCTGCTCTTCATCTGCACTGCCGTATAAATAAGCTCCTTTAAAAAAAAAAAATCTGCCGGAAACACTCGCTCCTCCGCGGGTAGCCCAGTACTGCAGGTGACACACCCAAGAGTGTCCTTCAGGTGCTGTGAGTGCATCTCATACGTTCTATAAAAGCTGAAAAACAAGGAGTGTGAATGTGTGTTGTGGTCAGCGACCTGCTGGGGCGAACTGCTTGCTCGCCTGGACCTCGGGGTTCGCCCATGCAGGGGGGCACCTGGTGCCTGCGGGGCCCACGCGGGATCCTGAGCCCCTCGTGGTTGGCGCCACAGGTCAGGACCTCCTTCCGATGGGATCCCTGTGCTCCCGGCCCTGGGTCAGCACGCCTGGGCTGTGAGCGGAGTCCTCTCCTGCCCAGGTCAGGAGGGTGCCCATGGGGCTGAGAGCTGGACCCACGAGGGAGGACCAGCCCCGCCGCTGCCGAGCCCCGTCGGCCGTTAGAGCTGAGATCTCGGGAGGGGCTTGGCTGCGCGTTCCTGGACGGAGACCCAGCCTGTGGTCCCGTGCGCGGAGCGGGTTTTCAGGCTGTGCAGAGGCGCCCACGTCCCTCAGAGGCCCAGCCTCAGCCCTGGTGGCAGCCTTGCCCTCACACTGTCCAGTATGTCCTGGGCTGGTGACTGCCCGGAAGAGGCAAGGGTCTCAGGTAAACGGGGAGTCACCCGGGCTGCCACACCTGTGCCCACTGCCCACCAAAGCCTGAGCCAGTCGAGGGGACACAGGCCCCTTCTCTCCCTGATGCTCCCAGGGCTGGGAGAAATACGGCCCAGCCTCCAGAGGTGGGTCCTCGCATCTGGGGATCTCCATGAGGTCTTTGTACACGATCACAGGTGTGATGACACCTCTCTCCCCCACCCCTACTACCCATGCCCTGTGGTCCTTTGGGCGCATCCAGTTCTTGGGCCAAAAGAAGGGGCTTTACTGATGATCCCTGCCTGCCTGCCCGCGAGGCCTGAAGGAGGTCGCTGGGCAGGAATGGTGCTGGGAGAGTGGAAAGGGACCCCGCAGCCTCAGGTTTGGGGACATTTCCTGGTGGGAGCACAACCAGGAGAGACGGTGTCGGTCCCAGGGAGACAGGGTGGGAGCCTGGACCCATGTCCTGGGTGCTGTGGAGGGCTCCCGACCTCCGGTGACCTTGGGTGAAGTTCCAGCGGTCTGAGTGGCTCCTGTGGGTGCGGTATGCGCCGAGAGGCGGGCGCAGGGCGTGGCCGGGGCGGGCGTGGCCCGGGGGGCGCGGCTGGGGCGGGGCAGCGGGGCCTCACCCAGGTCGCCCGCGCACCACCCCGTCTCGCCCCCAGAGCTGTACGTGGCCCAGTGCACCCAGCGGCCCGTGGACATCGTCTTCCTGCTGGACGGCTCCGAGCGACTGGGCGAGCAGAACTTCCACAAGGCGCGGCGCTTCGTGGAGGAGGTGTCCCGGCGGCTGACCCTGGCGCGCAGGGACGACGACCCGCTCAACGCGCGCGTGGCGCTGCTGCAGTTTGGAGGCCCACGCGAGCAGCAGGTGGCCTTCCCGCTGACCTCCAACCTGACCGTCATCCAGGAGGCGCTGGCGAGCGCGCGCTACCTCAACTCCTTCTCGCACGTGGGCACGGGCGTCGTGCACGCCATCAACCAGGTGGTGCACGGCGCGCGGGCCGGGGCGCGCCGCCACGCCGAGCTGAACTTCGTGTTCCTCACGGACGGCGTCACGGGCAACGACAGCCTGGAGGAGGCGGTGCACTCCATGCGCAAGCAGAACGTGGTGCCCACCGTGGTGGCCGTGGGCAGCGACGTGGACGCGGACGTGCTCTCCAAGATCAGCCTGGGTGACCCGGCCGCCGTCTTCCGCGAGAAGGACTACGACAGCCTGGCCCAGCCTGGCTTCTTCGACAGGTTCATCCGCTGGATCTGCTAGCGCCCCCTGCCCGCCCCCACCACCAGCCCCGCGACCCCTGCCCCACGGGTGCTGTCCTGTCCGTGGTGCTACTCAGACCCCACCTGAGAGGTCCAGCGCACTGACGGCTCAGTCTCTCCACGTGTGGGTGTAAAGTCAGGAGCGGAGGACCCCCGCCCACCCCAGCTCCTACCGGGGACCCCGCAGCCCTGGACACCCTGAGCGCACTGTCCCTCCTCACCATCCACCCTTGTCCTGCCCTCTGTGCCTTCCCAGGACCCCAGAGGCTTCACGGGGAGCACGTCTGGGGCTGGCCTCCCTCAGCCCAGCCTCATTCCCAGACTTGTCCTCCCGCGAGTGCCCTCCAGAGGCTCTCTGCCAGCCCTCGGGCCCCGCTCCCAGGTCTCTGGGCGTCACCTCGCCCATCAGACTGAGCTGTGACAGCAGGCCCTGCACCTCCCTGTGTGCACACACCCCAGTCCAATAAAGGCTTTGAACCCCGCTTGCTCCCCAGCTTCCAAGTGTCTGTGCCAGTGGGGATGCTGAGACCGTTCACAGAAGCCCCAGGACTGATCATACCCCGGGGTCCCCCGGATTGCTCTGTGCACCCAGAGGGTGCCGGGCCTGGCCCCCTGTCCTTACAGGCGCCCCACTCCCAAGGGCACCGACTGGATGGCCTCAACCGTGGAATCCACCTTTGTCTAGTTGGCTTTGGGCTGAAAACAAAGTATTTGGTCAGTGAAGTCTCACTCTGTCCCCAAAACGGGGCCAGAGAACTTTAGGGATGTTTGCTGGTTTGCATAAGGATGTTCGTGGATAGAGACAGATGAGAGAGAGATGACAGATGATAGAAAGAGAGGTGATACAGATAGATGGTAGATGACAGTACACAGATGAGAGAGAGAGAAAAATAGATAACTGATAGATTGATATATAGATATAGAGAGATAGGTACACAGATGAGAGATGATTGATATATAGATAATAGCTAGATGACAGGTACACAGATGAGACAGAAGTAGATAGATAGATAATTGATTGATATATAGGTGATAGATAGATAGATAGGGGAGAAATGAGAGGCTCTTTCTGGCAGCCGCAGTGACTTTTTGTCCAGACGCCCAGGTCTTTTAAGTTCACCCTCTGGGAAGTGCCCTGTTAAATCCCGGGCTGTTTAGTCTGCTGGGCCTGGCCTAACAAAGTATGTCAACCTGGGGGCTTCAACAACAGCCTGGAGGCCAGCAGTCGGCAGAGTCCCGGTGTCCCCAGGCCGCGCCCCCGCTGACGGCTCTCGGGAGGGACCGTTCCAGGCGCGCCAGTTCCTGTCCCTCCTCCACGGCCCGTCTGTGTCCACGTTTCCCTCTTGGACAGTCATTTTTAATTAGGGCCCATTCTACCCCAGGATGACCTCATCTCAACTAATTACAGATTATGTTGCAACGTCTCTATTTCCAAATAAGGTCAGATTCTGAGGTACTGGGGGCTAGGACTTCGACATGGGAATTTGGGGGAGGGGGACACAGTTCAGCCCAGAACACGATGACACCCTGTTGACCCCCCCTTGGGGGTGACTGACTCACTTCCGCCTCTCCTGTCATCTGCCTACACGGCCTGCAGCTGAAAGGCAGGGCGTCACACCGAGTATCTTCTCTTCCTCTGCCCCCCTCCCTCCGCGCAAAGAACAGTACGAAACGCCTGCACGAGAAAGAGAAGAGCCCGGCAGCCCCAGGCCTCAGGCCGCAGGGCTGGCGCCTGTGAACTTCCCGGGGGCGGGGCCGGGGGGGGGGGAGGCAGGGGCGGCGCCTGTGAACTTCCCGGGGGCGGGGCCGGGGGGGAGGCAGGGGCGGCGCCTGTGAACTTCCCGGGGGCGGGGCCGGGGGGGGGAGGCAGGGGCGGCGCCTGTGAACTTCCCGGGGGCGGGGTCGGGGGGGAGGCAGGGGCCCCTCCCTCCACGGATCTGGAGTTCTGTCCGCTGGACCCTGCACGGGGTCCCCTCTGCAGAAGAAAGGACGTCCCTCTCCGTGACTCCGGCCTACGACCCCGGAGAGCAGGTGAGCGGGGTCCTTCCCGGGCGCAGGCCACCTTGGGGACCCGCAGGGCGCCCGCCACGCTGGTGTCCCCCGCGCTCTCCCATGGGGCCCCGACCTCCCTGGAGGGCAAGGGCACCAGCTCCCTCTCAGGCCCCACGTCCCCAGCCCTCCGCCCCTTGGAGGGACGCTCAGACACACTCCCTGCCACTTGTGGTGTCTGAGTTAGGATTCTGCGTTTCCTACCAGAGCCTTCCCTCATACACACGGGACACCCTCAGGCCCCCTCTACAGCCGGGGTTAGCTGGGTCCCCACTCTGCCTGCTCACCGCCACCCAGCCCCACTCGGACATGGATCCTGTCTCCTGAGAGCAGGGGGCATGAGTGAAGGACACTCGGCACAGCTGAACCCAGATGGGCTCACCTGGGGCCAAGGCCACGGAAGGAAGCCAGCGCAGTGGCCATGGAACCCGCCCAGGACGGCCGCTGTGCAGGCATCACCAGCCTGCAGTCCTCGGGGGAGCCCAGCGGACTCCCCAGGCCTCCAAAGTGTGCACAAGGCCGTGGGTCCTCATACGGAGGAGGCACGCCCTATTCTGCGACCGAGACAGTGTTCAAGGTGGTCCCTTAGCCTGAGTGGATGTCATGCCTGTCACCTCCACCCCCACAGGAAGGACAGACGCAGGCCCTCAAAGTGGCCGTAAGGAGCCAGGCACACTCCTGCCTCTGAGAGCGGCACATCCCTCACCAGCATCGCCTCACGAGCAGCCCAGCACTAAGGCGCCTCAGCGGCATCCCCTCAACAGCATCTCTGCACAAACACCTCCTCACCCAGGACCCTCACCAGTGTCAACATTCTAATGTCCCCACACCAACGTCCCACATTAATGTCCCCTCACCACCATCCGGTCATCACTCAGCAACGGCCACACCAATGTTACCCCACCCACAAGCCCTTACGATCTCCCCCCCACACTACTGTCCCCTCAATAACTTTTCACAGCGTCTCTCAGTATCGACCCGTCACCAGCCTCCTCCCCAACACCCTTCACTTGTTCCCCACACTGACTGCCCCTAGTGTCCCCTCAGAAATGTCCCCTCACCGGCATGCCTCTCTAACGTCACCTCACTAATATACCCCAGGAGCGTCCCTCACAGACGCTCCCTCAACATTTCCTCACCGACGGCCCACAGTAACACTCACACTGTCTCTACCATTATCACTTCACCCGTGTCCTCGCACAAATGTCCCCTCACCAAGGCCTCCCCACCAAACCTCCTCACACTGTCCCTCATGAACATTCGTCAGCAGAGTCCCCACACCAACGTCCTTTCACTAACATACTCTCAAAAATATGCACTCACAAACGTCACCTCAGCGTCCCCACAAGAACACCCCCCACTAACACCACCCCAGCAAAGACCCGTCACTAACGCCCTCTCAGCAGCAAGCACCCTGTCACCCACACCCCTCACTGAGCCCTCCTCGCCAGCTCCCCCCGGCAACGCCTCTCACTATCGCCATCTCCCCCCCCCCCCGGCAACGCCTCTCACCATCACCCCTCACTGAGGCCTCCTCGCCAGCTCCCCCCCCCGCAACGCCTCTCACCATCACCCCTCACTGAGGCCCCCTCGCCAGCTCCCCCCCCCGCAACGCCTCTCACCATCACCCCTCACTGAGGCCTCCTCGCCAGCTCCCCCCCCCGCAACGCCTCTCACCATCACCCCTCACTGAGGCCCCCTCGCCAGCTCCCCCCCCCGCAACGCCTCTCACTATCACCCCTCACTGAGGCCTCCTCGCCAGCTCCCCCCCCCGCAACGCCTCTCACCATCACCCCTCACTGAGGCCCCCTCGCCAGCTCCCCCCCCCGCAACGCCTCTCACTATCACCCCTCACTGAGGCCTCCTCGCCAGCTCCCCCCCCCGCAACGCCTCTCACCATCACCCCTCACTGAGGCCTCCTCGCCAGCTCCCCCTTCAACGCCTCTCACTATCACCCCTCACACACGACCTCCCCAGGTGCTCCCGCTGACCCCTCTACACCGACGTCTCTTCCCCAGGCACAGGCTCAGCCTCCAGCCATCCCTAGAAAGGCCTGGGCAGGGCGCAGGGCTGGCGGACAGGGAGAGGACAGGACAGGGCTGGGGCAGGGCCCCATCAGCTCTCAGGCGGGGTTGAAGCAGAGCTGCAGCCCCAGCAAGGAGGCTGCCAGGACAAGGAGGCCACTCCGGGGCCGACAGGACACAGTCCCACAGCTTGACGGTGGCCACTCGGGCCTGACTTAGTGAGTCCCCATCACGGCTGCCCCCGAGCACCTGAGGCCCTTCCCAGACCCCTGGGACAACTCCCTCCAGGTCCAGGACTGGTGCTCCGACCAGGCCCAGCTGACCCTCCCAGGGCAGCCCCTGTGCCCCACCCCACCTGCACTCGGCTGCCTCCATCAGGAAGTAAGATTCTCCCAGGACCACCCTGTCAAGGTGTAGCTGTGCTCCCCAGACAGAAGGGCCCATCTCCCTTCCCTGCCCCCAAGGCCCCATGCCCCACCTCCGGGCAGCCGGGGACGGACCTGTGCTCGCACGGCTGGGCCTGCTGCTGTTCAGGGATGTCAGAGGCGAGGGGCTGATGCCAGGACCTCCGGCCATGGTGTGAGGGGCCCGGGAGGGCACCCACCCAGGTGGGGATAGTGGGGGGGGGTCCTAGTAGCATTCTCAGTGAAAAAAGAGAAACAGAAACTGCAATTAGATCCTTCTCCCCTTCCCTGTAGTTGATAAGCATATATATAATAAATTTGACTGTAAAATTTTTAACTGACTCTGTAACCAAAATGCTATTATAAACAGAATTAGAAACAAACGGGAGAGGAGCAATTGGTTCACGATGGCGGAGTAGAAGGACGTGGGCTCACTCCCACTTGCGAGAGCACCAGAATCACAACTAACTGCTGAACAATCATCAACAGGAAGACACTGGAACTCACCAAAAAAGACACCCCACATCCAAAGTCAAAGAGAAGCCACAATGAGATGGTAGGAGGGGTGCAATCACAATAGAATCAAATCCCATAACCACTGGGTGGGTGACTCACAAACGGGAGAACACTTATATCACAGAAGTCCACCCACTGGAGTGAAGGTTCTGAGCCCCACGTCAGGCTTCCCAACCTGGGGGTCCAGCAACGGGAGGAGGAATTCCTAGAGAATCAGACTTTGAAGGCTAGTGGGATTGGATTGCAGGACTTTGACAGGACTGGGAGAAACAGAGACTCCACTCTTCGAGGGCACACACAAAGTAGTGTGCGCATCAGGACCCAGGGGAAGGAGCAGTGACCCCATAGGAGACTGAACCAGACCTACCTGCTAGTGTTGGAGGGTGTCCTGCAGAGGCAGGGTGTGGCTGTGGCTCACCGTGGGGATAAGGACACTGGCAGCAGAAGTTCTGGGAAGTACTCCTTGGCATGAGCCCTCCCAGAGTCCTCCATTAGTCCCACCCATCAGCTTGATCATCTCAGGCCAAACAACCAACAGGGAGGGAACACAGTCCCACCCATCAGCAGACAAGCAGATTAAAGTTTTACTGAGCTCTGTCCACAGAGCTACACCCAGCTCTTTCCACCACCAGTCCCTCCCATCAGGAAGCTTGCACAAGCCTCGTAGATAGCTTCATCTACCAGAGGGCAGACAGCAGAAGCAAGAAGAACTACAATCCTGCAGCCTGTGGGAAAACAAATATTCACAGAAAGATAGACAAAATGAAAAGGCAGAGGGCTATGTACCAGATGAAGGAAAAAGATAAAACCCCAGAAAAACAATTAAATGAAGTGGAGATAGGAAACCTTCCAGAAAATAAATTCAGAATAATGATAGTGAAGATGATCCAGGACTCTGGAAAAAGAATGGAGGCAAAGATCGAGACTATGCAAGAGATGTTTAACAAAGACCTAGAAGAATTAAAGAACAAACAAACAGATATAGGTAATACAATAACTGAAATGAAAAATACACTAGAAAGAATCAATAGCAGAATAACTGAGGCAGAAGAACGGATAAGTGACCTGGAAGACAGAATGGCGGAATTCACTGCCACAGAACAGAATAAAGAAAAAACAATGAAAAGAAATGAAGACAGCCTACCTCTGGGACAACATTAAATGTACCAAAATGCACATTATAGGGGCCCCAGAAAGAGAAGAGAGAGAGAAAGGACCCAAGAAAATATTTGAAGAGATTATAGTTGAAAACTTCCCTAACATGGGAAAAGAAATAGCCACTCAAGTTCAGGAAGCGCAGAGAGTCCCAGGCAGGATAAACCCAAGGAGAAACTCGCCAAGACACACAGTAATCAAATTGACAAGAATTAAAGACAAAGAAAACTTATTAAAAATAACAAGGGAGGGCTTACCTGGTGGCGCAGTGTTAAGAATCTGCCTGCCAATGCAGGGGACATGGGTTGAAGCCCTGGTCCTGGAAGATCCCACATGCTGCAGAGCAATGAAGCCCATGTGCCACAACTACTGAGCCTGTGCTCTAGAGCCTATGTGCCACAACTACTGAGTCCACGTGCCACAACTACTGAAGACCGCACGCCTGGAGCCAATGCTCCACAACAAGAGAAAACACAGCAATGAGAAGCCCATGCACCACAACGAAGACTAGCCCCTGCTCACTGCAACTAGAGAAACACTGTGTGTGGCAATGAAGACCCAATGCAGCTAAAAATAAATAATAAATTTATATTAAAAAAAAAAGTAACAAGGGAAAAACGACAAATAACATACAAGGGAACTCCCATAAGGTTAACAGCTGATTTCTCAGCAGAAACTCTACAAGCGAAAAGGGAGTGGCACAATACATTTTAAATGATGAAAAGGAAGACCCTACAACCAAGGTTATTCTATCCAGCAAGAATCTCGTTCAGATTTGATGAAGAAATCAAAAGCTTTACAGAGAAACAACAGCTAAGAGATTTCAGCACCACCAAACCAGCTCTACAACAAGTGGTAAAGGCACTTCTCTAAGTGGGAAACACAAGAGAAGAAAAGGACCTACAAAAACAAACCCAAAACAATTCAAAAAATGGTAATAGGAACACACATATCGATAATTACCTTAAACGTGAATGGATTAAATGCTCCTACCAAAAGACACAGGCTTGCTGAATGGTTACAAAAACAAGACCCATATATATGCTGTCTACAAGAGACCCACTTCAGACCTAGGGACACATGCAGACTGAAAGTGAGGCGATGGAAAAAGATATTCCATGAAAATGAAAATCAAAAGAAAGCTGGAGTAGCAATACTCATATCAGATAAAATAGACTTTAAAATAAAGAATGTTACAAGAGAAAAGGAAGGACACTACATAATGATCAAGGGATCAATCCAAGAAAAAGATATAACAATTAAATATATGCACCCAATATAGGAGCACCTCAATGCATAAGGCAAATGCTAACAGCTATAAAAGAGGAAATTGACAATAACACAGTAATAGTGGGGGATTTTAACACCTCACTTACACCAATGGACCGATCATCCAGACAGAAAATTAATAAGGGAACACACGCTTTAAATGACACAATAGACGAGATAGATTTAATTGATATTTATAGCACATTCCATCCAAAAACAGCAGATTACACCTTCTCCTCAAGTGCACATGGAACATTCTCCAGGATAGATCACATCTTGGGTCACAAATCAAGCCTTGGTAAATTTAAGAAAATTGAAATCATATCAAGCATCTTTTCCAACCACAACACTATGAAATTAGAAATGAATTACAGGGAAAAAAACGTAAAAAACACAAACACATGGAGGCTAAACAATATGTTACTAAAAAACCAAGAAATCAATGAAGAAATCAAAAAATACCTAGAGACAAATGACAATGAAAACACGATGATCCAAAACCTATGGGATGCAGCAAAAGCATTTCTAAGAGGGAAGTTTATAACAATACAAGCCTACCTCAAGAAACAAGAAAAATCTCAAATAAACAAACTAACCTTACACCTAAAGGAACTAGAGAAAGAAGAACAAACAAAACCCAAAGTTAGTAGAAGGAAAGAAATCATAAAGATCAGAGCAGGAAAAAAATGAAATAGAAACAAAGAAAACAATAGCAAAGATCAATAAAACTAAAAGCTGGTTCTCTGAGAAGATAAACAAAATTGATAAACCTTATCCAGACTCATCAAGAAAAAGAGGGAGAGGACTCAAATCAATAAAATTAGAAACGAAAAAGGAGACGTTACAATGGACACTGCAGAACTACAAAACATCATAAGAGACTACTACAAGCAACTCTATGCCAATAACATGGACAACTTGCAAGAAATGGACAAATTCTTAGAAAAGTATAACCTTCCAAAACTGAACCAGGAAGAAATAGAAAATATGAACAGACCAATCACAAGTAATGAAATTGAAACTGTGATTAAAAATCTTCCAAAACCAGACAAAGATACTACAAAGAAAAGAAAATTACAGACAAAGATCACTAATAAATAGAGATGCAAAAATCCTCAAGAAAATAGTAGCAAACAGAATCCAACAACACATTAAAAGGACCATCATACACCGGGATCAAGTGGGAGTTATCCCAGCAATGCAAGGATTCTTCAACATACGCAAATCAATCAGTGTGATACACCATATTGACAAATTAAGGAATAAAAACATATGATCATCTCAATAGATGCAGAAAGAGCTTTTGACCAAGTTCAACACCGATTTATGATAAAAACTCTCCAGAGTGTGGGCATAGAGGAAATCTACCTCAGTATAATAAAGACCATGTATGACGAACCCACAGCAAACATCATTCTCAATGGTGAAAAACAAAGCATTTCCTCTAAGATCAGGAACAAGACAAGGATGTCCACTCTCGCCACTATTATTCAACATAATTTTGGAAGTCCTAGCCACGGCAATCAGAGAACAAAAAGAAATAAAAGGAATCCAGTTTGGAAAAGAAGTAAAGCTATCACTGTTTGCAGATGACATGATACTATACATAGATAATCCGGAAGGTGACACCAGAAAACTACTAGAGCTAATCAATGAATTTGGTAAAGTTGCAAGATACAAAATTAATGCACAGAAATCTCTTGCATTCCTATGCACTAACAATGAAAGATCAGAAAAAGAAATTAAGGAAACAACCCCATTCACCATTGCAACAAAAAGAATAAAATACCTAGGAATAAACCTACCTAAGGAGGTAAAAGACCTGTAGTCAGACAACTGTAAGGCACTGATGAAAGAAATAAAAGATTTTTTAAAAAAAGACCAAACAAAACAAAACAAAACAAAAAAAACAAAGATAACACAAACAGGTGCAGAGATATACCATGATCTTGGATTGGAAGAATCAATATTGTGAAAATGACTGTACTACCCAAAGCAATCCACAGATTCAATGCAATCCCTGTCAAACTAGCAGTGGCATTTTTCACAGAACTAGAAAAAAAAAATTCACAATTTGTATGGAAACACAAAAGATCCCGAATAGCAAAAACAATCTTGAGAAAGAAAAACGGAGCTGGAGGAATCAGGCTCCCAGACTTCAGACCATACTACAAAGCTACAGTAATCAAGACAGTATGGTACTGGCACAAAAACAGAAATATAGATGAATGGAACAGGATAGAAAGCCCAGAGATAAACCCACGCACATATGGTCACCTTATCTTTGTTAATGAAGGCAAGCATATACAATGGAGAAAAGACAGCCTCTTCAATAAGTGGTGCTGGGAAAACTGGACAGCTACATGTAAAAAAATGAAATAAGAACACTCCCTAACACCATACACAATAATAAACTCAGAATGGATTAAAGATCTAAATGTAAGACTGGACACTATAAAACTCTTAGAGGAAAACATAGGAAGAACACTCTTTGACATAAATCACAGCAAGATCTTTTATGATCCACCTCCTAGAGTAAGGAAATAAAAACAAAAATAAACAAATGGGACCTAATGAAACTTAAAAGCTTTTGCCCAGCATAGGAAACTATAAACAAGACGAAAAGACAACCCTCAGAATGGGAGAAAATATTTGCAAATGAATCAACGGACACAGGATCCATCTCCAAAATATATAAACAGCTCATGCAGCTCAATATTTAGAAAACAAACAACCCAATCAAAAAGTGAGCAGAAGACCTAAATAGACATTTCTCTAAAGAAGCCATACAGATGGCCAAGAGGCACATGAAAAGCTGCTCAACATCACTAATTATTAGAGAAATGCAAATCAAAACTACAATGAGGTATCACCTCACACCGGTCAGAATGGGCATCATCAGAAAATCTACAAACAACGAATGCTGGAGAGGGTGTGGAGAAAGGGGAACCCTCTTGCACTGTTGGTGGGAATGTAAACTGACACAGCCACTATGGAGAACACTATGGAGGTGCCTTAAAAAACTAAAAACAGAATTACCATATGACCCAGCAATCCCGCTACTGGTCGTATACCCAGAGAAAACCATTATTCAAAAAGACACATGCACCCCAATGTTCATTGCAGCACTATTTACAATAGCCAGGTCATGGAAGCAACCTAAATGCCCATCGACAGACGAATGGATAAAGAAGTTGTGGTACATATATACAATGGAATATTACTCAGCCATAAAAAGGAATGAAATTGGGTCATTTGTAGAGACATGGACGGACCTAGAGACTGTCATACAGAGTGAAGTAAGTCAGAAAGAGAAAATCAAATATCATATATTAACACATATATGAGGAATCTAGAAATATGGTACAGATGAACCGGTTTGCAAGGCAGAAATAGAGACACACATGTAGAGAACAAACGTATGGACACCAAGGGGGAAAAGCGGGGGTGGTGGTGGGGGTTGTGGGATGAATTGGGGGATTGGGATTGACATATATACACTAATATGTATAAAATAGATAACTAATAAGAACCTGTTGTATAAAAATAAATAAATTAAATTAAATTAAAAAGAGGGCTTCCCTGGTGGCGCAGTGGTTGAGAGTCCGCCTGCCGATGCAGGGGACACGGGTTCGTGCCCCGGTCCGGGAAGATCCCACATGCCGCAGAGCGGCTGGGCCCGTGAGCCATGGCTGCTGAGCCTGCGCATCCGGAGCCTGTGCTCCGCAACGGGAGAGGCCACAACAGTGAGAGGCCCGCGTACCGCAATAAAAAAAAAAAAAAAAAAAACTGGAGAGACATTACAGGACATGTGACGAGCCGAGGGCTGTGTCTGCACTATAAGAAACCCCCAGATTCATAAGAAGGAAAGTGACTCCAAGGAAGTGGGCAAAGAGCCTCAGCAGACAGAAAGTCAAGTGAGTTAAACGGCCAACAGGCACGTGCTTGTATAAGACAAATCACTAATAATCAGTTAGACCCGAGAGTGCTGGGGCATCTTTCCAGCAGCATCTGGAAGCACAGGCATTTGTCCCAAAGCCTGTGAAATACCTGAGACCTGGGAATGGCCTCCTGTGGGGGGTCAGCTTAGGGACACCCCTGGATTTGCCTGGCAGAGCCTCTCCCAACTCAGGTGGGGGTGCCTTGAAGACAGGGTGTCCCCAGGCCGGAGTCCCCAAAGACAGGATCTCCCCAGAGATCAGAGTCTCCCTGGGTTCAGTGTTGCCGGGGAGGGTCCCTCCCATCTGCCCACAGGGCACCCCCTGGTCTGTCACAAGAAACGGGCCACATGGTCGCTGCTGAGGATGAAAGGTGTCTGGAGGCAGAAGCCGGGCCCCCTTGGTCTTGCAGAAGGTCGTCCCACCATGGGGGGAGGGGGCAGTACCTGGGGGGGAAGGGCACGGAGCAGCGCTGGGGGGCCCTCGGGGAAGGCGGGAGGCGAGGCGGGTGGGCTGCAGGGCCTCCCGTGAGCGCCCCAGAGCCGGACGAGCCCCCCCAATCCCCGCACCCGGTCCTGCGGGAGAGGGTGGGCGCGGCGGGTCTTCCCTCGCTCAGGGATCGGTGCCCCGCGTCCTGCTGTGCGGTGGGCGCCAAGCAGGGTCCTGGGTGCCGCCCCGAGATGTCCGGGCGCCGTGGGGAAGGAGAGCGGAGACCCCGCGTTTCCAAGCCACACACACACACACACACACACACACACACACACGCACACACGGCGAGACCCCAGGCGCCTCGCCTTCCAACCCCTCCAGAGGAGGGACCTGGCGGAGGCGCGGAGCGTCCGGATCAGTGGGCTGGGGTGGAGTAGGGCCCGCGCAGCAGACGAGCTCCCAGATCATGAGGAGGGCCTCCTGGTCAGGGACGCTGTGATTTCCAATAAAAATAACGACCATGAGCAACTACAACTGCCTCACATGCAAGCAAGAAAGAGCGGATGAAGGGAGTCGTGAAGGAGCCGCGGTGCCGCCTGGGCAGCCCGGACCCTCGATGCGCCGTCTGGGGGGTGGATTCTAAACCCACCTGCAGTTCTTCCCCTAAGCCTCTTGGAAGGAACTCCATCCCTCCCCATACGGGCCTGCAGGTCCCCTCCCCAGGACAGCCCCCCACACCACCCCCGCCCCCACTGCTCCACGTGTAGGCGGGGCCCCTACGAGAGCCTCTGGCCTGCACGGTTGCAGGCCCCTCGCCTGTGCCCACACTCCACTGGGAGAATACGGTAGAGGTAACGGAGACCCTGCACCCCAAGCTCACGCCCTTTCCAGAGTTTACCCCTTGAGGACTTTCCTGGAGCTGTCCTTGCATTTGCACATATACACGCACACCGGCTTGCACACGCAGACAAGCACACCCACCACACAACTGCTCAGACACTGTCCTTGTCAGTTTAATTTGTAGGAGCTCTTCTATTGGTCATAGTAACTCTACCTGTTATCTATGTTGGGTTTTATCCTTCCAATAGGTTCTTGACATTTACTTTGGGATATGATGTCTTTTACCAAAACAAGTTTTTTTTGGGGGGGTTGGGTTTTTTTAATAAATTTATTTTATTTATTTATTTTTGGCTGTGTTGGGTCTCATTGCTGCGCGCCGACTTTCTCTAGTTGAGGCGAGCAGGGACTACTCTTCGTTGCACTGCGCGGGCTTCTCATTGCAGTGGCTTCTCTTGTTGTGGAGCACGGGCTCTAGGCACGCAGGCTTCAATAGTTGTGGCACGCAGGCTCAGTAGCTGTGCCTCGCAGGCTCTAGAGCGCAGGCTCAGTAGTTTTGGCGCACGGGCCCAGCCACTCCACGGCATGTGGGATCTTCCCGGACCAGGGCTCAAACCCATGTCCCCTGCATTGGCAGGCAGATTCTTAACTACTGAGCCACCAGGGAAGCCCACAAAACAAGTTTTTAAGTTTTTAGATAGTAAGACTTCCCTGTAGAACACTTGGGTTCTCTGGCTTGCTCAAGGAGGATATACTCCCCACATCATTTTCTTTTAATATCTTGTATGGTTACCTAGCAAGTACGTTCATACTTTTTGTTTCTCCATGTGCACAGCCTGTCTGGAAGGAATTTCAGTGTGTGATGATTTTTTCAAATTATTTTTAACAGGAACTTCCTGGAGGCAGGAGGCTACAAACACAAACACGTGAATATATATTCTTCATTCTTCCTTCACTACGTAAAGAGAGCAGATCAAATGCAGCCAAGGACGCCCCCTGGGAAGGAGCTGGAGGCTGGCGGATATTTAGGGCCAGTCTAGTGCCCAATAGAAAAACAGGCTACGCACATGCACAGACTGCAGAAAAGGAAATCCATCGTTAATGATATGAAAAGACAGTCAACCTCAGATATAACAAAAGATAACTAAACCATACTGACACCCATCTTCCACCTCTCAAGGCAAAACCCCCAAAGTTTGACAATACACTCAGTTAGGAAGTGTATCTGTCAGCTGCTGCTACATAACAACCAGCCATGACGTCTCATGGATGGGACAGTTGAAATTTATTTCATTCCTGAATAAGCCAGGGCAGCTCTGCTTAAGACTCCTGGGGCTGCCTCAGGTCCGACTCTCACCGAGGGGCTGTGGGTCAGTGGGGAGGCTCAGGCCAACGGCAGTGGCCACCT
Source organism: Globicephala melas (assembly GCF_963455315.2). Taxonomy (NCBI): domain Eukaryota; kingdom Metazoa; phylum Chordata; class Mammalia; order Artiodactyla; family Delphinidae; genus Globicephala; species Globicephala melas. The sequence goes on along the minus strand of NC_083317.1, from coordinate 487,216 downwards.
GGGGAAAGCTGTCCTCGGGTAGAGGTCAGGGGTTCCCAGGCAGGCAACAGGTGAGAAACAGGTGAGTCTCTTCTGGCCTAGTGGGCACCGTGCTCACCCCCTCAGCCCCCATCCCAGCATCTGAGAGCTAGGGACACACTCCACCGTCAGTGGTGAGAACTCCTCCGAGCTCTGCCACGGGGACAAGGGGAGATTGAGTGCAGTGGTGCAGCTGCTCGGGAGGGTGACACCCCAGGACTCAGCGGTCCCCCCACCCTGTGAGCCTTGTGCAAGACGCACGCGAGGTGGAGAGACACAGCAGACGCCAAGGGCACACACGACCCCGTTCACCCAGATGTCAGCCCACGGGGAAAACTGAGCCTTTGCGTGGGGAGTGTGCCCTTGTGCCGGATGGCCTACGGGAAGCCAGAGCGCGGTCACCGTGGAGCAGGGCCGTTGGGGTCAGGGGTCAGGGTGAGAAGGGGTCTGTGACGGGAGAAGGCCGATCAGGACATGCACCTTCCTGAATGTATCTTCTATTTCACAATGCAATGGTGAAGGAAATACGGAGAAAGGACGAGTGAATAAAGTAAGTAGGGGTCTCTAAAATAAAAGCTGATGTGAAAGGTCCGGGCCATGGCCTCCAGGCTAACGCGTTAACTAGGAACAAAAGTCAGCATTTGATCTGCTCTCTTAACGCAGTCAAGGAAGAATGAAGAGTATATATTCACATGTGTTTGTGTTTGCATAAACACTGAATGGGCGCAAAGAGGGAATTCAGTGATTTCCTGCAGAGGTTACGCAAGGGCTGCTGGGGACCCGGTGGTGGGGACTCTCTGCACAGCCCTGGTTTTTGAACTACGTGATGCGTTGCCTATTTTAAAAGAACAGGTTGGGGCCCTCCTGCAGCTCCTGGTGTCTCCTGGCCCTCCTAAAGTAACGCCGACGCTCACGCGCTTACAGCTCCAAGCCTCAAGGATGCTGCCCTACTGGGGCAACACGGCTGCCTGCCCAGGCCTCTCCCACGATCCCTGCAGGGCCCCACGCACACCTCTCACCCCCCAGGATCCCTCGTCCCTCCCTCGGGCATCATTGGCTCTGCAGCACCTGGACCAGGTCGGTTGCCCCCAGCCCAGGGGGCTCTCCACCGCACCCCCACCTCCCTCACTGCCAAGGCCCTGCAGGGACCCTCCTGGGACCCCCACCACTGGGCCTCAGCCCCTGAGCTTCCACTGAGGGATGTCGGTGCCCAGTGCCCAGGACCCCCCTCCCAGAGCCCAGGTCCAACGCTTTGAGCTCTCCCGCCAGGACGTGGGACCCGGCCGCATGTCAGCAGCACCTCCCCAGGAACTCCCGGCCCTCTGCCTGTCCTCACCTTGGCAGGTCCCCGCCCATCAGGCAGCGCGGCCTTCACCCCTCCATGTGACGGGTTCTTTCCCCCAGGACTCCAGGTGCTCTGGGACCCTGTGTCACCTTGGGCTGCACCTCCATCTCCCCCCACCTGCCTCCCCACACCGGCACCTCACGGGGTCCCCGTCCCAGCCGCTCGGCTCAGCCCTCCCCCAGCCCACCCACGGATCCCCTGCATACACCCCACAGGCACCAGTGTGTCCTCACTTTACTGGAGGCCCCAGGTGACAGAAGGTGACACCACGAACCCAGACACACCTGCCCCCCACACCCTCCCCTCTCTGGGCCCCGTGGGATGTGTCTGGAGGGGCCTCCGGGGGAAGCAGAGTCCAGTGAGGTCCCCCGCCCGGCCATCACTCCCGCCGGGCCTCCAGCTGGTCCAGCACCAGTGCCGCCTGGGTCTTGGCTTCCTGCAGGAGGCCGGAGATGCGCTGGCGGACCTGACAGACACAGGGGCCCCGTCACCACCCCAAGCCCGCCACCAACCCCGCTGGCCCCACCTCCCCGCCACCTCCCTGGGCTGTCCACTCTGGGTGACCCCAAGCCCCTGACCTAGGGGTCCCCAGCTCCTCATGGGTCTCTTGGTGGTGACGGGAGGGGCCCCTCTGTCTTTCCTGAGATTTGGGGCCAGCCAGCCCCCACCCTCCCAGTCTCCCCACTTTAGCCATGACTGCCAAGGGCAGGGCTGTGTCCTTGAGGCCTTAAGGGCCAGGGCTCAAGCGGCCTGTCCATCATCTCAATGCTTCCCTGATGGCCAAGCCCAGCCCAGCTGGAGAGGCAGGTGGGGACAGGCTGACGCTCGAAAAGGCCGTGGCGCTCCCATTCCGAGCCGCGAAATCACTTTTTAAAGATCGTCACAAGATCACAGAGACACATGGGCAGTGGCCAGGGCTGGGAATGGGGGTGACTGTGGGGCATCCTTTGGAGTGATGAGAATATTCCAGACCTTGATAGAGGTGGTGGTCTCGCAACCCCGTAAGTGGGCTTAACGCCACTGAATTGTATCATCTAACACAGTGAGCTGCACGTTTTGTGAATTTTCCTCCAATAAACAGTAACAATGAAATGATCACAAATGCTGAAGTGGGATCATTGCTTAGGCTGGAGACTGTTCTTTGAGACCCTGTGCTGCCAGCGCTACAGCCCAAGCCACCTGGGAGAGACCCCTGCCCTGGTCAGAGCCCCCTGGGAGGGAACTAGGGGGTGCCGGCAGGCCCCCAGGCCACCTGCCTCCACAGAGGCGCTGAAAGACGGCCCCAGGCGTCCCCGACGCCTGCGTTCTGCCGGCCAGGCCTCGTCCACCCTCAGGAGCTGGAGGAACTACTCATCTGATGGACACTTCCCTCCCTTGAGGACCTGCTGGCCAGGTGCCCTGGGCCCCAGGTCTGGGAGCCACGGCCCGAGGGCAGCCTCCAGTGCCCTCGGCGGGCCCGGCCCACACCCCTGCCCACCTGGTCCTTAAACGCGTCGTCGGTGACATCCTTCAGGTTGATGAGCACGTTGAAATACGCGCCAAACACACCCGTCTCCAGGGCCTTCACCGCCACCTACAGCAGCCAAGGGCAGGGCCGTCGGTACCGGGGGCAGCAGGGCCTCGCCCTGCCCACTCCTCAGCCCAGGGACACGGCCTGGGGGCCTCACGCCTCATCCGTGAAGACGGCAAACTGACCAGCCCAAGGGTTCCCTCCAGGCGGCAGGGCCGGCCCTCTCCCCACAGAGAGAAGCAGCTCGGCCTGGCCCCCTCCAGAGGCAGATATAACAACCAACCCAAGGAAACGAGGCTCCTCCCCTCAGGATGGGCTGCGGACACGCAGAGCCGGCCCTGGCGTTCCTGGTCCCCAGCCTCTGCGCACGGCGCGGGCTGCGGACGGGGTGCCTGTGCACATCTGCAAGCCCCTGGGTTCTGGAAGAGGGGCGGTGGGAAGGAAGGAAGGGACGGGGTCTGCGGGATGGTTAGGGGTGGCCTCTGGAGACACACTCGAGTTTCTGCTTCTCTCTGCCGCGCGACCTTTCACAAGACCTTAATGGGTGACGGAGCCGGGCCTGCGGGCTGAGACTGACCGAAACGCCCTGTGAGCGCTTGTGCCTGCCCGGCTTGGTGAAGAGCTGTGATGCCCAGTGCCCCTCCGCACATCGCCCCCGCAGCGGGGCTCCACAGCGTACCTGCAGGTCCGACCGGCAAGCCAGGTTCGCGCACAGGGCCAGCTCCTGCAGCGCCGGCCACAGCGAGTTCACCGTCTCCGCCAGCGCCAGCGGCACGGCCACCGCCCGCCTCAGCCCCTCCTGCAGGGCAGCTGCGCGTCTGGAAGCAAGAGGGTCAGTGGTTAGAGCCCAGGGCGCCCGGACACTGCTGGACCCACCTGATGGCTCCGCTCTGAGCAGACGGAACCAGGGTGGGGACCACAGGGAAACTGTTCTTCAATCACAACACACCCCAGTGGGGGACTGACTGGTACCAGGGCCTCCTGAGGCGTCCGGATGTCCGCAGCCAGCGCTGCGCTCACCTGTCCTTGTCCTCAGGTGTGTTCTTGGGCAGCTTCGTTGCTTTCTGCCGGAGCAAACACAGAAACGCGCGGGTGACTGACTGTGATGAGGGGACACGGGAGCCTGGGGCAGGGCGGGGCTTCACGCAGGGCCCACACCACCCCCGAGGTCGGTTCCGTGGATTAGAGCCCTGGGCTCCTGGCAGAGGAGGGCAGGCGACCTGGCGCAAGGCCCCACGTGGTCAGCACTGGAGGCTGGAGAGGAGGGTGGAGGGGAGCGGGTTCTCCAGCCCCAGGCCTCCCAGCCTCCAGGCAAGGCAACCGCACAACCCCCGAAGTCCAGGTGTCATGGTTCAGGCCGTGTCCGCGCATCCCCGAGGGGCCACACAACCCAGGCCTCCTCTGAGGAGCCATCAGCCCATGTGTCGCCCGCCTCGCCGCTGCCGGGCAGGCCTCCCCCGTCCCGCACCCCATGCTGTGAGCACCCGTCCAGCCCCGCTCGCTCACACCAGCGCCCGAGGCCTGCCCGCGTGCCGGGTCCAAGGGCGTAGCTGGTGGGGAACATGCCTGCTGGGTCGTAGGTTTCGCCAAATCTCCGCCCAAAACCGTTAACAGTCAGCGGGTCCATCAACCCTGCATGAGCGTAAAGGATCCCTGGACCCGACCGGAACCAGATTCGATCAGCATCCTGACCCGACCAGAACCAGATTCTGTGACCATCCTGGACCCGACCTGAGCCGGGTTCTGTCACCATCCTGACGTTCCCCAGTCTCCCCGGGCGCCCCTCCAGCCTCCTGTCTCCTGTGACACGTGTCTTTTCCGTGTGGACCCACAGCAGCTCCTCCCGAACACGGGGACCTGCTGACTCTGCTGCAGACCCAGGTCGGGGCGGGGCTGGGGGGGCAGGAGGGTCTCCACTGGGCAGAGCTTTGCTGATTTTCGTCAGGTCTGACTTTCACGTGGCCACGCCTGTGTCTGGCTGAGGGGGGCGGCCCACCCTCAGGGCTGCAGTCTGATTTATTTTCTGACTCACTGTGAGGTTTCTCTGGTGACTCCACCTGAGGTTGCACATGTATTCGGTGCAAGATAAGGATGTTTTCTTATTTTTGTTCAAAAGTTTGTCTTCCTGCTGCTCACTGGGGACCTAGACCAGTGCAGTGTCTATCATACTCACACGCGTGTGTGTGTGATCGCCGGTCGGGTGTGTCTTCAGTCTAACCATTCTATGTTAGGTTTTCTCTAAACCACACCTCTTTGCTGACTACTTTTCTTTTTCCTTCCTGCCTTTGGATTAGGGTTTCATTTTTCTACTGTCCCCTCCAGTTGTTTTATGTTTGTCTTATTTCTAATCTCTGGCGGCCAGAATTTTTCATATTTGTTTTTAATTACGTGTTGTTACTTACATGCACACTGATGCCTCTACTCGAGCCCCTCAGTATCTGAAGCGCCTCAGACCACAGACAGCTAGAGGTGCCCTGAGAGAAGTGCAATAATTCTGGCCTGGGGAGGCCGTTTAAACTACGACACAACACCAAGGAAAGAGCAAAAGAAAGACTGAATATTCGACGACATGAAAACACAAGGCTCTGATGGTCAGAAACCAGCACAAGCAAAGTTGAAAGTCAAACAAGCTGAGACTCCCTGGCTTATGAAAAGGCCTAGGCAGCACCACGCAGAACAGAGAAGAAAAGGACACCTCACTTTCCTGAGAAGGAAATAAAACCGCTGCAGAAAGTATGAAAACGCTCCTCCCCCTGCCCTGCCCACGTGAGACGCTCGCACCAGGGCAGCACCAAGAGACGCACGTGACCACCAGGTCCAGTGGCCGCGGCGTCGGGGCAGACGGCGGGAGGGCCACTCCAGGGCTCGATCCACACAACCTCTGCAAGGACCACTGGGCAGCACCCTCCACGTGGGAAACACACCCACCCTGGGGGGAAAGCCCGTCCACGAGTCGCTCCTACAGCCCGTCCACCGAGTGCCCAGTGACGGAGGCCAGCTGTCCACACTGCCTGTCCCAGGTGCTGACTGGACCTGGCCAGAATCCCCAACAGGGCTGGTCCAAGGCCTCCACCCCAGGCGACCCCAGAACACCGGGCCACTGAGCCGGGGGTGTCCCTGCTCCAGGAGGACATAAGGTGAAAGATGCAACTGGACATCTGCCTGCCGCCACGTGCGTAAGAAAGGAGGAGAAAGGGGAGACCCAGTTCTGCCCAAATGCACACAAACATCTCAGGGAGACGCACGCACTGGGGCTGCACCTGCTTGGGCAGGGGGACAACACACCAGCTGCCCTCTGCCCCTGTGAACTCTGAACCCCTGAAGCTTTCACCCATTTTAAAAAGCAAATAAACGAAATTAAAACGTAAAAGAGCATAGGGGAAAGGTGTCAGTCTCTGTACCCCGCCCCCGGGGACCCAGCTTCTGTCGCAGGGTCACCTCCTCCCGCAATGCGACATCCTAGACTGTCCCCGTGCGGATGTGGCACTCACGTCGGGGCAGCCAGCCCAGCAGCCCCCGAGGTCGCCTGGCCCAGGTCCTCCTGCCCCGTCCCCCACCCACCCCCGAGGCGGCTCTGGATGCCTGCTGTCTGTCGGGAGCTCATTCCTTCCCAGGCGTGTCTTCCTACCCCCGTGGAGTACGAGCGCCCTCATTCCCGCCTCTCCCGGGTCCTCTCTGCTGTATCTGCCTTCAGACACGCCTGGGGCTTCTTGACCTTGAATTCGGACCTCGACCTTCCTGCAAGTTCCCCATCCCCTGCCCGGTCTGATGGACGTCCCTCCTCCGCTGCCCCCTGGATGGGCACTGCCTGGATGCAGCCGCCCACGTCCTGTGCTTCTGAAAGTGCCCGGCTCCCCCGGGGCCCTTTGTGTCTCATGGCTGAACATCTTCTCTGATCTCTGAGACCATGACCCACAGCGTTTCTTCTGTGAAGATTCCTGTTCCCGCCCTTCCCGGGATGGGAGCTCTTCCTTGGGGACTTTGTTTTCCTCCGGCATCTGCAGGTCTGGGTGTCACCCATCAGCAGGACTCAGGGACGTGGGCAGGGGGACGCTGAGCCTGGCTGACCCTCAGGACAGGTGCCCTTCTTGCCCCTCCCCCAGCCTGCAGAGACCCCGACCTGGAGTCACGCCTGCACCACACCCGCCGAGCTTGGCCCTGCACGAGCGGGGGGAGGGGGGTGCCCAAGAGGGGCTAGACCACTGTCTCCTCCCTCCAGCCCCCGGGGTCTACAGACAACTGTGCTCGTGGCAGCCCCTCCCCCTCCCCCTGTGACCCTGACCCACTTTTCTCTCGTCCGGACCCCGTACTGTCCACCGACCCCACTCTCCCTCGGGGCTGCCTCTGCGGGGCTGGTGACGGAGGCCCGTCTGCACGCTCACCAGGTAGGCCTCGAAGGCCCGGGCGTCGGCGTCCACCATCGCGGTCAGCTCAGTCAAGGCCGTGTGGAAGGGTGGGACCAGGCGCCGCACGGTCGCGTCCAGGTGTTCGAACTGGCGCCGCCCGTAGGTCATGAGGCCGGCCATGGAGGCCAGCGCGGCACCCTGGGGAGAGTGCCCTGTGCGTGGGACCAGCCCCAGGCTGGGCGACGCCCCCAACCCCGGCCGTCCCCCCCGCATCCTCGCCCAGGCCCCACTCACCATGGCTGCACTGGCTGCGGCCACGGAACCGCCCCCTGGGGCTGCCGAGCGGGCGCCAACCTCACGGACGAAGGTGCGCAGGGGCTGGTCAACCAGGCTCTGTTCTGGGCCGATCTCGGGGACCAGGTACCTGCAGGGGTGGGGCTGGGAGTGAGGGTCTGCATCGTGCAGGGGCGGGAACAGGGTCCTGGGTCGTTGCAGCCAGGCCGTAAGGGTGGGGTTGGCCAGGCTGGGGGCCCCTGATTCGCACCAGTGTGTGGGGGGGGCAAGGATGTGGGTCCAATATGCAGAGTGGCTGCCCCGGGGAGGGGCTGTGACCAGCCAGGAGCTGCGTGAGGACAGAGTGGGACCTTGTCGGGACCCCACTGGGCCCCCCAGCAAGCTCCCAGCCCCACGCCTGGCGACAGAGCAGAACTCTGGAGGACTGAGGGGGTCTCCATGCAGGGGCGGGGGGCGGGGGCTGCTCACTCGATGATCCGCTCCTTGGGGTTGAAGGGGGACAGGGAGTCCAGGCCCAACCGGTTCACCACCTGGAAGAGGGGCCGGTGAGTGGAGTCCCCTTGACCGGCAGGTCCCACCCCTGCCGCCCGCGGGGCACCCTGCCCTGGTGGGGAGCCTGCAGGGCACAGCTGCCGCACCCCATGCCCACCAGCAGCCCTGCCGGCTGAAGGCCTCACAGACAGCAGGCACCCTGCCTGGGCTCCGGACACACCACCAACCCACCGTGCTGCTCCAGGGAGACCAAGGCCCGTGGTGACCCCATCCTGCCCCCACAAGAGCCTGTGCCGGAAAGGGACCAAGAAAACTGCCTCTTTGGACAGGATTCCAGCTCCTCGGGTGTCAGGGTCTCTCTGGTTCTTAAAGGCTGGGAGCTGCCTGATCTGCCCAAATGTGAGACTTGATATGTGAGGAAAAGTGAATTTTACCCAAATTCAAAATTAAGTTGGAAATATCCCCATTTTGGAGTAGAATTCTTTCCACCAAAAACCACTCAGGACACTTTATAATGCTCAATGCCATCACACAGTTCCAACCCCTCTGAGCCACACAGGTGACATGTTCCACACAAAACAGAAAATGACAAGCGCAGCTTGAGGGAAACGAAGCAGCAGGTCCCGGGGGACGGTCATGAGGTCTCCCTGAGGATGTGGAAATGGGGCAGAGAGCGCCCAAGGGCTGGCGGTAGAGCCGGCAAGCAGCCCGCCTGCCGCAGAAAACCTCAGAGTGAGGAACAGAACTGTCAGAATGGAATTCAGCACCCGGCAACGCTGGCAGCAAGTGAAGGAAACCATTCACAGCCAGAAGTGACCAGAAATGCCCAGAAAGACCTCCTCTCCCAGAAGCTGGGTCCACCCTGGAGACATCTGCGACCTCTCACGAGTAGGGGTGGTCTCGAGCCCACAAGAGCTGTGTCAGACGGGAGACCCTTGAAAGAGGACATCTCCAAGGATGAATCTTGGAAAAACCACCCATCACAGGAAATACTGGGATACTTCCCAGTCTCGGCCTTCCGTTTGGTGAAGCACGAAAACAAATCTTTCCTGGGAATTCTAACCTGACGGGGAGGTGGGCCACCGTTCACACAGAATTCTCTTCCTGTGTGGCACCAAAGCTCCAAGCAAAAGGCTCATCTAAAGTGGCCCAAACACCTAACAGAGGCAAACACAAACTAAACCAGGTGACCAAGAATTAACACAGACGAAACTCTAAAGAACAGGCCCTCACGATCCAAAATCACAAAGCGCGTGAAGAAGCAGCACCATGAGAATCAGCAGACACAACAGTCTGCAAAATCAGACTTTCAAGGACTGCAGACCTCAGAACTTTCAGATAAAAAATATAAAATAATATGTTTTAAAAGACAGTAGAGGGCTTCCCTGGTGGCGCAGTGGTTGAGAGTCCGCCTGCCGATGCAGGGGACAAGGGTTCGTGCCCCGGTCCGGGAAGATCCCACATGCCGCGGAGCGGCTGGGCCCGTGAGCCATGGCCACTGAGCCTGCGCGTCCCGAGCCTGTGCTCCGCAACGGGAGAGGCCACAGCAGTGAGAGGCCCGCGTACCGCCAAAAAAAACAAAAAAGAAGACAGTAGAGAGCGTCAAACACATTAATAAGGAATAAATAAATGTGGGAGAGGTGAAAGCTTCTTAGAGAAAAAGGATGAAGTTAGAAAATTCTCGATGCTCCTAATACTTGCGGCTGGAATTTTAAGAGGAGCAGGTCACTTACACATTCTTAAACTACCTCCCCAGGGAGTCCTTATTAACAACAAAAGGAAAACAGAAACACTGCAGTGATAACCCTGGGTCAGGGATACCAGCTTGACCAGAGGACCCAGGTAACGCCCTGAGGGGGACACTCCATCACTTCTGTGCTACTCCTGCCGGAAACGCACAAGCACACACCGCCCTGAGACAGGTCAGACCGGCACCCAGCGAGCGGCGCTTCACAAAGCCACCAGCCAGTGCTCCACAGTCCGTCACGGTCAAGGAAAGACGGGGAGAACTGGGGACCTGATCCAGATTAAAGGCCATAAAAGACAAGCCAGCCGAACCCTCTGCTGCTCTGGGGCAGACCATGGACAGGGGGGCACGGATGCGATTTGATTCCGGTCTGCAGATTAGACGCCAGGCTGTACCGTGCTGGATTTCCTGGTTTTGATCATTGCACTGTGATTGTGTAAGAGAACGTCCTTGATCTTAAGAATTGCACCCTGACTAAACAAGGGGTAAAGGGCACAGTGTCTTCAATCTACTTTAAAATGTTCCAGAAAAAAATATGATTATGCATGGAATACAGAAATAGAGTGATACAGCAGATGGGGCCAAATGCAACAATAGGTGAACCTGGAGAGCATAAAAGAGCTCCGGGTACTGTGCTCGCACCTCTTCTGTGAGTAGGAAATTACATCAAGATAAAAAGTTACACAAAACTTTGTAACTGCTAGAAAGAGAATAGACCCAGCCATAAACTGCATCAGTGATTGCAAAATGAAGGCTGAGAAAACCACAGTGAATACGGGGGAAAGAAAGAACAAAAAAGGCAGAATATGTGGAAGAAAATGCTACCGCAGTGTAACGGGTGTCGGTAAAGTGAAAGGACCAAAAACTGGATCAAAAATACAATGGAAGAAAATATTCCTGAAGCTAAACAAGAATGAACCTGTGAATCACAAGAAACCTTGTTCCAGAGAAAAAACTGATGTGGAACAATCCACAGCAAGACTCTTGTGGCAGCGTCGTTGACCCTCAAGGATAAGGATGGAATTCCTCAAGCATCCAGGAGGAAGAACCGGCCACCAGGTCAGGGTTAGCCTTAGACCTCCGCACAGGGACATTCATTCCAAAGGTGGTAACGACGTGTCTGCAACGCTCTCAGGAAAAGACTGGTGACTTGAGGTTTCGGTTGTCCTACGGTCTTGCAAGCATAACATCACAGAAAGACATTCCCAAACCTGCCAGAACCCACAGAATAAAGCCCCTGTGAGCCTTTCTTTAAAAATCTGCCTGTCTGTGAAATCCAGCCAGACAGATGGGAAAGGACAGAGATGCATAGTGACCTCACTTGTGTATAGAACCAAGATTAAGCATCTGTGGGTATTTAGTATGTGTGGATATGGTTACAGAAGGTCAATGTTATACACTGACAATGTAAAAATAACAACAAAGCAATTTAAATCTGGAACAGAGATGACCACTCACACAAGCGCATTAATTTTTTTGTCTCTCTTCACCAAGAGTCAACAGACATTGTCTAATATTGATAAACAGCTAAAGGATTAAATACATTATTTAAACTTAAAAAGTTAAGCACCTAGAACTAATAAATGAATTCAGCAAGGTAGCAGGATACAAAGTCAACACACAAAGGTCAGTGCATTTCTAAACACTAACAGTGAACAATCCGAAAAAGAAATTACAAAAACAATTCTGTTTCAATAGCATAAAATACTTAGGAATTAATTAACTTAACCAAGGAGGTGAAAGACTACAACGAAAACTACAAAACGTGATGAAAGAAGGCAAAGACAAATGAAGGGGAACACGGCCCACGTCCAGGGCTGGAAAGACGGTGCTGTAAGACAGCACCACCACCCAAAGTGGCCTGCGGAGTCAGCGCGAGCCCCGTCACAGTCCTGACGACGTCTTTTGCAGAAATAGGAAACCCCATCCCGGACACTGGTGACAGCTGCACAACTTTATACACATACATCAGTGGCCAGTGCACTTAAAAATGGTTAAAAGACGACAAATTTTATGTCATGTCTATTTTACCATAATTTAAACAACTGAAAAAATATTTAAGCACCAAAATAACCAGCTCCCTAAAAATAGCACAAGTCTAAAAAATCAGGAAATAGAGAAGGAAGAAAGACAGCAGTAAATGCTGTGCCGTTACTGTCTCATTCATTTCCTGTGTCTCACGTTATGGGAATGTAGATTCTTTTCTTAAAGTGTATATTATGCTTTCAGATGATTATTTCTTCAAAGCTACACCACTGAGTATAAGCTCTGTTGGCTTCCGCCAGACAGCAAAAGGCAGACCTCCCTCTACCGCACTTCACAGATAGTACGTTTCTGACAAATTGAAGGTTTGTGGCAACCCTGCTTCAAGCAAGTCTATTGGCACCATTTTTCCAACAGCATTTGCTCACTTTGTGTCTCTGTGTCACATTTTGGTAATTCTTGCAGTATTTCAAATCCTCCTCCGGCACAAAGATCAGGACTCTGTAAGCTCAGATGATGGTTAGCATTTTTTAGCAATAAAGTACTTTTAAAGTAAGTATGTACACAGCTTTTTTAGACATAATAGTATTGCAAACTTAATAGACTACAGTCTAGTGTAAACATAACTTTTATACACACTAGGAAACCAAAAAAATCGTGTGAGTTACTTTATTGTGATATTCGCTTTCTTGCAGTGGCCTAGAACCAAAGCTATGCTATCTCCAAGGTGCCTGTGCTGATAAAAATTAAGTCAAACTGATACATTTGGATAAAGTTTTTAAATTAATAAATCAAAAATAGAGATAAATATATTGTTATAAGGTAATTACCAGAATTCCTAAAAATAGACTAACTCCTCCATACAGCCCAAAGGAAACCACATACTCTCATGCCTAAAACTAGGACAACAGTAAGTCCAGACATACCTGCTAAATTAGTAGATACAAAAGGATAAAGTCAACTACCAAAAGACAAAAGCTTTCAGAGAGGGCTTCCCTGGTGGCACAGTGGTTAAGAATCCACCTGCCGATGCAGGGGACATGGGTTCGAGCCCTGGTCCGGAAGGATCCCACATGCCACGGAGCAACTAAGCCCATGCACCACAACTACTGAAGCCCGCGCGCATAGAGCCCGTGCTCCGCAACAAGAGAAGCCACCGCAATGAGAAGCCCATGCACTGCAACGAAGAACAGCTCGAAGAACAGCTCCCGCTCGCCGCAACTAGAGAAAGCCGGCGCCCAGCAACGAAGACCCAACGCAGCCAAAAATAAATAAACAAATAAATAAAACTTTCAGAGAAATCCAATCACGCGTTCATTATAAGAAACGCCCTCAAGACAAAATGACTCTGAGGCCAGAGCAACAGGACTGAGAAGGACGGCCACACCCAGAGCAGGCGGTAGGACCTGGGACCAAAGGAACAACTTTGTGAATAACCCATGGACACTAGATTCATGCACCCAAATCCCAACAGGCAGGGAGCGGACGAGGGGCAGGTCCTTCCATCCGCGGGACGCGGCTCCAGGACAGGCACCGGGCCCCGTCCTCTCTGCTGAAGTTTCACAAGACTGAACACATTTTAGGTCACAGAGAAAACCTCAACAGTGTTCCCCAAGTGAAAACAGTGTGATCTCAACTTCCAGGCACAGACAAGAAAACAAAGAAGGAGGAGGCCTGGCCCCGCAGACAGGGCCCCAGGCCCGGGGTGCAGGTGTCCGGAGCCCCCGACCTGCTCCCTGACTCACCCCCAGCCCCACCCACCAGCCGGAGCCGCTGCCCCTCCTCCAGGACGAAGAGGTTCTCCTTCTCGCAGTAGAAGGCGGCCACGTCCAGCAGGGCCTTCAGAGGCACCAGGCCCACCAGCTGCGAGCCCACCACCGGGAGGCTCAGCTCCTGCGGAGGTCAGAGGTCGGAGGTCGGAGGTTGGGGAGTCAGCGCCCAGGGGGCTGGGCTTGAGAGACAGGGGAGGGGACCCACCCTGCTCACCTGGGCTTCTCTGCAGGTCTCCTCGTAGACCGTGTGCAGCCCTGTGACCTCAAAGTCCAGGAGGTTCATAGACACCTGAGCCAGGTTCTTCTCATCCAGGTACCAGCCGATGCCCTGCACCTTTCGCAGGCGTCCTGGCTGCCAAGGAGAAGGCTTGCCCAGCCCGGCCCCGCCCAGCCTCTCCTGCGCCCCGCACTGAGAGCCCCTTGGCCCTGCATCCCCCAGCCAGCCCGAGGGCTCCCTTCCACCCCAGACACCCGGACGAGGGGGGCCGTGGCCTGAAGACCGTGCGGTGCAGCCAGGCAGCCGGCTTCAGGCAGGTCTGTTCCTCACTCGCCCATTCTCATCTGAGCCGGGAAAGGGCCTGCCCAACACGGGAAACCAAGGCCCCGAAGGGTCAGTGCCACGGGGCCCGCCCTGCACAAGCCACAGGCTCAGACCAGGCCGGGCGGCCCGGGCATCCCGCCCACATCCCTGTCCTGGGGCGGTCTCTGCCTCCCACCCCTTGCCCCAGAGGCCAGCTCCTGGCCCTCACTGCCTGGGGTGACTCAGTCTACCGTTCGGGCTTAGGCAGACTCTTGACGTCAGCAGAGCACAGAGAAGGATTCGGGAGTTGCCGTGTTTTTGTCTTGTGTTTGCAGACAACTGAGTGTTCAGCACGGAAGCTGGGCTCCCAGGGCCTCAGCTGCCTGGAAGGCCCAGGGCTCTGGGAGTGGGGCCTGACAGGTGGGCAGGGCCTCCTTCACCGGGTGTCTCTGTGTCTGTGTCCAGCTCGAACTTTCTGCAGGAGCGATACTCACACTAGGTGACAGCTATGATGGCAGACTTGGTGGATCAGGGCACCTGGGGGTACCTGGAAGTACCTGAGGCATCTGGAGGTACATAGGGGCACCTAGGGGTACCTGGGGTGCAGAAGCGGCTGTTTTCCTATCAGTGTGGAAATGATGCAGTATTTTAACCACAGCTGCAGCCCTGCAACTTCCATGGAAAATGTCCTTAAAGACCTGCTCCCCAGCTTCAAACCCTGGAACCCCGACCCTGCCGGTCCCACGTGGCGTGGACCCCGAGGCAGGCTGGTCAGCAGCCCCACGCGCGGGGCAGGGCCTGGGCCCCCTCCGGCGGCGGCACGGGTGCCCTCACGGCGACCCCGCGCCCGCCCTCACCTGGCCCGCCCCGCGGCCCTGCTCCCGGAGGTCAAGGGCGATGCGGTGCGCTTGCTCCCTGGTGCTGAGCAGGTTGACGTTGAACGCGATGAGGAACTTCCGCGCCCCCGTGACAGTGGCCCCCCAGCTGGGGACGAAGGAGCTGGGGCCGAAGTCGGGCGCCCACTCAGCCCGCTTGAGCTGTGGGGAGACCAGTGGGTGAGGGAAGGCGGAGGAGGGCCCGCCCTGCGGGGTCCGCCCCCAGACTGCCCACTGGGAGGGGACACCGCACCTTCTCAGGCAGGGCCTCGTACTCGCCGGCCCGGATGGCCGGCAGAGACTGGCGGCTGGCCGTCCGTGCTGCCTCGCCGTAGAGGTACACTGCAAGGGGCCTGGCCGGTCAGGCCCTCGGCCGGCGGGCGCTGCAGGACCCCCATTCCCGCAGCTCCGTCTTGCTGGCAGCGCCCCCATCTCTGAGCCCCGTCAGATGGGTGTGGGTGGTCGCTGATGGGCACTCTGTATGGGCCAGGACCCGTCCTCTGCCCACCCCTGCTGCCCCTGCACAGATGCCCCAGAAAAAGCCATTGCCCGCCCACAACAGGGGCTGGAAGGATATTCGTGTTTCTCTCCAACGTGCATTTTCATTGAACGAGCAACACGCCCGCAAATTAAGGAACGAGGAGGAGAGAAAACAAAACTCACCACCAGCTCTGACACCTGCACAGGGCAGGTGACACCCGTCCATCAGCCACATTGCAGGGGGCTGGACCTGTGCCCGGGCTCACAGGTCCGCCTGCTGCCCTGTGCTGGGCTTTTCCTTGATTTGGTTAATTCCCCAAAGAGACTGTTTAGGGGTCCCCGTCCGTCCTGCTCAAGTCCTTTACAGAGCGGCTCCTCGGTCCCTGCCTCCCTGACGGCTGGGACCCTGTCCCTGTGGTTTGTCCCATTGCAGGAGAAGCGGGACATATTCCCACCTGTCAAAAACCTGCATGGTAGGGTTTTTGGGTTTTTTTCTTAAAATGCATTTTTAAGGATGCAAGAGCAGAGAGCCTCAACGGATGGTTGTGGTTGAGGCTGCTGGGAAGTGAAGTGAAGTGAGGAGGGGCCGGCTGGGGGAGCCCCTGGGGTAGGCCGCCCTTCCCCAGGCACGCACCTGGCACACCCAGCTCCTCTGCCAGCCGCTGGCCAAAGGCCTGAGCACAGAGCACGCATTCGTCCATGGTGACGCCCCTCACTGGGATGAAGGGGCACACGTCCAGGGCGCCCATCCGAGGGTGCTCCCCTGCACAGAGATGGGGGCTGAGGAAGCTGGGGCCCAGGTGTGGAGCTCGGGGCAGACCCTGCACTCCAGCCCCCTGCACACGCACACCCGCACTGACCACAGGGCCCCGGGAGAAGCAGCCCCCGATTTCTGCGGCATCTCAGGGGTAAACCCCTCCCTCTCCTAAGAGCCGAGAGGATAAGTCCGAGCCCTCAGGGAGGGGCGCTGTCACCCGGCTGCCTTACAGAGGGTCCTTCTCAGAGCCCGAGTCCCACTGCGGGTCAGATGGCAGCTCCCGCGGCCCCCTCCCCCCAGGCGGTTCCTCTGAGATAAGCCTCCATCTCTCTTCACCAGTTGGGATCTCTTGTGAATTCCCTCCCCCTCTGTGGGCGTCCAGAGACCCTGCCCTTTTGACCAGCTCCCCGTGTGTCCACCGACCTTTGACCCTGCCGCCCACAGAATGTGTTTGGTTTGTGGGCTGTTGACAGATCGGGCTGTGTCCCCCACCCCCGCCCAGGGCCTGCACAGAGTGCGATCACCTCTCTGCCAGCCACTCCAGGGCCCCCTGAAACGTGGACGGGGTCCAAGGAGCATCCAGCCAGTGCGATGGCCCCATGCCCCTGGGGAGTCCTGCGGGCGAGGCCGGCCGTGCGCACTTGGGCCCTCACCTCTGTGCCTGCCCATGTCGATGAGCCGGTGGGCGACCCGGGCGGCGTTGAGGGCCCCCTCCACCACGTCCTCGGGGCGCCCCACGAAGGTGTAGACGGTGCGGTTGGTGGAGGGGCCAGCGTCCACGTCCAGCAGCACGCAGCCCGGGGTCTGCACCACCGCTCGGGAGATGGCGTCGATCACCTGGGGACAAAGCCAGGCCTGCGCCTCGGTCTCCCCATGCGGAAGAGGGGGCGGGAGCTGCAGGGGCCATGCCCGCCCTGCCCCCATTCAGACACGATGCGGGCGAGGACCTGGACATATGGGGGCCGGCACCCGGGCAGCACCCTCCGGGAGAAACTGAGGCAGGAAGCAGAAACCGGGCGCAGGGGCTCTCAGGGCCCCGAGAAGGTGACCCACAGGCCAAGGTCACAGAGGGGCAGGGCCCCAGTCCACAGGCCACCTGTGTCTGGGGGGCGGAGCGTGAAGGGCCCGGAACCTTCTGAGGCAGCAGGAAGGCCTGCCCAGCTCTCTGTGCCTCAGTTTCCTGCAGGTCACGTGGGGATGAGAGCGGCGCCCACCTCAGAAGGTGGGGAAGGGAGACGGGGTACCCCCCGGGGACCCTGAAATGGCCCTGGGGGTCGGGCTTCAGGGGCCCTGTTTTCACACAAGAGGCCAAGTGACCCCCCCGGACCCCAGGCCCAGACCTGGGCCAGGACCTGGCTGCCTGCCTGCTGCCACCTTCCTCACCCTTTCCAGAGAAGACAATCCCCAAACCGCACACTGAGCCGCATTCTCCTCGCCCTGAGCCCCTACACCGCCCCCCGCTGCCCCTGGTGCCTCACCTCCTGGTTCTTCCCCTCCGAGAAGTTGGGGACACATTCTACCAGCTGGGACATGGTCCAAGCCCTGCTGTAGACGCTCCTCTCGCCAGCAGAGGTGGGAAGGAGGCCAGCAGGGCCTTTATGCCCTCGGGCGGCGCCCCACCCCAGGGCCAGGCTTCTTATTAACCGAGTACATGGGGGAGGGGCAGAGCCAGGACCCGAGAGGCTGCCAGTGGAGGGCGAGGACTGAGGCCTCCACCCACGTGGGCGTGGGCTCCGCCGAGGGAAGTGCCCGTGGCCTGGACCCTCGGGGGAGGGTCCTCGGCAGGCGGCGGCTCAGGTCAGCCCAGGCTTGAGGCCCAGCTGGGTCCAGGGCCCCCTGGTGACCCTCTGGGTGACCGTCCGGTGACCCTCCAGGCCTTTTGTTCTTTGGCAGAACAGCCAAGCCTCAGGGCTGCAGGGAGTGAGAGGGACCATGTGTGAGGCCCCGGCACCAGCCCTGGCTCTCAGCAGAGGGCAGCACGCCTGGTCGGGCAGGAGAAGGGGCAGGGGGTGAGTGTGTGCGGGTGCGTGTCTGCCGGCGGGGCGGGCAGGTGAGGCCCAGCTCTCCCGGCTGCTGGCTGTGCTCCCCGAGGCCGGAGGGTCCCCACGAGGGCGACGCACCCCAGGTCAGCAGCACAGGGCCCTGAGCCCAGAGAGCCAGCTCGAGTCAACACCGTCTTGAAGTCCTTCGTGATTTTTGAACAGGGGATTGTTTCCATTCTGCAAAGGCCCACCGATCACATGGTCATCCTGGCAGCACATGGACCCCCACAGACCCCTCCCTCCCAAGAGCAGACTGCAGCCATCCATGCTCCTCCCGGAAGCAGGCCCCCACGCGGCCTTTGTGGGGTCAGCGTCTGGGCCAGTCACCACAGGGCCAGGAGAGGGGATGCCCAGATCCCTCGGGTCAGCAGCTCTCTGGTCCTTGGGAAGCCCCCCCCTCCAGCAGCTGCTCACGGGGACTGGAAGAGGGAGAAGGGCTGGGCGAGCCCAGAGACCCTGGAGGCTAGGGGCAGGCCCGTCCTGTCCAGCTGTGGCTCCCTGGGCTGACTGTGGGTGAACGTGGGTGATGGCCGTCCTGACCCCCGGGTCCCAGGAGGGGACGTGGGCACCCCGGCAGCACCTGGTCCTTTGCGAGGGCTTAACCAGGGCAGCGCTCCAAACTCAGGCCCCGACGCCAGGTCCCACCCGAAAGAGCCCGCAGGCCCAGGGGAGGGGGCCCAAAGTGCCCACCAGACGGCCCTGCGTCCCGCAGAGGGCCCCCAGGTGGTGGGGAGTCTCAGCAAGGGTAGTGTCTGGCAGCTGGGAGGGATGAGGTCTGTTAAGGGCTGAATTGTGACCCCCGCCCCCAAATTTATATGTCGAAGGCCTAATCCCAGCATAACTGTGCCTGGAGACAGGGTCTTTGCAGAGATAATGAGGTTAAAATGAGGTCACTAGAGTGGGCCTGATCCCATAGGAGTGGCATCCTTATGAGATGAGGACACAGACACCCACAGAGAGTGATGACCATGTGAGGACACAGGGAGGAGACGGCTGTCCACGTGCCCAGGGGAGAGGCCCCAGGAGGAACCAGCCCTGTTGCACCTGGATCGCAGATTTCAGCCTCCAGAACCGTGAGATGATAAATTTCTATTGTTTAAGCCGCCCTGTCGGTGGTATTTGTTACAGCACCTGAGCTGACTGAGACAGGGGCCAGTGCATCTGGGACACACAAGGCTGTGACAACCAAGGGACAGGGAGCCCTAGCACCTTCATCCTCATACCTACAGCAGAGAAGGAACCAGGAAGGTGTCCTGACTGCAGAGCCTCAGGGGGCCACCTGCCCTCTCCAGGCTCCAGGAGAGTTGGGGGCCAGAGGGCTCTGGCAGGAGTGGGGCTGTGTGTCCTACAGAGACGGTTCTGGGCCAGGGCTTGGCTACGGCTGGGAACGCAAGATGCAGGGACAGGACCCAGTGTGATGCTGGGACCAGTTTTTTTTTTTTCTTTTCTTTTCTATTTTTTTTCTATCTCAGGGGAGTGGGACCCGTTCTTGGGGGCAGTTTTGAGACATTAAAATTTTTGGCAGGTGCTAAAAATAGCTCCTGAATAGGGGACCCTAGAAAGCTCCACCACTTACAGGAAAAAGCCATCTCACCAGCACCCGGTTGCTGGTTTCTACCACCACCTTCCAACCAAAGGGACCAGGGCTCTCGATCCCAGAACCAGGCAGAAAATCGACGCCCTTTGCACACTGGCTCCCCTTCCGCTGGGGGCTCCTGCTTCCTTGAATCATCTCCCAAGTAAACTGCCCGTCCTGCGCCAGCCTCGCCGGCAGGGCGCACCCACACAGCTGCACGCGGGCACGTGGTTTAAAGCGCTGCAGTCGCTGTCTTGCAATTCCTGACTTTTGAAAAAGGGGCCTGTGTTTTCACTCCGCCCTGCAGATTCTGCAGCTGCCCTGCCTGCTGCGGAATCCTTGCCCCAGGCTCCGCCTTCGGGGAAACCCGCAGGGGGACGGACCGCTGCCCTTCCAAGAGGAGGCACTGCGACCCCAGGGGAGGGGACCAGGCGCCGTGTGTGCTGGCGGGTCCTCAGGGTTGGTGGCCTCGTTCCAAACACAGCGGGGCCTCTGCCCTCAAAGAGCAGCGGTAAAGGAGGAACAGCAAACAGACGACTTTTAATAGAGTGCGACCCGCTGTGCAGGTGTGGGCTGTGGGGCGGGCGGCCGGGCGCCGGCCGGCGTGTCGGGACAGCGCAGGCGTAGGCGTACCGGGCCCTGGCGCCCTCAGCGCGCCCTCCGGAGAGCGGACGAGGAGCGCGGCGCCCGGGTTACAACACGCGTTTATTGCAGGGAGGCGCGGGTCGGAGGCTTCAGCAGGCGAAGAGCGGGCGGCCGTCCTCCTTGGAGAGCTCGCACAGGCAGTTGAGCAGAAGCAGCGAGTCGCCCAGGAGCTTGGGGGGCACGACGTCGATGACCAACTTGCGCAGGGCGGCCGGGCTGCTGTGCAGCGGGTTGGCGCGCAGGTCGGGCCGCTGCTTCAGGATGCCGTAGGTGTTGATGAGGAACTCGCTGAACACGGGGTGCACAGCGCGCTTGTAGCCCAGCCTCTCCAGGCACGCCGTCAGCGTCAGGTAGCGGTGCGTCAGCTCCAGCCGCTTCTTCTCGTCCACTGAGCCGTCCAGGGACTTGATGGACGTCTGTGGGCACAGGCGCGGGCGGGCGGGCAGAACCGGGAACCCGCAGGCGGGGCCGTGGAGTGGGGCGGGAGGTGAGGCCCAGGCCCAGGGCCGGGGGCAGGGCAGGGGCTAGATTCCCCTAGCGCAGCTGCGTAGGTGGTGACACTGAGGCCCACAGCCAGGCCCCACCAGGGGAGCCGTCCCCCAGTTGCCCTCCAGCACAGTGTCAGGGAGAGCAGGGAGCGGCACCCCAGGCTCGCAGAAGGTGTCTTGCCAGCTGGGGCTAAGCGTCAAAGTACTCCCCGGCCTGGAGCCACTCCTGAGATGGGACCAGCTCATCGTGTCCCCGGCACATCTGCCTCAGACAGCACTCAGGCTCGCCCAGGGCTGCAGCTGCGTGGGCACCACGTGTGATGGGGCAGCAAGGGGACCCCGGGGCAGGGGGTGTTCTAGGGCAGGGAGGGCCCCCAGGCAGGGAGGCGCACCTGCTTGATCTTCTCAGGGATGTTGGACACAGTGAAGCCATAGAGCCGGGTCACCCCTGGGAAGACATAGGCCAGGATGCGCCAGTCCAGCTGGAAGGCGATCTCCCCAACGATGCGCCCGTCCTTCTCGGTGCCGGCAAAGCTCTGGATCTCTGCAAGGGGGAGGGGGGCGGGGGGGCCAGTGAGACAGGCTGGCCAGGACTCGGAGGGTCAGGGGCCACCCACCTTCCTCCTGCCTGTGCTCCAGGGTCCATTTCAGGGAGAGGACCGACCCGAACGCAGACACTGTGCGTTTGCGGTGAAGCCTCGGGAGCCCAGCAGAGCCTTCCGCAAGGCCCTGGTTGTGACCTGAGGGGGCACCCTCCTCCCCACTGACACCTGCCCTCCACTGTGAGGCCAACACAAATTTAAAAGGAAACTTTGAATTTTCTGTTGCCAAAGGGGAAAGAGAGCTTTCCTTTCCTCCCCGTTCTTGGCATGTTCCCTGAGCACCCTGATCCCAGGTCCTTTCTCCATCCCTCCCCCACTCCCCAACAAAGTGGGCGTAAACACTCTAAAAGCCTGTTTCACAGCCCAGCATTATTTTCTTGTCCCCGAGTCTGCTCAGCACCCAGTCTAAGTTGACCCCTCAGAGGCCCCAGCCCGGAGACCAGGTGAACTCGGGACGGGCTAGGCGTGTCCCCCACCTGAGGGTGGGTCTGGTTAACTGAAGGACATGTAAGTAACACGTGTGGATCCAGTCTGCGTAGCTCTGTCTCGGCAGCCCGCGTGCCTCGCATGCTGGGCTAGTGCTTGTTCGGTAATAAGACTTTCCTTTGTTGTGAATAGGATTGCTGCGCTGGCAGATTCTAATTTTAATTATTGCCCACCGTCACCCCGGCACATCAACCGCCCTCCCCTCCAAAACCTGCTCCCAAATCTCCCCTCCCCACAGCAGTCTCCGATGTCAGCAAGTCTTCCACCTGACAACCGTGATACGATCAATACCCTTCAAAACCACTGTGCTCTTTGAAGGTCACACTGCCCACTGTTATCACCGGGTGCACCTGACCTTGAGAGACGGCTGGGTGAGAAAGGGCCTGCCTCACGATGCCCGGGGCGCCCTCACCGACCAGGACACGCCCGGCTGGGGGGCGCGGGCTCTCGGCACAGCATCCGGTGCCTTCCACGCTCTGCCCTTTCTTCCCCACGGGAGACATTTAGTAACGTGCCCATTTCTAAAGCTTTTCCTAAAAGCCCTGCAACCTTCAAACCCGCCCGTGATCCAAACCCCTTCCAAGGGTGTCGGATGGTGCAGCCCTGCCAGGTCCGTCCACCGGGCGGGCAGTGCACAAACGGGATAGGTGCTCCGCGTGGAGAGCCGGCCCCCCGGTCCTGTTACCCACAAACACCTGTGCCCACCGAAGGCTCAGGACCCCCAGCACACAGAGAGCTCGGCCTGACTCCCCAGCCATGCCGGCAGGGCTCAGTGGCCCGGGGAGTTGCTGAACTGCCCCTGCGGGCTGTCTGTGTGGGCGTGAGCGCTGGGCTCCAGGACCAGCCCTGCCCGTGACCTCGTTCTGCTTCCCTCGGCCCCATCCTGTGACTGTCCACACAGCCCCCCATCCCAGAACCCCGCCCGGTCACTCTCCACAGGAACGTGATTGCCAGTCAGCACGGGCTTATCAAGGCCAGGGATCGGCAGCCTCCTCCTCTGTGGACACCAGGAGAGGCTGGGGGGACATCCGTCCTTCCGCTCCCTCGGCCGCGCCTGTGCAGGTGCTGAGTGGGGAGGACGAGGCCGAACTCAGAGCACTCCGGGTCTCAGGGGATGTGGGCCGGGCAGATGGGAGGGCCAGCATGGGGGCCGAGGGGGTGTGGGTGCCCGGGGCAGGGTGCCTCCCCTGAGCCACAAGACCCAGAGCCCTGTGAGGGCCCTGGGGTCACAAGGTCACAGGGTTGGGGGAGGCAGAGAGCCAGGTGTCCGAGGGCCCAGGAGAAATGCTGGAGACAGGGAGCCACAGAGGGTGTCGAGAAAGTAATCTGGCGGCTGCGGCCGGAGCGGCAGGACAGGGAGGCAGGTGACAGGGAGGTTCCTGGTAACAGGGGCTCGGACCCCCTCAGAGGGGCCCTTGAGGCCCCGAGCAACCAACCCAGCTGAGCCGGGCTGCTTCCGTTCCCTCCTCCAGGAGCGTCTCTGGTCCTTCCGTGGTTTGACTTATCCTCACGATGAGCCTTCGAGGGGCCTCAGGCTCCACTTCCACACAAAGGAACTGAGGTTGAGGGGCTCGCTGCGTCCCAATGACTTTTAACTCTTTTTATTGAGGTGTAATTCACATTATAAAATTCACTCTTTTCAAATATGCAATCCAGTGGCTTTTAGTATATTCACCAAGTCGTACAGCCATCACCACGGTCTACAAACCCTGTACCCAACTAGCACTCACTCGCGGTTCACGCTGCAGCCACACACCCGCCTTCTGACCCTATGGATTTGCCTACTCTGGACATTTCATATCGGTGGGATCCCATAATATGTGGTCTTTCGTGACTGGCTTCATTCGCCCAGCATGCTTTCATGGCACGTCCATGTGGTAACGTGTGTCAGGACTTCAGTCCTACTTATGGCTGAACAACATTCCGTTGTATGGATACAGCACATTCTGTTTATCCATTCCTCCATTGACAGGCATCTGGGCTGCTTCCACTTGTTGGCTAATATGAATAATGCTGCTATGAACGCTCATATAAACATTTTTGTGTGGACAAATGTTTTCAGGTCTTTCGGTGATATACCTAGGAATGGAATTGCTGGGACACGAGGTAACTCTATGTCTAACTTTTTGAGGAACTGCCAGACTGTTTTCCACAGCGGCAAGGTGTGTAGGTTCCAATTCCCCCACTCCCTCTCCAACACTGCTTATTGTCCGTCTTTTTTTTTTTTTTTTTTTTTGCGGTACGCGGGCCTCTCACTGTTGTAGCCTCTCCCGTTGCGGAGCACAGGCTCCAGACGCGCAGGCTCAGTGGCCATGGCTCACGGACCCAGCCGCTCCGTGGCATGTGGGATCTTCCCGGACCGGGGCACGAACCCGCGTCCCCTGCATCGGCAGGCGGACTCTCAACCACTGCGCCACCAGGGAAGCCCCGTCCGTCTTTTTTATTATAACCATCCTGGTGGATGTGAAGTGGTGTCTCACTGCAGTTTTCATTTGCATTTCACTGATGGCTGAGGATACTGAACATCTTTTCACGTGCTTATTGGCCATTTGTCTGCCTTCTTGGGGAAATGTCTATTTAAATTCTTTGCCCATTTCTGATTGGACTGTTTGTCTTTCACTGAGGAGTTGTGAGTGTTCTTATATATCCTGGATGCTGTTCCCTTATCGGATACATGATTTACACATATTTTCTCCCATTCCGTGAGTTGACTTTTCACTTTTTTGAAATGTTCCTTTGAAATACCAAAGTGAGTACCTTTGATAAAGTCTGATATATCTGTTTTTCCTTTTGTTGCTCATACCTTTGGTGTCACAGCTATGACTCTATTGCCAAATCCAAGGTCATAAGAGTTATGTCTATGTTTTCTTTTAAGAGTTTTATGGTGTTAGGTCTTTTAAGTCTGTGATCTATTTTTAGTTAACTTTCTACATTGTGTGAAGTCCAACTTCATTATTTTGCACCCGGATATCCACTTTCCCAGCACCGTTTGTTGAAAAGACTCTTCTCTCCCCACTGAATTGTCTTGGAACCCTTGTCAAAGATCCAACCTGTAAATGCATGGGTTTATCTCTGGACTTATTCTATTTCATCGACTTGTATGCCTGTTCTTATACCAGTACCGTGCTGTTGATTACTGTAACTTTATAGTAACTTTTGAACTTGGGAAATGTGTGTCCTCCGATTTTATTCTCCTTTTTCAAGATTGCTTTGCCTATTCTGAGTCCCATGCATTTCCATACAAATTTTAGGATCAGCATGTCAATTTCTGCAAAGGAGCCAGGTGGGATTTTGATAAGGATTTGCATTGAGATTTGTGGATCAATTTGGGGAGTTTTGCCATCTTGATAATAGTAAGTCTTTTAAGCCATGACTGCAAGATTTTTTCCATTTATTTAGGTCTTAATTTCTTTCAACCATGTTTTATAGTTTTCAGTGTTCTCCTTCCTTAATCACTTAGCAGTGCTGTACAAGGTACCCAGGAATTAAAGCTGAGAACCAGATACACTGCACAGAAACATGTTAGGGAAAATGGGGCCCATGGAGGAGCAGGCTGCAAACTCTCCCTTCTGTATTAATACATTTATCTCATCAGAAATCAGTCCTTCTCCCTGCTTCCCTAAAGTATAAATTAGGCAGAAGAAACGAGCTACACCTGAGAGGATCTAGAAATCATGTCTAGCCAACTTGGGCCTTCCAAGATCCAGCCAAAAACATATTCCTCAAAGAAAAAGTGTCAGTAAGATTGATAAACCTCTATCCAGACTTATTACAGAAAAAAAGAAGACAAAAATTACCACTATCAGAAATGAGAGATGGCATCACCACAGATTTTACAGACATTAAAAGGATAATAATGTAATACTAACAACAACTTTATGCCAATAAATTTAACAACTCGGATGAAATGAACCAATTCCTTAAAAGATACAAAAGCTCACTTTTGTATCTTTTTTTGTGAGTGAACTACCAAATCTCACTCAAGAAGAAATTAAAAAAAATTTGAACAGCCTTATATCAACTAAGGAAATTGAATTTGTTGGGGTGGCGAGAGAATGTTCCTACAAAGAAAATTCAATGCTCAGATGGTTTCAGTGATGAATTTTACCAGATACCTAAGGAATACATAATGCCAATTCTACACAAACTCATCTAGATAATTAAAGAGAATGGAACACTTTCTTCCTCATTCACTGAGGCTGACATTAACCCAATATCAAAGTCAAAAAATGACATAAGAAAACTATAGACCAATATCCCTCACAGACTGCAAAAATTCTTAACAAAAATTTAGTAAATTGAATCAAACAATACAAAAAAGTATAATACATCATGACCAAGTGAGGTTTATCTCAGTAATGCAAGGTTGGTTTATAATTCAAAAATCAATCAATGTTATTTACCATATTAACAAACTACAAATGAAAACCAAATGCTCATCTCAATAGGTGCAGAAAAAGCATTCAACAAATTCCAAAATACATCCAGGATAACTCTGAGCAAACAAGGAATTAAAGGGAACTTCCTCAACCTGATGGAGGGCATCTACAAAACTTAGCTAACATCATACTTAATGGTGACAGACGGAATGCTTTCCCCCTACATCCAAAAAAGACAAGAATGCCCACTGTCACCATTTCTATTCAACACTGTTCCAGCCAATGCAATAAGACAAGAAAAAGAAATTAAAGGCATACAGATTAGAAATGAAAAAATAACTTTGTCTTTATTCACAAATGACATGGTATCTATCCTAAAGAATCTAAAAAAAAACTACTAGAACAAATATGTGAGTTCAGTTAAGTTGCAAGATACAAGGTTCTATTTGTCAGGGTTCTTTAGAGAAACAGAAACAGAACCATATGTGGTGTGTGTGTGTGTGTGATTATGAAAACTGACAAGTCCCAAGATCTGTGAGGGTGAGTCAGCAAGCTGGAGGCTCAGAAGAGCTGATGATATAGTCTCAGTCTGAGCTCAAGGTCTGAGAAACAAGAGAATCAATGGTGTGGCTCCAGTTCAAAGGACTGGAGGCATAAGAGCTGAGATTTCAGTTGCAATCCAAAGGCAGTCAGGCAGGAGGAATTCCCTCTTACTTAGGAGAGAGTCAGCCTTTTTGTCCTATTCAGGCCTTCAAGTGATTGGATGAGGCCCACCCACATTAAGGAAGTCAATCTACTTTACTCAGTCTATTGATTTAAATATTAAACTCATCCAAAAACATCCTCACAGAAATACCCAGAATAATGTTTGACCAAATATCTGGGCACCTAATGGCCCAGTCAAGTTGACAAATAAAATTAACCATCATGGGGTCAATATACAAAACCAATTGTGTTACTGTATACTAGAAACAATCCGAAATTCATATTGATAAAAACAATACTATTTATTTTTCAGCATCAAAAACATGAAATACTGAGGGATAAATTCAACAAAATGTGCAAGATCTGTACACAGAAGACTATAAAATATTGCTGAGCAATATTTTTTTAACTTATTTATTTATCTATTTATTGAAGGCGTTGGGTTTTCGTTGTGGTGCGCGGGCTTCTTATTGCAGTGCCTTCTCTTGTTGCGGAGCACGGACTCTAGGTGCGCGGGCTTCAGTAGTTGTGGCACACGGGCTCAGTAGTTGTGGCTCACGGGCTCTAAAGTACAGGCTCAGTAGTTGTGGTGCATGGGCTTAGGTGCTTTGCGGTACGTGGGATCTTCCCAGACCAGGGCTCGAACCTGAGTCCCCCGCATTGGCAGGTGGATTCTTAACCACTGCTCCACCAGGGAAGTCCCGAGGGCGTGTTGCCTCCCTGTCAGGGAATCGAACCCCGGTCTCCGGCATGACAGGCGGGGAAACTCACCACTATACTAACGAGGACGGCGGCTTGAGCGATATTTTTAAAGAACTAAATAAATGGAGAGATATACAGGCATACCTTGGATATATTGCTGATCCAGTTCCAGACCACCACAATAAAGCAAAATATCACACTAAAGCAAGTCACATGAACGTTTTTGGTTTTTCAGTGCACATAAAATTAGTTTTACACTATACTGTAGTCTATAGTGTGCAATAACATTACGTCCAAAAAAACTCCAATGTACATACCTTAATTTTAAAATATTTTACTGCTAAAAAATGCTAACCATCATTTGAGCCTTCAGTGAGTCACAACCTTTTTGCTGGGGAGGGCCCCTGCCTCAGTGCTGATGGCTGCTGACTGATCAGGGTGGTGGCTGCTGAAGGCTGGGGTTGGTGTGGCAATTTCTTTAAAAAGGTAACAGTGAAGTTTGCCACATTGACTGCACCTCATTTCAAGAATAATTCCTCCGTAGCATGCATTGCTGTTTCATAGCATTTCACCCACAATAGAACTTCTTTCAAAATTAAAGTTAATCCTCTCAAACCCTGCTGCTACTTTATTGACTACGTTTATGTAATGTTCTAAATCCTTTGTTGTCATTTCAACAATCTTTACAGCATCTTCACTAGGAGTAGATTCCATTTCAAGAATCCACTTTCTTAGATCATCCATAAAAAGCAGCTCCTCATCTATGAAGGCTTTATCCTGAGATTGCAGCAAGTCAGTCACATCTCAGGCTCCACTTCTGATTCTAGTTCTCCTGCAGTTTCCACCACATCTGCAGTTATTTCCCCCACTAAGGTCTTTTTTTAAAAAAATAATCGAATATTAGGGTTTGGTTTGGTTTTGTTTTTGGCTGCATTGGGTCTTCGTTGCTGCGCCCAGGTTTTCTCTAGTTGCGGTAAGCAGGGGCTACTCTTTGTTGCGGTGCGAGGGCTTCTCATTGAGGTGGCTTCTTTTATTGCGGAGCACGGGCTCTAGGCATGCGGGCTTCAGTAGTTGTGGTGTGCGGGCTCAGTAGTTGTGGCGCACAGGCTTAGTTGCTCCACAGGATGTGGGATCTTCTAGGACCAGGGCTCGAAACCGTATCCCCTGCATTGGCAGGCGGATTCTTAACCACTGCACCACCAGGGAAGCCCCACACTGAGGTCTTGAACCTCTCAAAGTCATCCATGAGGGTTGGTACCAACTTCTTCCAAACTCCTGTTAATGTTGATATGTTGACCTCTTCCCATGAATCATGAATGTTCTTAATGGTATCTAGAATGATGAATCCTTTCCAGAAGGTTTCAACTGACTTTGCCCCGATCCATCAGAGGAATCACTGTCTGTGGTGGCTGTAACCTTACGGAATGTATTTCTTCAATAATAAGACCTGAAAGTCAAAATGACTCCTTGATCCATGGGCTACAGGATGGATGTTGTGTTAGCAGACATGAAAACAACCTTTATCTCATTGTGCATCTCCATCAGAGCTCCAGGGTGACCAGGTGCATTGTTGATGGGCAGTAATATTTTGAAAGGAATCTTTTTTTCTGAGCAGTAGGTCTCAGTAGGGGACTTAAAATATTCAGTAAACCATTTTGCAAACAGATGTGCTGTTATCCAGGCTTTGTTTTCCATTTATAGAGCGCAGGCAGAGTGCTCTTAGGATTTTCAGATGATAAATGCATAATTCTTAAGGGCCTTAGGATTTTCAGAAGATACATGAGCACTGGCTTCAACTTCAAGTCACCAGCTGCATTAGCCCCTAACAAGAGAGTCAGCCTGTCCTTTGAAGCTTTGAAGCCAGGCAGTGACTTCTCCTCTCTAACTGTAAAGTCCTAGATAGAATCTTCTTCCAACAGAAGACTGTGAACAACCAATTTTCAATGTAGATGCCAGCAAGGTTTTCTTGTAGAAATGGGCAAGTTGATTCTAACATTCATACAGAACCTAGAATAGGCAGAACAACTTGGACAAAAAGAACAAAGTTGAAGAACTTATACCATCTGATTTACAGTCTTATTATAAAGCTATAGTCATTGAGACACTGTGTATTGGAATCAATACTGACACAGATAAATGCAGCAGCACAGAGCCCGGACCACTCTCCCCAGCAGCGCCTCCCACCCTGCACCCACCCCTGGCCCGCTGTACCGTTAAGGTAGAAGCTCTTCCTGGTCCTGTCCCCGGAGGGCAGGCTGCTCTCCAAGAAGCACACCTTCTTGGGCCGGCCCACCTCCCTGGGCTCCAGCAGGCTCTTGTCCGCCAGCGGGTCCTGCAAGGAACTCAGGAGCGGGGACAGCTTCCGGTCAGAGCCACGGGGCGCAGACAGCTCTGGGGAGCTGAGGAAATTCTTGAAGGGCACCTGGGAGGAGGTCGCACAGCCCGGGGAGGCATCGTCCTCGCTGGAGAGGGGGGCGTGTGAGCACAGCAGATCCTCCAGGGAGGACACCTGCAGCTGGGAGGGTGCATCAGGGCCACCGTTGAACCTTCCAAAATCTGGAACTAGGGCAGGGAGGAGAGGAAGGAGACGTCGGGCTGAGGTTCCCGAAACATCCCGAGAAGTGCAGAGACCACTTTAAGAACACGCACACACCCTGCCCCGGCTCTGACACCTGCTCCCCTTTACGCTTTGGAGGAGGTGACGGACACGTGGGCGAGACAGCTATGGGCGCCGGCGCCCAAGGACACCAGCAGCCTCAGGTTCATGGGCACAGTGAGCGTGGGTGCCTCTGATGCCTCCTCCAACCTGTGCATCCACACACTGTGACAGTGACTGTTATGTGCTTCTTAAATTTTACAGAAATGGTATCATCTGACACATGTTTTATTCTGAAACTTATCTTTTGTTGAGATTTATCCACATTGACTGAGTCATTTGGTAGCTCACTGGTTCATTTAACCATTTCCCGGCACACGTGCACACACACTTGCACACAGACACAGATTTTTTTAACCATCATCCCACTGAGGCACGTGGGGCTGTTTCCAGATTTCCTTGTAAAAGCAAAGCCGCGATCAGTGTCCCTCGATGTGCATCCCCTGCCAAACACACAGCCCACAAACTGCCAACGGGACACGCCTCAGGGACTTACCAAGGCTGAGGCATCAAGGGTCCCCAGAGCTGGATTCTTCCTCTGGCTCAGCCCGAGGAGCCTAGAGCCCTGTGCTCAGGACGCAAATATCCCGAGGGGAGGTGGGCTGTTCCAGCAGTGGGCAGGGGCTGGAAAAACACCTCATGGACTTGGGGAAGAGCCACATCTATGAGGGATTGTTGTGTGGCCAGGTGGGTTTGCACTTTTCATTTAGTTTCTATTTAGTGAATTGAAATCCCCTTCCGTTATTCCTAAGCCTTAATAAATTTGTGTTAAACGTTAAAAAAAATTTTTATTTAATCCTCAGTGAAGTCCAAATTTTCAGGTCACGTTACAATAAAACTGTAAGTGAAAAATGAGAGTCAATAGAAAACTCCATCTCCTCAGAATTAAAAGCATTCTCTTAAGTAATGATCAGATCAAGGAGGAAATAAAAATAGGAAGAAAATGATTATTGAAAAATACTGAAAATCAGAACACTATATATACTACGACATCAGTACATTGAAAACTGTATTTAGGGACCTCCCTGGTGGCGCAGTCGTTGAGAATCTGCCTGCTAATGCAGGGGACACGGGTTCGAGCCCTGGTCTGGGAGGATCCCACATGCCACGGAGCAACTAGGCCCGTGAGCCACAACTACTGAGCCTGCGCGTCTGGAGCCTGTGCTCTGCAACAAGAGAGGCCGCGATAGTGAGAGGCCCGCACACCACGATGAAGAGTGGCCCCCGCTTGCCGCAACTAGAGAAAGCCCTCACACAGAAACGAAGACCCAACACAGCCATAAACAAATAAATAAATAAATTTAAAAAGAATAACAACCCAAGCCAAGCTGTAGGATTTGTTTAAAAAAAAAAAACCAACTGTATTTAGGTGGACTCTGGGAGGGCTCACGCCAAGGAGAGTACTTTCCAGAACTTCTGCTGCCAGTGTCCTTGTCCTCACAGTGAGACATAGCCACCCGTGCCTCTGCAGGAGACCCTCCAACACTAGCAGGATTTCAGAGAGGATTTAACATGTAACGGGAAGAACTCTGCTCTCAGTTTGAAGACTGGGTTTTCGATAAGCAGTGGTCCCTTGGTATCATTAGATTGACTATTGATTCATCTTCGTCTACATCAGTCAAGAGCTATCATCTGAGTTTCTGATGCTGCTGACTCTACATCTGAACCTGGATGTTTTAAGAGCATTACAAACTGAGCAAGTCTGAAAACGAACTGGTGGATAAAAGTAATCATCTAAATTCTCCAGGAGAGAGCAGACAGCAGAAGCAAGAAGAACTACAATCCTGCAGCCTGTGGAACAAAAACCACACTCACAGAAAGATAGACAAGACGAAAAGTCAGAGGGCTATGTACCAGATGAAGGAACAAGATAAAACCCCAGAAAAACAATTAAATGAAGTGGAGACAGGAAATCTTCCAGAAAAAGAATTCAGAATAATGATAGTGAAGATGATCCAGGACCTCGGAAAAAGAATGGAGGCAAAGGTCGAGAAGATGCAAGAAATGTTTAACAAAGACCTAGAAGAATTAAAAAACAGACACCTAGAAGAATTAAAGAACAAACAAACAGAGATGGGTAATACAATAACTGAAATGACAAATACACTAGAAGGATGAATAGCAGCAAAACCAAGGAAGACGGGATAAGTGATCTGGAAGACAGAATGGTAGAATTCACTGCCGCAGGACAGAATAAAGAAAAAAGAATGAAAAGAAATGAAGACAGCCTAAGAGATCTCTGGGACAACATTAAAATGCACCAACATTCACATTATAGGGGTCCCAGAAGGAGAAAAGAGAGAGAATGGACCTGAGAAAATATTTGAAGAGATTATAGTTGAAAACTTCCCTAACATGGGAAAGGAAATAGCCACCCAAGTCCAGGAAGTGCAGAGAGTCCCAGGCAGGAGAAACATGCCAAGACACGTAATAATCAAACTGACAAAAATTAAAGACAAAGAAAAATTATTGAAAGCAACAAGGGAAAAACGACAAATAACATACAAGGGAATTCCCATAAGGTTAACAGCTGATTTCTCAGAAGAAACTCTACAAGCCAGAAGGGAGTGGCATGGTATTATTAAAGTGATGAAAGGGAAGAACCTACAACCAAGATTACTCTACCCGGCAAGGATCTCATTCAGATTCGATGGAGAAATCAAAAGCTTTAGAGACAAGCAAAAGCTAAGAGAATTCAGCACCACCAAACCAGCTCTACAACAAATGCTAAAGGAACTTCTCTAAGTGGGAAACACAAGAGAAGAAAAGGACCTACAAAAACAAACCCAAAACAGTTAAGAAAATGGTAGTAGGAATATACATATCAATAATTACCTTAAACGTGAATGGATTAAATGCTCCAACCAAAAGACACAGGCTTGCTGAACGGATACAAAAACAAGACCCATCTATATGCTGTCTATAAGAGACGCACTTCAGACCTAGGGACACATACAGACTGAAAGTGAGGGGATGGAAAAAGATATTCCATGCAAATGGAAATCAAAAGAAAGCTGGAGTAGCAATACTCATATCAGATAAAATAGACTTTAAAATAAAGAATATTACAAGAGACAAGGAAGGCCACTACATAATGGTCAAGGGATCAATCCAAGAAGAAGATATAACAATTATAAATATATATGCACCCAACATAGGAGCACTTCAATACATAAGGCAACTGCTAACAGCTATAAAAGAGGAAATCAACAGTGACCCAATAATAGTGGGGACTTTAAAACCTCACTTACACCAATGGACAGACCATCCAGACAGAAAATTAATAAGGAAACACAAGCTTTAAATGACACAATAGACCAGATAGATTTAATTGATATTTATAGTACATTCCAGCCAAAAACAGAAGATTACACTTTCTTCTCAAGTGTGCACAGAACATTCTCCAGGGTAGATCATATCTTGGGTCACAAATCAAGCTTTGGTAAATTTAAGAAAATTGAAATCATATCAAGCAAAATTTCTGACCACGTTATGAGATTAGAAATCAATTACAGGGAAAAATATGTAAAAAAAACACAAACACATGGAGGCTATACAATACATTACTAAATAACCAAGAGATCATGAAGAAATCAAAGAGGAAATCAAAAAATACCTAGAGACAAATTACGATGAAAACACGATGATCCAAAACCTACGGGATGCAGCAAAAGACTTTCTAAGAGGGAATTTTATAGCAATACAAGCCTACCTCAAGAAACAAGAAAAATCTCAAATAAACAAACTAACCTTACACCTAAATGAACTAGAGAAAGAAGAACAAACAAAACCCAAAGTTAGTAGAAGGAAAGAAATCATAAAGATCAGAGCAAAGATCAATAAAACTAAAAGGTGGTTCTTTGAGAAGATAAACAAAATTGATAAAACCTTAGCCAAACTCATCAAGAAAAAGAGGGAGAGGACTCAAATCAATAAAATTAGAAATGAAAAAGGAGAAGTTACGACAGACTCCGAAGAAATATAAAGCATCCTAAGAGACTACTACAAACAACTCTATGCCAATAAAATGGACAACCTGGAAGAAATGGACAAATTCTTAGAAAAGTATAACATTCCAAGACTGAACAAGGAAGAAACAGAAAATATGAACAGACCAATCACAAGTAATGAAATTGAAACTGTGATTAAAAATCTTCCAACAAACAACAGTCCAGAACCAGATGGCTTCACAGGTGAATTCTATCAAACATTTAGAGAAGAGCTAACACCCATCCTTCTCAAACTCTTCCAAAAAATTGTAGAGGAAGGAACACTCCCAAACTCATTCGAGGAGGCCACCATCATCCTGATAACAAAACCAGACAAAGACATTACAAAAAAAGAAAGTTACAGACCAATATCACTGATGAATATAGATGCAAAAATCCTCAAAAAAATACTAGCAAAAAGAATCCAACAATGCAGTGAAAGGACCATACACCATGATCAAGTGGGATTTATCCCAGGGATGCAAGGATTCTTCAACATATGTAAATCAATCAATGTGATACACCGTATTAACAAATTGAAGAATAAAAACCATATGATCATCTCAATAGATGCAGAGAAAGCTTTTGACAAAATTCAACACCCATTTATGATAAAAACTCTCCAGAAAATGGGCATAGAGGAAACCTACCTCAACATATTAAATGCCACAGCAAACATCATTCTCAATGGTGAAAAACTAAAGTATTTCCTCTAAGATCAGGAACAAGACAAGGATGTTCACTCTCACCACTATTATTCAACATAGTTTTGGAAGTCCTAGCCACGGCAATCAGAGAAGAAAAAGAAATAAAAGGAATACATATTGGAAAAGAAGAAGTAAAACTGTCACTGTTTGCAGATGACATGATACTATACATAGAGAATCCTAAAGATGCCACCAGAAAACTACTAGAGCTAATCAGTGAATTTGGTAGAATTGCAGGATACAAAATTAATGCACAGAAATCTCTTGCATTCCTATACACTAATGATGAAAAATCTGAAAGAGAAATCAAGGAAACACTCCCATTTACCATTGCAACAAAAAGAATAAAATACCTAGGAATAAACCTACCTAGGGAGATAAAAGACCTGTATGCAGAAAACTATAAGACACTGATGAAAGAAATTAAAGATGATACCAACAGATGGAGAGATATACCATGTTCTTGGATTGGAAGAATCAATATTGTGAAAATGACTATACTACCCAAAGCAATCTACAGATTCAATGCAATCCCTATCAAATTACCAATGGCATTTTTACAGAACTAGAACAAAAAGTCTTAAAATTTTTAGGGAGACAAAAAAGACCCTGAATAGCCAAAGCAATCTTGAGGGAAAAAAAACTGAGTGGGAGGAATCAGACTCCCTGACTTCAGACTATACTACAAAGCTACAGTTATCAAGACAATATGGTACTTGCACAAAAACAGAAATATAGATGAATGGAACAGGATAGAAAGCCCAGAGATAAATCCACGTACCTATGGTCAACTAATCTATGATGAAGGAGGCAAGGATATACAGTGGAGAAAAGACAGTCTCTTCAATAATTGGTGCTGGGAAAACTGGACAGCTACATGTAAAAGAATGAAATTAGAACAGTCCTTAACACCATACACAAAAATAAACTCAAAATGGATTAGAGACTTAAATGTAAGACTGGACACTATAAAACTCTTAGAGAAAAACATAGGAAGAACATTCTTTGACATAAATCACAGCAAGATCTTTTTTGATCCACCTCCTAGAGTAATGGAAATGAAACCAAAAATAAACAAATGGGACCTAATGAAACTTAAGAGCTTTTGCAAAGCAAAGGAAACTACAAACAGGACGAAAAGACAACCCTCAGAATGGGAAAAAATATTTGCAAACGAATCAATGGGCAAAGGATTAATCTCCAAAATATATAAACAGCTCATGCAGCTCTGTACTAAAAAACCCAAACAACCCAATCCAAAAATGGGCAGAAGACCTAAATAGACATTTCTCCAAAGAAGACATACAGATGGCCAAGAAGCACATGAAAAGCTGCTCAACATCACTAATTATTAGAGAAATGCAAATCAAAACTACAATGAGGTATCACCTCACACCAGTTAGAATGGGAATCATCAGAAAATCTACAAAAAACAAATGCTGGGGAGGGTGTGAAGAAAAGGGAACCCTCTTGCACTGTTGGTGGGAATGTAAATTGATACAGCCACTATGGAGAACAGTATGGAGGTGTCTTAAAAAACTAAAAATAGAATTACCGTATGACCCAGCAATCCCACTACTGGTCATATACCCAGAGAAAACCATAATTCAAAAAGACCCATGCACCCCAATGTTCATTGCAGCACTATTTACAATAGCCAGGAAGCAACCTAAATGCCCATCGACAGAAGAGTGGATAAAGAAGATGTGGTACCTATATACAATGGAATATTACTCAGCCATAAACAGGAACGAAATTGGGTCATTTGTAGAGACGTGGATGGATCTAGAGACTCTCATACAGAGTGATGTAAGTCAGAAAGAGAAAAACAAATATCATATATTAACACATATATGTGGAGCCTAGAAAAGTGGTGCAGATGAACTGGTTTGCAGGGCAGAAATAGAGACACAGATGTAGAGATCAAACGTATGCACAGCAAGAGGAGAAAGTGGTGGGCGGGGGTGGTGGTGTGATGAATTGGGAGATTGGGATTGACATATATACACTAATATGTATAAAATGGATAACTAATAAGAACCTACTGCATTAAAAAAATAAATAAATTTTTTTTTAAATCTCGTATTTAGAGGGACCTCCCTGGTGGCACAGCGGTTAAGAATCCGCCTGCCAATGCAGGGGACATGGGTTCAAGCCCTGGTCCGGGAAGATTCCACATGCTGCGGAGTAAGGAATCCCGTTCACCACAACTACTGAGGCTGCGCTCTAGAGCCTGCGAGCCACACCTACTGAGCCCATGTGCTGCAACTACTGAAGCCCACGCGCCTAGATTCCATGCTCTACAACAAGAGGAGCCATGCAATGAGCAGCCCATGCACCGCAACAAAGAGTAGCCCCCGCTCACCACAACTAGAGAAAGCCTGCATTGCAGCAACAAAGACCCAACGCAGCCAAAAGATAAATTAAAAAAAATACTTTATAAAACAAAAACTGTATTTAGAGTGAAATTAGTAACTTAAATCCTTTAATTACTTCTAAAACATCAGCAAAAAATTAAACATTCATATGGGAATGAACTCTTGAAGAAAGAAAAAGTTAGAAAATAATAAAAATGGCAGCAGAAATAAAGTCGAAACAGCTCTGGGAAGCCCAGTGAGAGCGGAACTGTGGAAAGCTACTTTAGAGAGACAGAAAACATAAAGGAGTAAAATTGGAAATGAGAAAAGTGACATAAGAACGACTAGGAAGACAATGTTTAAATTATAAAAGTATTGATAATATATACAATTGAATATTAATTGAAAATTTTAATAAAAGGAGAGATCATCTGGGAAATTATTTTAAATGACTCAGAAGTAGAAAACCTAAATGGACCAATAAGCAAAAAAGGAAAACCTAGAAGTTACAGAATAGTTATGCTGCAAAGGGCTGCAGGCCTGGGTGATTGGTTGGTGAGTGAGTTCTTTCAAGTTCCCAAACAATTCACAATCCCTACATCATATAAACGAGGTTGGAACACTGAAAAAATTAAAAGATGCTTGATTATTAAGGTTATAAATTGTCACAACGCTGATATCGAATCCCTGCAAAGACAGCCCACAGAAAGGAAACTGTAGCCCAGATTCATGTAGGAACAGAGTCCAGAGATCCTAAGCAAAGCCCCAGCCAAACAGATGCCACAACAGACACAGCTCAGACCCAGGACCCACGGGGTCTCTCAACGAAGCAGCATAACAAGACCCCACAGACGAGCTGTGAGAAGCAGCTGAGGGCACTTCCGCCGATGCCGAAACGAGGTCATAAAAATTTAACAAAATAAGCCGTTTCTCAGTTCTTTTTTTTGTTGTTGTTCTTTAAAAATAAGGACTACGGGCTTCCCTGGTGGCGCAGTGGTTGAGAGTCCGCCTGCCGATGCAGGGGACACGGGTTCGTGCCCCGGTCCGGGAAGATCCCACATGCCGCGGAGTGGCTGGGCCCATGAGCCATGGCCGCTGAGCCTGTGCGTCCGGAGCCTGTGCTCCGCAACGGAAGAGGCCACAACAGTGAGAGGCCCGCGTACCGCAAAAAAAAAAAAAAAAAAAAAAAAAGGACTAGAAAGACTCTTCCCCAGCACCCAGACTGCACACCCCCCGATCCCTGGGCAGACAGGGCCATTCACGGCCCACCACCCACCAGGAGGATAGCGGGGAGGCTGCCAAGGCCAAAGGTCCTGGGAGTTCTGAGGAACAAAGACAGAAACAAGTGTATGAGCTGCCAACCTCGTTTAAAATGATCGTTTGTAAACAGAGCAACTATAGACTTAGAAAACATAGGAGAATGAACTGAAAAACTTAGCAGAATAAAACAGCTTATGAACAGGCTGGATATAGGATAAATATCTACAAATCAACAGCTTTCCAAAACACAGCAACACTGATAACGAAAATACAGTGGAAAAAGAAATCCCATCCATGATTACAACAAGTAACATAAAGTGCTCCAGGGATAAACTAATTAACGTGAAAGATTTATGTGTGAGACCTGGCTGAAGAGGCTTGAAGAAACAGAGCCAAAAGAGCTTAATAAAACTGCAGTAGATGAAATCATCCTCTGGGTAAATGTACGCAGAAGAAATGTGAAAAGAATTACCGCTGCCTTCTGAGCCAGTGATTCTACCTTTAGGAAAACATACCCTAAGGAAATAACCCTAAATATAAAGTATTTTGCTGTGGTATCTACCTCGGCGTAAGAAAAAAGAACTGTCATTTCAAACGTAAGAAGAGTTCATTCAATTGTGGTTCATCTGATTTTGGGAATATTACACAGCCATTTGAAATATATTTATAAAAATACAGAAATAGCCACATCACGGTGTTAAAGGGAAAGAGGCAGAGAGATACTCAGAAACTACTTAAATCACCTGACACTGCACCCAGGACAGCAAGGAGTCCAGGCAACAGCGGAGGCTCCATGACTCGAGGGGCTCGGGGACCAGGATGGTCTGAAGGAATCAGGCCCAGGAGGGAGGGGCTGGGGCGGTCGAGGCCGCCCCGCCTCTGTCCCTTGGATCATGTGTACCATCTGCTCGAAGCGGCCCCAGGAGACCCCGGTGTGGCCTGGCTCAGCTCCCACAGGTGAGGCCGTGTACTGGGAAGCTGCAGGGTGCAGAGGCCGCAGCCTTTTGGAGAGGGCCCCAGTGTCCTCTTCAACGTTTCAACTGCACGTGGCCTTTGACCTAAGGGTTTCCCGACAGCTACCCCTCGGCAGGCCGCAGATGCACACGTGGGGCCATCCGTGGTCACAGGGAGCTGGAAAGGAGCTCCTGTCGTGGGGTCCAGGCTGAAGGGCTTGTGGTGAACCCACAGGGAACAGTGTGCCCTCCAGGAGAGGGCCGATGGGCAATGACAGCAAGATGGACGGTTGGGGAAATCAAAGTGTAGAACGGCTCAGCCCCATTTACGTAACTAAAAGGATCCCTAGACACACACAGAGCCACCGACAATGTCAGAGAGACGCCGAGCAGACGCTGGCAGCGGCTGCCTCTGGGAGTGGGGTCAGGAGCTCAGGCTCGGCCTGGGGGCAGTTACGTTCCCTGAGCGACTCTGGTAAATGGGAAAAACGGCTCTTCAGAGCACGTCCTGTTTCGAATGCAGACAGTGAGCCGCTGCTGTGTGCAGTTCTCCCGTCTGTGCCTTGAGCTGCTCGCAGGAACACCCGCTGGCTCTCCAAGTCCAGCCCCAAGGCCAAGGCTGCACCCTCTGCCGAAGGCTGAACCCTGGGCATGGAGGTGACCCTGAGGATGGCTGGGGCCCATGCCGACCTTGGCCCATGCCCTGCAGCTGGGGCTCCAAGGCCTCTCTGTGGAAGGCCTGGTGGCCGCGGGCTGGCCAGGGGCTGGGGCTCCTCCTAAGACTGCTGTCCGGCAGGATCTGGGCTTGCCCACAGGCGGGGTGCTGGCCATGGTCCCAGAGACTCTGGCCCGACTTGGACTCTGACGGGGAACAGCCCAGCCTGAGCGAGGGCCTGTACCTCGCCCGCAGCCCACCCTTCCAGCCCAGTGAGGGGAGGCCCAGAGAGCCTGTGCCCGCTGACCACGTGGATGGCTCTGAGCCCTGAGGGTAGGCCCATTCTTGGGATGAAGGGTGACAGAGTGGCACGAGGCAGGTGACTCTTGACAGTTGTCACAGTGCAGGCGAGGCCTTGGGACAAGTGCCCCATGAGCCTCCGTGCACTAGGCGTCCCTCGTAGGCTGCGAAGGCGGCACGGACGCTCTGCAGGCGTCACACGCGGGACACAGCACCGTGAGGCCAGCTCCTCCTCAGCAAGCGCCCGGGGACAAGTGTGTGTCCTGAGCTCCGGCAGGGCCCCCTCCTTTACCCTCCATCCCCCACGAGGACCCCCTGCTTGTCTGAGCTCCTTCCTCAAGGCCCCCCTGAGGCTGAAGGTGTGGAGATGCCGTGAGGGACCCTCGCACCCTGGGGACACGCTCGCTCACGGGGCCCTGCGCCCACAAGCTGCGTGCAGGGGGCTGATGGGTGATGGTGCCACCTTCCACGTGGGCCTGCTTGCTCAGGGTGGCAGCAGGCATTCGGTGGACTCCAGGAGGTGACCACACAATGGAGGTCCCCGGAGCAGCCGGGCATCCTGCTGCGGAACTGGCAGCAGCTTTGGAAGCAGCTTCAACTGCTTCCAAAAGGAAAGGAAACCATCTCACACCCTGTCGTTAAAAACGGCTCATCCCAAGAGATGGCAGGTCCACGGGCGCGGGCACCCCCAGGCGAGGGCTGGGGTGTGGACTCTGCCCGCCCTACTGGGCAGTGAGTGATCACCACCTCCAGAGACAAGGAGGTTGCCTGGTCAGGGGCCCACTGTCCACATCCCAACCACTCAGACCAAGGTC
This sequence comes from Globicephala melas, assembly GCF_963455315.2. Taxonomy (NCBI): domain Eukaryota; kingdom Metazoa; phylum Chordata; class Mammalia; order Artiodactyla; family Delphinidae; genus Globicephala; species Globicephala melas. Next base: position 445,760 of record NC_083317.1, on the reverse strand, counting down.
AGGGCTCCAACCATGCCCTAAATCATGCTCCACATATGAAAATGCTTAAAGCACAGCCAACTGACTCACAGCAAGTGTCACGGCCTCTGCAGCGGCTCCCACAGGGCGCGCTGTTTTACGGTTCCTCACTCACTTCCTGCTGGTGATGCTGCAGCTCCCCCCTCCTGGGCGCCCTTCCCACTCCTGTCGTGGGGTCCAGGCGACGGGCCTTGACTGACGGCCAGCGCGGCGGGCGAAGCTGCCCCGGACGAGGGTTGAGCATGCCCGGCGGGCCCGGCTCCCAGGAAAGGAGAGGCGCACACGGCCGGCCCCGCCAGCACCCCCGGGCTGACCTTGGTGGACCTGGACGTGCTGTTTGTAGCCTCTGTGACAGCACCTCGGCGGCCACCACGGACACAGAGCCCCACCAGCCCAAGCGGGTAAACTGTCCGCCCTCCTCCCAGGTGCGGACCCGCCTGAGGACACAGGCCCGGGCTCACCTGCACTGCAAGGCGAGCAGGCCTCAGGGTAGGCAGGCGCCTTGGGGATGAGCAGGTCGCAGCCCCCGCGCCCACAGCTCTCCTGGCAGCTCTCACTGAGCAGCCGCTTCAGCATCTGGTTCTCCTTCATGAGGCGCACCTGCTTCCTGAGGTCTGCATTCTCGATCATGAGCCTGTTCACCAGCTCGCTGCCCTCAGCCATGGCCGCGTCCTCAGTGCTCACGTGCGGGCCCGTGGTCCCATGGAGGTGGAAATCCAGAGCCCAGGGGCGCTCCAGAAACACCAAGAGAAGAGCCCGGAGTTCCACGCCCCTGGCCTTCCGCACCCTTGTGATGTCGCCCTTAAAGCAGCGGTGCCCCGCGGCCACGAAGGAGCAGAGGGGAGGGGGCGGGAGGGTGGGGAGGGGGCGCCTGCGACCTCGCGGGACGGGCACCCCAGCGCAGGGAACAGCGCAGGCCGAGGCCCAGACAGGAAGGTTCTGGCATGTCCCAGGAACAGCAAGAACTCTGGGCTGCACCCCTGAGGGAGAGGAGGCCGTGGACGCAAGGAAGGCGGGCCGGGAGCCCCTCGATGGCCCCCACAGCCCATGCAGCCCCAGCGGGTTCGAGGGGGCTGGCAGCTGGAGGCCACCTGCCAACCACACTCCCCTAGTCCAGAGGGTCCAGGCAGCACGTCAGTGTCCCCACACAGGCCACCAGCACTGAGTGTCAGGGACACTGACCATTACTGGACCCGAGGACCCCTGGCCAGGGCCCAGGGCTGTCTGGACCAACCACATGCAGGATCCTGCCAGATTGCAGTCCTTGGTCAGGGTGACCTCCGTGACCCCCCTCCACTCCCACTAACTACCCGGGAGGGGCATAAACTCAGCGCTGTTTCCTGGCTCCAAATGCAGCAGGTGGGTCGCCTGCTGCTCTGCCTGAGGACACAGCCCAGAACAGGAGCAGGGTCTTCTCTCCCCTTCAGCGGACGCCTCGATGCCTCGAGGGCAGGGGGAGGGGGAGGAATCTCCATGCAGAACGCAGCCCTGCCTTCCCCAGACTCACAGCTTAGCGTAACGTCACCCACCCAATATCGGGTGGGATTTGCGGAGAAGGGTTGCATCCCGAGACAGAGCTGACAGGTCGGCGGGAACGTGGACAGCGGCCTCTGAGGAAGGCCCCAGGGCAGATGCCCCGCCAGCCTCCTGAGAACAGGGCCGGGCGTGAGTAGCTCCCCTCCGCTGGCCCCTCCCCTCACACTTACAATGCCATTTCTTCCCCCCCACAAGAAAACCCTCAAGGTGGTACCCTCCAGCCATGGACCTGGGAACATCCTGCCAGTTTCCTGGTCATAATGCACTTCCCTTCTAACACATCACTGGATTCAACTTCTAATATTTTAAGTATTTTCTATATTCATGAGGGAAATTGATCTGTATCTCCTTTTCTTGTAATGTCCTGGTCTGGTTGTAGAGTCATATACAATATGACCAATATGACCTTATATATAAGGTCATATTGACCTTATACAATGAGTTGCAAAGTGTTCCCTCCTCCATTTTCTGGATGTTGTGTTACATTGCTATTTCTCTCTTAAATAGTTGATAAATTCACCAGCAAAGCCAGTGAGCTTTAAGTTTTCTTCCAGGAAAGCTTTTAGTTTCTGATTCAATTTCTTAAATAGACATAAAGTCACTTAAGTTTTCCATTTCTTCTCATGCCCATCTAGACAACAACTGTGTCTTTTGAGGAATTTGTCCACATCATCTACATTGTGGAGTATTGGCATCACATAGCTCATATTTCCTTATTATCTTCTCTGAGGTGTTACGCCTCTGAGGACTAATAGGTCCAGCCGAGGCAGAAAACCAAATGTGCAAGTGCAGAAACAGTATTAGCAGGTTCTTGCAGGAGCACGTAAAGCAGAGCATGTGGGAACCGTGTGATCCAGGGAGAAGGGTGGCCAGGCTTAGGGGGGCAGGCTGGACGACTTATTTCTGCAGGATCTATAGTGAGGTACCCTTTTGTATTCCCGATATAGGTTGTTTTCTTTCTTACTTGGTCAGACTAGAGGCTTGTTACTTTTCTCAAAGCATCAACTTTTGGTTTCATTGATCTTCTTTTACGTTTTCTGTAGCATTTGACTTCTACCCTTTTGTCTGGTATATCCTTCCTTCTACTTACTTTGGTTTTAAGATTCTTAAGATGGACAATTAAATCATTGATTTTTTTTTTTTTTGCGCGGGCCTCTCACTGCTGTGGCCTCTCCCATTACGGAGCACAGGCTCCGGATGCACAGGCTCAGCGGCCATGGCTCACGGGCCCAGCTGCTCCGCGGCATGTGGGATCTTCCCAGACCGGGGCACGAACCCCCGTCCCCTGCATCGGCAGGCGGACTCTCAACCGCTGCGCCACCAGGGAAGCCCAATCATTGATTTTAAACCTTATCTACAGCATTAATATGTAAGCCTGTAAACATTTCTCTAAGCACTGCTTTAGCTACATCCCACAAATTTTGACGTCATGTTTTTATTTTCATTCAGCTTGAAATATTTTCTAATTCCCCTCGTGCTTTTATTTTTTACTATAGATGATTTAGAAATGTATTGTTTCATTTCCAGATATTTGGGATTTTCTAAGTCTTTTTGTTAGTGATTTCTAATTTAACTCCATGGTGGTCACAGTACACTCTGTACAGTCTCAATCCTTTTGAATTTCTTGAGACTTGTCTCATGATCCAGCATATGGCCTATCTTAGTGAATGAGCTCTAGGAAAGAATGCCGGGAGCTGTACAGACGCCGATTCCTCAAGTTGGTTGAAGGTTTTGTCTGCAGCTGCAGAGACAAGTATTACAGCCTCCCACTTCAATTGTGTACCTGTCCAATTCTTTCTTTAGTCCCACCAGTTTTTGCTTCACATATTTTGAAGCTCTGTTATTAGGTGCACATACATTTAAGATTGCTATGCCTTCTTGATGAATTGACTTTTTTTTTGTTAGTAAGTGTCTTTTTATTTCTGGTACTATTTCTTTTCCTGAAATCTACTGATATTAATATAGCACTTTTTCTTCTTATTTGTGTTTTTATGTTATGTATTTTTCTAAACTTTCACTTTTATCCTGTCTGTATCTTTACACTGAAAATTTCTATGGACAACATTGATGTGTCATGCTTTTTCATCCAATGTTAACAATCTCTAGTTAAAATCTCTGCCTTTTAACCAGAGTGGTTGGCCCTTTACAGTTAATAAAATTATTTAAATGGTTGGTGTATTAGTCTTCTAGGGCTGCCATAACAAACCAGCACAGCCTGGGTGGCTTAAACAACATTTATTTTCTCACAGTTCTGGAAGCTAGAAGTCCAAGACAAGGGTACTGGCAGGGCTGGTCCCTCCTGTGGCCTCTCTCCTCGTGTGCAGACCACCCACCCTGGGTCCTCATGTGGTCTTTCCTCTGTGTGTGCGTTCCTGGTGTCTCTCTCTCTTACAAGGACACCAGTTCTACTGGATCAGGGACCCACCCTTAGGACCTCATTTAACCTTAATTGCCTTCTTAAAGGCCCCATCTCCAGATGCAGTATCATATGAGTTTGGGGGGAGGGGACACAATTCAGTCCATGAGAGTTGGGTTTAAGCCTATTATCTTGTTTTCTATTTGTCCCATCTGTCCTTTGTTCTTCTTTTTCTTGCCTTCTTTTATTTTAGGAGGGTTATTTTACTCCTTTATTAGTTTGCCAGCTGTACCTCTTTGTTTTTTAGTGGTCTCCTCTAGGGCTTACAGCAGGTCTCTTCTGCTTACCACAGTCTACCTTTACGTAGCACACCACTGTATACACGAGGTAGGAGCCTCCATCCTCCTGCAACACCCTTCGTGTTGTCGTACCTTTTACTTCTTATGTTAAAACCACCATTATTATTTTTGCTTTTAAAAGTTAATTTTAGGGACTTCCCTGGTGGCACAGTGGTTAAGACTCTGCCTGCCAATGCAGGGCCCACGTGGAGCAACGAAGACCCAACATAGCCAAAAATTAAGTAATTAATTAAAAGAAAAAAAGTTAATTTTAAAGAAAAAATCTTTTAGACAAAGGGAGAAAGCTTCTATACTTACCACACACTTCCCACCTGGTGCTCCTCATTCTCTGAAGATCGGCTTCCACCCAGTATCTCTTTCCCACACCTAAACAACTGAACGTTTCTCGTAAGGCAAGGCTGCTGGACGATTCCTTCAGCGCTGGTTTGTCTGGAAAAGGTCCGCTCTGCCTTCATTTCTGTTTTCTTTGAATATGGAATTTAAGTTTCAACACTTTGAAGACGTCATTCCGGCATGTCTGTTCCTGATGAGAAGTCACTTGTCATCCTTGTCTTTGCTCACCAGTACATAACATGCCTGTTTCGTTTGCTTTTAAGATTTATTCATCCTTGGTCTTCATCAGATTATCATGAGCCTTGAAGTGGGTTTTGGTGGGGTTTTTGGTCTGTCTGCTGAGGTTCATGGATCTGTGGGCTTACATGTCTTGTATTTGGGAACATTTCAGCCATGGTTTCTTCCAATGTTTTTCTGCCTGCCTTCCACCCTCCCTCCTGCTTTTCTAGGTCTCAGATGACACGTGTTGGACCACTCAGTATTATCCAACAGGCCACTGAAGCTCTGTTTGATGTTTTAAGTCTTCTGGCCACCGTCAGGCCGCTTCAACGCTCACCTATTCCTAGAGGGCCCTAGGGCAAGCCCTGCTCCCCTACCTTCCCAAGAACCAGGGGCATCAGGGAACACGAGGTCTCAGGCTCGCTGCATCCTGCACAAGAGGCCTGGCCGTGGGACAGGCATCAGAGGCTGCCTAAAGCCACCAAAGCAGCTGTCCTCCACCATGTGCAGCACGGGTCTCAAATGGCCCCTGGGGCACCACTGCCCTGGGAGGAAAGCTGCAAGTCACATACCAATAATAGTAGAAGCTATTGGTTGAATTATTTTCCCTGAAGAAAACAAGTAACTCTGAAGTTATCGCTATCACCCTAATCCTGAGTGAGGAAAGAGGGTTTTCAAAACAGCGCCAGAAATTCCAAGTGAAAATGCCAGGCACATGTCTTTGAGGGGAGCCCAAGGTCAAGACATGCTGCCCCAGTGCCCCTAGTAAGTTTACCGAGCTCTTCGGAGCTGTGTCTTCAGCTTCCTACGGCTGCCACTTGCGAGGGCGGTTCTTGTGAATTCTGCTGTGACCAGACGCCTTGTGGAGAGGCGCAGCCCAGACGCCCCCTTCCCACAATCAGTGAGAAAGCTGAGCACTGACTTTGGAGGCCAACAACAGCAAGAGAATCAAGGCCCTGGCAGGTACCTCATGTGTGACATCCCTGCCAGTCCCCTCTAACTTTCTTGCCTTTGTGTCCCCTTGTCTTGTGTTTCTAACCTTATAAATAAAACTTCACATTGCAGATGGAGAGATGAAAATAAATCAAGCTGACCAATTAACCTATAATTAGTTGCTGAGAGTTGAGAGAAGAATGAGGAAGCAACAGTTGATTGTATCAATTGTTCAAACATTTTTATTGTCTGAATAAAATTTAAATCTACACATCAACATTGGTTATGTTCAGTAAGGAAAGTATTTCTTGGAGATAAGTTTCCATTGTGAGTTAAGCATTTCCAGTTAGAGAATCCCTCAAAGGGTCAGATCTGAAGTTTACATCCTGCTGAACAACAAAAGCTAACCTGGCTCCAGAGAAAGCTTCCCAGCACAACATTCAAAACTTGCTCCTGATAACCAAAAATAAAACAACTTGAATTCAAGACACGTTAACCATTCTCCCAGGACAGATAACTTGACTTTTAATCAGGTTGAGGCAAATATTTTCCCCTCAAATAACTAGAGGTGCATCCTGCTTATCTTGGAACAATTTCTCTTGTTCCCTGAGACTGAGGGGTGGTGGTCCAACATGGGGCACGAGGGACCCCAATCTATGACGGTTTCCAGGATGAAACAAAACACATGCACGACAAGCCTCTGCCTAAGGGGCTCAAATGTCTGTGTATTAAGGTAGCTGGTAAGATAGGTGACCTTCCATAATGTTTCAGTGTAACAGTTGATTTTCATTTCTTTCCCGGAAGCTTTATGTTTCGTCCAGTGATCTGATCATGGCTGGGCAGTGACCGCTGCAAGAAGCAGACCGTTGGAAATCACCGTCTGCGCTGCTGGTGCAAGAGCAACCCTGACAGATCTCAAAGGGGCCCAGCGCAGCTTCCTCAGCAAAATAAACCCTAGTTTAAAAACGTCTGGGGCAAGTGCTGACATCCAACTAGTACCAGCTGAACACCCGCTACGTTCCACAGTGTGGCAGCCGGTGGAGCCAGCAGGACCTGCCAGCGTGTACACGCGCCCAGGCCCTGCGGGGCTCAGAGCAGATAGAGCACCACCTGGGGCAGGAGGGCAGTGGGGGGCAGCTCAGGCAAAGGCTGGACGCAGGCGAGCCCCGGGCAGAGTCAGGGAGAGCGCTCGGGGGCCACGAGAGCTGCGGAAGCAAGGCCACGTGGTGCAAACCTCGGAGAGCACCCTAAGGGTCTGGGCAGGGATGGCGGGAGCAGGGGGGCACCCAGGCGTCTCTCTGGCTGTCAGAGGGAGGGTGGTGCACTGGGGCCGTGCAGCCAGGGCAGCCGTCAGACAGGGAGAGGCACAGAGGAACAGCAGAAGGAGAAGGCCCTGGGGGGGACGAGAAGCAGGTGGGCCCCTGGGGCGACACCAGGCCTGGGTTTGACCCTCATCGACGCTCTCAGTGACCCTCACAGCCACACTCCTGCTCATCCTCGTAGGTCAGAGGCAATTCCAGGGTTTGGATTTTCCATCCTGAGCCCCAAGTCCACACACGCTAAGCCAGACGGGTTTAGAAGCCAGAGGGGAATTCAGAGGCTCGCCACCTGAGAGGCAGCACCCTGGAAATGTGACCCTCCCTGCAGCTTGGAGCACAAAGGGGGGCGAGGGGTGTCCCCAACACACATCAGGGTCCCACTGCTGCGTGGCCATTAACAACCCCTCACCCTTCCTCACGCTCGGCCTCCCATCTGTCACTACAAGACGACTGCCACCTCTGAGGTAGCGATGCTGGCGCCCCACGGGGCGGCTGAGCCATGACGCGGCGCTGGTGAGCTCGAGACCCGGGGCAGGCCGGCCTGCGGCGTCTGGTCCCCGATCCTCACTGAGCCTGAGCCGCCACGGTGAACAGGCAGGCCCAGCCTCTCCTGCCCGGCCGTTGCAAGCGGCTGTCCCATCCCTCAGCCAGAGACAGAGACAGGAAGAGCCGGTCCTCGAGGGCCCGAGGCAGGACGCGGACGAGGCACAGCTGCTCCGCTCCTGAGGACTCAGTCACTGGTCAGGAAAGCCCTCCCAGCCCCGCGCCCACAGAGGGGACACGTACCACGCCAGGCGGTACCACGCAGCGCACTGTGCCTTACCCACCCTCACGGCTCACCCTGTTCCTTCCCTCTCCCGAGCTCGACCAACTGTTCTCAGAACTAACGCTACGCTGAAAATCAAGTCTGAAGGCACCAGCCCTGCCCGTGCCACAGGCCCAGGCTCAGTGCTTCCGCCGAAGCGGGCAGGGAGGGGGCTGCCTCGGCCCCTCTGAGATGCCCCAGCCTCGCCTGGAACTCGCATGACCAGACGTGCTCTCAAGGGTGGCCGGCGAGGGCGCTCTCGGGGTGCAGGCGGGAGAAGCGCCCAAGGGCCCAGATGGGGAAGACGTTTCTGTAGCTCGTGTAGCTGATGGCACAGGACTTGTTGAAGACCCCAGCGATGTTGTCCTGAAAGGACACAGGGAATGAACACAACGTCTCCACCAGGTGGCTGGACAGCTCCCTGAACCGGGACCCTGGCTGGAGGGCTGGCCGGCTGACCTCAGCAGGCGGGGCCTACCACCACCCCAGCTCTCGGACCCCAGGCCCTGCAACAAACCCTCCAGCCCGGGCCACCAGCCCCTCGCAGCCCCACCAACCCCGGACTCATCCAAGGCGGGGCCAGCCTCACGTGACCTCGTGACCCCATGCCCTTCCACACTTCCTTCTGAGTGAGGGGCTGTCAGGATCAGCCCAAGGGTGTCCTGGCCCGTGGGCTTCTCCCCCGCCAGCTCCTTCCCCGACGCCACCAGCCCTGCCACCAAGCCAGTGCTTCAGCTGCAAACGGCCCAGGCCTTCAGGCCCCGCCACCATCACAGACCTGCTTCCAACACAGGCCACTCACCGGTGGTGTTTGTGACTCTCAGATCCCCAAGGTGAAAGCCCACCTGCGGCCCCATGAAGGACGTGGGGCCAGCTGCACCCACCCGTACCTGGGGCCAGGTGCAGCCCCATGAAGGACGTGGGGCCAGGTGCGCTCCCACTCGTACCTGGGGCCAGTCGCCATTGGGCAGCTGCTTTCCAAGCAGGTAGCTGACTCCTCTCTCCAGGGCCACTACGTCAGGGTGCCTGCAGGGAGACGGGCACTGAACACTCCCACCACCACTCTGCACGAGCCCCCCTCTGGCTGCAGACAGACCTGCGTCCTCACCCTCACGCAGCCAAGCGCAGGGACAAGGATGTGAAACGCTGCACGATGACAGAGAGACCCGAACTGCCAGACCCACCAGTAACAGTCAGCCCACCAGACACCCCGAGGAGCAGCAAACGCCACCGGGGCAGAGGCGAGCGGGCAGGAGGGCAGCCCACGCGTGGCCGGGCGAGCAGTCCCTGCCACGAGGGGCTGCTCTTCTGTCCACCCGGCCACTGGTCTTCAGGGCCCTCTGAGGGCCGCCGAAGCCACATGTGCTAAGCTTGCTCGTCCCGGCCTGATGAGACACCAGAAGGCTCGATGGCTCAGGACAGAGCTCAGCCTGCCCGCTCCTGCCCACACTACCTGGCCTTCCTTTGAGGGGGCTTTAGGGAGATTTCCTAGGGGCCCCAAACCCAACAGGGCAGCACAGACTGGGACACCGTGTGCACGTCTGCATGCACACGTCTGCGTGTGTGTGTTGTGCACACGTGCCTGAGCACGTGTGTGGCTTAGGGCCGGCTGCGGACATAGAGCAGGTGCTGCCACACCTCACGCTGCTGACGGCCCTGCTCCCCTGGCTGTTCCTGTTGGGGGGCCTCTTTGCAGGACCTGCCACCTCGCCCTGGGAGCTGTTGAGGGGGCCCCGCAGGCCTCGCATCCTCCCACTGCTGCACTCGGAGCTCAGCTGCCGTGCCCGCCCAGGCTGCCGGCTCACCGCCCTTCCTTCGCCCAGCCCCGCGGCTCTGGGAGAGGCCTCGTCGCCCCCACCTGACGGCCATCAGCCCCATCAGGGCCCAGCACGTGTTGTGGATCTGGGACCGGGCACTCTGCACGTAGCGCCGCTGCTCACAGGACTCGAAGTCCTCCCCCCAGCCTCCATCTGCCATCTGTCGGGACAGCAGGAAGTCGCAGGCCTGGGAGACCTCTGCACAGGCAGCCCTGCAGAGACCAGCAAGACACGAGACACCATCATGCCGGGCGAAGTCCCTGCCCCCCTTCTCGCCCTGGCCAGGCCCCTCAGGGCCACAGAGAGGGATGCGTGGGCCCCCGCACTCAGGCCCAGCCCACCGTGGGACGTGAAGGGGGACAGAGGCGCTGGCACCGCAGGGCTGTTGGAAGGTAAAGGGAGATGCCGTGCATCTGCAGATGGCCTCCTGGACGTGACCCACCAGCAAAGCAGCCCTCGGGGAGGTGTCTGGAGACAGCTGACCCGAGGCCTCCTCCCTTCTCTCAGCCAGTGTCCTGGCCTCGGGCTGCTCCAGCTCGTACTTGGGTGTGGGGCTTGGGTATGGGTGGGTTAGCTGGGGGAGGGCAGAGGGCCAGAGGCTTCCCTCCCCCACAAGAGCCCGGAGGCTGCGCAGAGCAGTGAGGCACAGTGGCTCATACATTTTCTGGTATCCTGATCTTATCTCACAGTTTAAAAACATTTAAGAACACCCCCAAAATCAAACAACAAAGGGAGAAACACCCCCAGCAGAGTGTCATGCTGAGAAGACCCCCATCCCGCCAAGGTGGGAATGTCCACACTCACCCGTCGCGGTAAGTGTGCCCCATGCAGGCGAAGGCTTCCAGCCCAAAGTAGGTGCCGTAGGTGAAGCACACCCCCCAGGAGCTGGAGGAAGAAGGGGACAGCGCCCGGCCCCTGAGTCCTCGTTCACAGCGGGCGCAGGGTCTCCCTCCAGCATGGGGGTGTACGGGGGGCTGCAGCTGTCTTCAGGAAAAGCATCCACAAGGCCTCAGCACTAAGGCAGACCTACCCAACCTGGCCTCCGTGGGCGGCTCCATGTGCTGGATCCAAAGCCGGGTGAGAACGGATCCAAAGCCAGAGAAGGGGTAGAGCCACCAGGCCACCGCGCCCTTCCAACGCCCTCAGCCACGCTACCTGAGCAGCACGCTGAGCAGTCACCACCGGGGGAGGCTGGGCATTCAGAAAGGAGCAAGGCCCACCAGGAACATGTCCAGAAACCCCTGGGCAGCACAAGCACCCCACACGCATCTGCACCCACAGGCATCACTCACCCTTCCCAGGAGCCATCAGGCCTCTGCTTCTGCCGACAGAACTGCAGGCCCCGCTCGAGGGTCTCCCTGGAACACAGCAGGATGAACATGCCCAATGAACAGTGCAGCAAAACAGCAACTTACCTGCTACCCCCATTCCCCCCACTCTACGGCCTCAAAAGAACGAGCATGGTCTTCCTTAAAAATACGTAAAAACAAACAGTTCAGGGAGGAGATACAAGGTCGAAGAAGCAGCGATTACAGGCCACAGGAGGGGAACAAAGTGGCAGTGAAAAGAAGAAATTAAGGAGAGGAAAACCTCAGGGACGAACCCACATTAGAAGCAGCTACAAACAGGATCGATATCACCGAAAACAAGGTCAGTGACACAGGCTTGAGTAAATCACATAAACGAAAATTTTAAAATAAACAAAAAATGAGAGAGAAAATACATTCAGAGGACAAAGAAGATCCATCGCAGGTCTACCTGGTACTTCCAAAGAAGACCTGGTTCTCTGAAAGGACTAGAGGTGAAGGTATGAATACAGCCTTTAGCGTGATCCGCCCCCCTCACGCTCACTCGCCTCCAGGCACCCAGCCTGTGTCATCCCTCTCGGGCGGCAGCCCCTTGTCCTGTTTGTAGCCAGCTGATCCCTGCACAGCTGATGGTCGCTGCTTCCAGCTCCCACCTGGCTGGCAGACAGACTCCCTGGCTCTACTGTCCCTCCCTTGCTGGTTCTCATGGAGCCGCCATACAGAAGCCCACGTGGCAGGAAACTAAGGGCGGCTCCAGCCAACAGTCATCAAGGAAATGGGGCCTGAGGCTGACAATCCGCAAGGGATGGAAACCTGCCAACAACCACACACGCCTGGGGCAGCCCTCAGTCAATGCCCAGGTAAGGCCCCAGCCCTGGCCAGCATCCTGACTGCAACCCGGGGAAATCCCGAAGCAGAGGGCCCAGCTCAGCCACGCCTGGACTCCTGACCCCCAGAAACTGCGAGGTGATACACGTGTGCTGTTTTCAGCCACCAACTCAGCAAGACATGTTAATACAAAGAATGGAAGTACAAACAAACAACATTAGCAACAGAAAGAGCGGTATGACTATAGCTTTAGTGGAAATTAAAAAGTAAAGAGAAGATAAGAAAAATTCATGCAATACATTTGAAAACTTAGACAATACGTAAAAATTACTCAGAAAATTAACGTATTGAAACTGCCTCAAGAATAAAGAGCCTGAATAGTCCTACAACTACTAAAGATATACGTAAAAAGCATAAACTTTGCCCAGAAAAAGAACTCCAAGTCTAGACATTTTTTAAGTGAATTCTACTAAATTATCAAGAACAATCATTCTAACCTTACACAAACTCTCCTAGGAAATAGAAAGAGGAAGGAACACTTTCCCTAGTTCATTTTGGGAACTCAGCATAAGCTTCTCAACAAACCAGACAAGAGGGATATGGTAAAAATTTCAGGCTGTTCATTAATGGGCACAGATGCAAAACTCTAAATTAAATATTGGAAACTACATACAGTAGAGATATACCAATACTAAGTGAGGTTCATCCAGAAATGCAAAGGTGTTTTAACATTAGAAAAATCTACAATAATTATCTACAATATTAACAGATAAAGGAGATGAATGTATAATCATCTCAATAGAGATAGAAAAATCATTTGCTAAAATACAACACCTATTCACAACAGAGAGAAAAAACAACTTAGCAAACTAGGAAGAGAAAAGAGCTTTGTTAACCTGAAAAGGGATAATTACCAAAAACCTACAGGAGATGTCATTCTTTTTTTTTTTTCATCCACATCACACAGCTTGTGGGACCTTAGTTCCCTGACCAGGGACTGAACCCAGGCCCCCAGCAGTGGAAGTGCAGAGTCCTAACCACTGGACCACCAGGGAATTCCCAAATGTCATTCTTAATGGAGAAATATTAGAAGCATTCCCCTTTAAAATCAGGAAATATGACAAAGATGGCACTATTACCACTTCTGCTAAGCAGAATACTGAAGTTTTAGCCAGGGCAATGAGACAAGAAAATAAACTATAGGCCTATGGATTGAAAGGAAAAATATGTCATTTACAAGTGATATGACTGTCTACAGAGAAAACCCAAAAGAATCTACCAGCAATTAATTAGAATAAAAAGAGTTACCCAGATGGATTCGCTGGTGAATTCTACCAAACATCTAAGGAAGAAATTGTACCAACTCTACAATCTCTTCCAAAGAACAGAAACAGAGGGAATTTTGCCTAACTCATTCGATGAGGACAGCATACCAAAAACAGACAAAGACATTATGAGAAAGGAAAACTAGGGATAAATATCTCTCAGTAGCACAGATATAAAAAGTCCTCAATAAAATATTAGCAAATCAAATCCAACAATGTATAAGAAGAATTACATATCACAAACAAGTGGGATCTATCCCAGGTATGAAAGGCTGGTTGAACATTCAAAAATCAATTAATGCAATCTATCAAATCAACTTCTTTTCTAAAGAAGAAAAAAAAAATCACATGATCATATCAATAGCTGTAGAAGAAATATTTGACAAAATCTAACACCTATTCATGATTTAAAAAAAAAAAACTTTCAGCAAACTAGGAACAGAGGGGAAGTTCCTCAACTTGAAAAAGAGCAGCCACAAAAAACCCACAGCTAACATCATACGTAATGGTGAGAAAAACTAGACGCTTTCCTGCTGAATCAGGAACAAGGATGTCTACCCTCACCACTTGTATTCAACTTCATACTGGGAGTCCTAGCTAATGCAATAAGATAAGACAAGGAAATAAAAGGCATACATATTGGGGAAGAAGAAATAAAACTGTCTTTGTTCACAGATTACATGGTTATCTATGTAGAAAATCCCAAAGAACCGACCAAAAAACTCCTGGAACTACTGAGCAATTACAGCAACGTTGCAGGATAGAAGGTTAATATACAAAAGACAACTGTTTTCCTACCAGCAATGAACAATTAGATTCTGAAATTAAAATCACAATACCAATTATGTTAGCACCAAAAAAAATTTTAAGTACTTAGGTATAAATCTAAAAATATATATACAAGATCTATAAGAGGGAAACTATAAAATTATGATAAAAGAATCAAAAGATCTTCCCAACTTGATCTATATATGCAACACAATCTCAATCAAAATTTCAGCAAATCATTTCATAGATATCAACAGATTCCAAAGTTTTATGCAGAGGCAAAAGAAACAGAATAGAAAACACACTATTTAAGGGGAATAAAGTTGGAAAACTGACACTACCCGACTTCAAGACTTACTGTAAAGCTACGGTCATCAGGACTGTGTGGTATCAGTGAAAGAATACACAGATAGATCAATGGAGAATAGAGAGCCCAGAAACAGACCCACACAAATACTGTCAAGTAACCATTGGCAAAGGAGCAAAGGCAATCCAATGGAGAAAGGAGAGTCTCTGACAAATGGTAATGGAACACCGAACAGCACATAAAACATAAATAAATCTAGATACAGACCTTACACCATTCACAAAAATTAACTCAGAATGAATCACAGATTTTTGTCTTTTCATGTAAAACACAAGACTATAAAACTCCTAGAACATAACATAGGAGAAACTCTAGGTGACCTTGGGTTTGGTGAAAACTTTTTAGATATAACACTCCAATCACAATCTATGAAAGAAAACACTGATAGGCTGTACTTCATTAAAATGAAAAACTCCGGCTCTGCAGAAGACATTGTCGACAGAATGAAAATGTAAGGAGCTCTTTTGCCCCTTTCCTGTTTGCCCATTTCTGTTGCCCTCAAGCCTTACAGAAATGAGGTCACTAGGTGACATTTAACCTAACTCCTGACTCACGCTCTACTGGATGCACACCATGCCTTGCCTAACCTGTCGGTCCTTTCCCTAGACGAAAAGAAGTAGGAATTAAGAACCGAGCAGTTAAAGAGTGACTAGCTGTCTGCCCCCAGCAGCCCCCTTAGCAATCCTGCAGGCAGGCCGTGTGGGCAAGACAACATCTGAAGAAAGCTCATGAGGAGTCAGCCAGCCTGCACGCAAGGAGAGGACACAGAGCTTGACCTCCTGCCTTGATGGTTCACTGAGATTCTTTCCCCTTTAAAACCTGTCAGGGCTGAGCAGAATCTCTGGAGTTGATTCGGGGGACATGAACCCACCTTCTCCCCACATTGCCAGCCTTCTGATTAAAGCAACCTTTCCTTTCTTACAACACTTGCCTCTCAAGTATCGGCTTTTGAGCGGAGAGCAGCCAGACCTGAGCTTGCCACAGACTGAGAGAAAATCTTTGTAAAATACATGGCTGACAAAGGGTTGCTATTTAAAATATACAAGGTACTTCTAAAACTCAACAATAAGACAACAACCCAAATTTAAAATGTGCAAAAGATCTGAATACACACCTCACCAAAGATATACACATGGCCAATAGATACATGAAAAGATGTTCAGCATTATACATCATTAGGAAGTCACAAATTAAAACAAAGAGATATCACTACACACCTATCGGAATGGCCAAAACCCGGAACACTGACAGCACCAAATGCTGGCGAGGCTGTGGAGCAACAGGAACCCTCATCACTGCTGGTGTGAACGCAGAATGGTGCAGCCGCTTTGGAAGACAGTTTGGTGGTTTCTTACAAAACTAATATATTCTTACCATATGAGCCAACCATATGCTCTTTGGTATTTACTGAAATGAGCTGAAAACATGTCCACACAAAAACCTGCACAGGAGTAATTATAGCACGTTTATTCATAATGCTAAAACTTGGAAGCAACCAAGATGTCCTTCAATAGGCAATGGATAAACAAACTGGTACATGAAGATATGAAGAAACTTTACATGCATATTACTAAGTGAAAGAAGCCAGTCTGAAAAGGCTACAGACTGTATGATTCTAACCATATGACATACTGGAGTGGTTCCCAGGGGATGGGTGAGGGGGGAGGATGAATAGGCGGATCATGGAGGATTTTAAGAGCAGTGAAACTATTCTGCATGATAGAGTAATGATGGACACATGTTGTATACATGTGTCAAAACCCATGGAACGTACAACACAAAGAGTGAATCTGAACGTAAACTATGGACTTTGGATGATAATAATGTATCAACATTGGCTCATCAATTGTATTTAAAAAGTACCAAATTAATGCAAGATATTAATAACAAGGGAAATGGGGTGGGAGGGGGAGCGAAATGGCTGAACAGGAATTCCTTGTGCCATCTTTCTGTAAACCTAAAACTGCTCTATAAGACAAAGTGTATTAATTTTTTTAAGTTTAACAGATTGTCTAGCTATAAGATCAATATCAAAATCAACTGGAGAGGCTCCTGGATGGATGGCAGAGCCGGCAGCACCGGGAACCCCTCTCCCGCCTGGGCAAATACTGCACTGGCAGAATGTGCCCAATGTAACTATTCTGGAAGTCTGCAGTCTGCTGAAGGCTTGCAACTTCCAGGGGAAGGTTTGGAGGGTTAAACTGCTCTCAGCTCTTAGCACAGGAACAGCTACCCATCCCCCACCCCAGGACCCAGGAGGCAGCTGTGCGTGTGTCCCTGGAGCATCTTGCAGGACCTAGGGTGGGCAAAAAGGACCCTGTCCTCCAAAAACTGGGAATCGGCTCTGAACGCTGCTTCTGCTCACAGAGGAGCAGGCAGAGGGGCAGGAGGCCACGGCTGTTGCACCTGCCCCCAACTGTTCCAGCCCCTGCCCTCCTGGCGGAAGTGGCTTCCAGGGGATTTAAATGCTATTCACAGTAGCATTACTCACAATGGCTAAAATGTGGAAGCAACCTAAGGGTCGATCATAGATGAACAGATAAGCAAAATATGGTTCATCCATACAATGGAATATTATTCGGCTTTTAAATGGAATGAAGTACTAATAATACCTGCTATAACATGCATGAACCTTGAGGATATTACTCTCAGCGAAATAAGCCAGACACAAAAAGACAAATATTATATGATTCCACTTACACATGGTACTTAGAGTAGTCAAAATCATAGAGACAGAAAATAGAATAGTGGTTGCCAGGGGCTGGGAAGAGTGGGGAAATGGGAGTTATTGTTCAATGGGTATCTGTTTTACAAGATGAAAAGAGTTATGGGGATGGGTGGTGGTGATGGTTGCACAACAATGTGAATGTGAATGTATTTAACACCACTGGATTGCACACTTAAAAATGGCTAAGATAGTAAATTTTATGTTACATGTATTTTAACACAAGAAAAAAAAGATCAGTAGCATGAGAATCCATGAGTCCACACTAACAAATAAGCAAATAAGTAAACAGGGGCAAAGAAAAGTTTTTAATAGAACACCAACTAATACATATGAAAGGACTGACAATTTTGCAATCGTTATATGAACAACTGATGCAAGCAAGAATCATCATCAGGTGCTAAAACGAATGGGTAGAAGTATGATGAGAAACAGGATATTTACATAGTTTAAAATTATCTCCCCGAGAGGGCAGACAGGAGAAGCAAGAAGAACTACAATCCTGCAGCCTGTGGAACAAAAACCACATACACAGAAAGACAGACAAGATGAAAAGGCAGAGGACTATGTACCAGAGGAAGGAACAAGATAAAACCCCAGAAAAACGACTAAATGAAGTGGAGATAGGCAACCTTCCAGAAAAAGAATTCAGAATAATGATAGTGAAGATGATCCAGGACCTCGGAAAAAGAATGGAGGCAAAGATCGAGAAGATGCAAGAAATGTTTAACAAAGACCTAGAAGAATTAAAGAACAAACAAACAGAGAAGAACAATACAATAACTGAAATGAAAATTACACTAGAAGGAATCAATAGCAGAATAACTGAGGCAGAAGAACAGATAAGTGACCTGGAAGACAGAATGGTGGAATTCACTGCTGCAGAACAGAATAAAGAAAAAAGATGAAAAGAAATGAAGACAGCCTAAGAGACCTCTGGGACAACATTAAACGCAACAACATTCGCATTATAGGGGTCCCAGAAGGAGAAGAGAGAGAGAAAGGACCCGAGGAAATATCTGAAGA
This sequence comes from Globicephala melas, assembly GCF_963455315.2. Lineage (NCBI taxonomy): Eukaryota > Metazoa > Chordata > Mammalia > Artiodactyla > Delphinidae > Globicephala > Globicephala melas. Next base: position 427,719 of record NC_083317.1, on the reverse strand, counting down.
CATTAGAGTCAGAAACTTCCCTAACATGGGAATGGAAATAGCTACTCAAGTCCAGGAAGTGCAGAGAGTCCCATACAGTATAAACCCAAGGAGAAACATGCCAAGACACATAGTAATCAAATTGGCAGAAATTAAAGACAAAGAAAAATTATTGAAAGCAGCAAGGGAAAAACGACAAATAACATACAAGGGAACTCCCATAAGGTTAACAGCTGATTTCTCAGCAGAAACTCTACAAGCCAGAAGGGAGTGGCATGATATACTTAAAGTGAGGGAAGGGAAGAACCTACAACCAAGATTACTCTACCCGGCAAGGATCTCATTTAGATTCGATGGAGAAATCAGAAGCTTTACAGACAAGCAAAAGCTAAGAGAATTCAGCACCACCAAACCAGCTCTACAACAAATGTTAAAGGAACTTCTCTAAGTGGGAAACACAAGAGAAGAAAAGGACCTACAAAAACAAACTGAAAACAATTAAGAAAATGGTCACAGGAACATACATATCGATAATTACCTTAAACGTGAATGGATTAAATGCTCTAACCAAAAGACACAGGCTTGCTGAATGGATACAAAAACAAGACTCATCTATATGCTGTTTATAAGAGATGCACTTCAGACCTGGGGACACATACAGACTGAAAGTGAGGGGATGGAAAAAGATATTCCATGCAAATGGAAATCAAAAGAAAGCTGGAGTAGCAGTACTCATGTCAGATAAAATAGACTTTAAAATAAAGAATGTTACAAGAGACAAGGAAGGACACTACATAATGATCAAGGAATCAATCCAAGAAGAAGATATAACAATTATAAATATATATGCACCCAACAAAGGAGCACCTCAATACATAAGGCAACTGCTAACAGCTATAAAAGAGAAAATCAACTGTAACACAATAATAGTGGGGGACTTTAACACCTCACTTACACCAATGGACCGATCATCCAAAATGAAAATAAATAAGGAAACAGAAGCTTTAAATGACACAACAGACCAAATAGATTTAATTGATATTTATAGCACATTCCATCCAAAAACAGCAGATTACACTTTCTTCTCAAGCGCGCACGGAACATTCTCCAGGATAGATCACATCTTGGGTCACAAATCAAGCCTCAGTATATTTAAGAAAATTGAAATCATATCAAGCATCTTTTCTGACCACAATGCTATGAGATTAGAAATGAATTACTGGGAAAAAATGTAAAAAACACAAACACATGGAGGCTAAACAGTATGTTACTAAATAACCAAGAGATCACTGAAGAAATCAAACGGGAAATCAAAAAATACCTAGAGACAAACGACAATGAAAACACGACAATCCAAAACCTTTGGGATGCAGCAAAAGCAGTTCTAAGAGGGAATTTTATAGCTATACAAGCCTATCTCCAGAAACAAGAAAAATCTCAAAAAAACTAACTAACCTTACACCTAAAGGAACTAGAGAAAGAAGAACAAACAAAACCCAAAGTTAGCAGAAGGAAAGAAATTGTAAAGATCAGAGCAGAAATAAATGAAATAGAAACAAAGAAAACAATAGCAAAGATCAATAAAACTAAAACCTGGTTCTTTAAGAAGATAAACAAAATTGATAAACCATTAGCCAGACTCATCAAGAAAAAGAGGGAGAGGACTCAAATCAATAAAATTAGAAATGAAAAAGGAGAAGTTACAACAGACACCGCAGAAATAGAAAGCATCCTAAGAGACTACAAGCAACTCTATGCCAATAAAATGGACAACCTGGAAGAAATGGACAAATTCTTAGAGAGGTATAACCTTCCAAGACTGAACCAGGAAGAAATAGAAAATATGAACAGACCAATTACAAGTGATGAAATTGAAACTGTGATTAAAAATCTTCCAACAAACAAATGTCCAGGACCAGATGGCTTCACAGGTGAATTCTATCAAACATTTAGAGAAGAGCTAACACCCATCCTTCTCAAACTCTTCCAAAAAACTGCAGAGGAAGGAACACTCCCAAACTCATTCTATGAGGCCGCCATCACCCTGATGCCAAAACCAGACAAAGATACTACAAAAAAAGTAAATTACAGACCAATATCACTGATGAATATAGATGCAAAAATCCTCAACAAAATACTAGTAAACAGAATCCAACAACACATTCAAAGGATCATACACCATGATCAAGTGGGATTTATCCCAGGGATGCAAGGATTCTTCAACATACGCAAATCAATCAGTGTGATACACCATATTAACAAATTGAAGAATAAAAACCATATGATCATCTCAATAGATGCAGAGAAAGCTTTTGACAAAATTCAACACCCATTTATGATAAAAACTCTACAGGGGGCTTCCCTGGTGGCGCAGTGGTTGGGAGTCCACCTGCCGATGCAGGGGACGCGGGTTCGTGCCCCGGTTCGGGAAGATCCCACATGCCGCAGAGTGGCTGGGCCTGTGAGCCATGGCCGCTGAGCCTGTGCGTCCGGAGCCTGTGCTCTGCAACGGGAGAGGCCACGACAGTGAGAGGCCCGCGTACCGAAAAAAAAAAAAAAAAGCTCTACAGAAAGTGCACATAGAGGAAACCTACCTCAACATAATAAAGGCCATATATGACAAACCCACAGTAAACATCATTCTCAATGGTGAAAAACTGAAAGCATTTCCTCTAAGATCAGGAACAAGACAAGGATGTCCACTCTCACCACTATTATTCAACATAGTTTTGGAAGTCCTAGCCACGGCAATCAGAGAAGAAAAAGAAATAAAAGGAATACAAATTGGAAAAGAAGTAAAACTGTCACTGTTTGCAGATGACATGATATTATACATAAAGAACCCTAGGGCTTCCCTGGTGGCGCAGTGGTTGAGAGTCCGCCTGCCGATGCAGGGGACACGGGTTCGTGCCCCGGTCCGGGAAGATCCCACATGTTGCGGAGTGGCTGGGCCCGTGAGCCATGGCCGCTGAGCCTGCGCATCTGGAGCCTGTGCTCCTCAATGGGAGAGGCCACAACAGTGAGAGGCCCACGTACCACAAAAAAAAAAAAAAAAAAAAAAAAAGAACCCTAAAAATGCCACCAGAAAACTACTAGAGCTAATCAATGAATTTGGTAAAGTTGCAGGATACAAAATTAATGCACAGATATCTCTTGCATTCCTATACACTAATGATGAAAAATCTGAAAGAGAAATTAAGGAAACATTCCCATTTACCATTGCAACAAAAAGAATAAAATACCTAGGAATAAACCTACCTAGGGAGACAAAAGACCTGTATGCAGAAAACTGTAAGACACTGATGAAAGAAATTAAAGATGATACCAACAGATGGAGAGGTATACCATGTTCTTGGATTGGAAGAATCAATATTGTGAAAATGACTATACTACCCAAAGCAATCTACAGATTCAATGCAATCCCTAACAAATTACCGATGGCATTTTTTATGGAACTAGAACAAAAAATCTTAAAATATGTATGGAGACACAAAAGATCCTGAATAGCCAAAGCAGTCTTGAGGGAAAAATTGGAGGGGGAGGAATCAGACTCCCTGACTTCAGACTATACTACAAAGCTACAGTCATCAAGACAATATGGTACTGGCACAAAAACAGAAACATAGATCAATGGAACAGGATAGAAAGCCCAGAGATAAACCCATGCACCTATGGTTAACTAATCTATCACAAGGAGGAAAGGATATACAATGGAGAAAAGACAGTCTCTTCAATAAGTGGTGCTGGGAAAACTGGACAGCTACATGTAAAAGAATGAAATTAGAACACTCCCTAACATCATACACAAAAATAAACTCAAAATGGATTAGAGACCTAAATGTAAGACCAGACACTATAAAACTCTTAGAGAAAAACACAGGAAGAACATTCTTTGACATAAATCACAGCAAGATCTTTTTTGATCCACCTCCTAGAGTAATGGACATAAAAACAAAATAAACAAATGGGACCTAATGAAACTTAAAAGCTTTTGCACAGCAAAAGAAACCATAAACAAGACGAAAAGACAATCCTCAGAATGGGAGAAAATATTTGCAAAGGAATCAACGGACAAAGGATTAATCTCCAAAATATATAAACAGCTCATGCAGCTCAATATTAAAGAAACAAACAACTCACTCCAAAAATGGGCAGAAGACCTAAATAGACATTTCTCTAAAGAAGATGTACAGATGGCCAAGAAGCACATGAAAAGCTGCTCAACATCACTAATTAGAGAAATGCAAATCAAAACTACAATGAGGTATCACCTCACACCAGTTAGAATGGGCATCATCAGAAAATCTACAAAAAACAAATGCTGGAGAGGGTGTGAAGAAAAGGGAACCCTCTTGCACTGTTGGTGGGAATGTAAACTGATACAGCCACTATGGAGAACAGTATGGAGGTTCCTTAAAAAACTAAGAATTACCGTATGACCCAGCAATCCCACTACTGGTCGTATACCCAGAGAAAACCATAATTCAAAAAGACACATGCACCCCAATGTTCATTGCAGCACTATTTACAATAGCCAGGTCATGGAAGCAACCTAAATGCCCATCAACAGACGAATGGATAAAGAAGATGTGGTACATATATACAATGGAATATTACTCAGCCATAAAAAGGAACGAAATTGGGTCATTTTTTGAGACGTGGATGGATCTAGAGACTGTCATACAGAGTGAAGTAAGTCAGAAGGAGAAAAACAAATATCGTATATTAACGCATGTATGTGGAACCTAGAAAAATGGTACAGATGAACCGGTTTGCAGGGCAGAAGTTGAGACACAGATGTAGAGAACAGAAGTATGGACATCAAGGGGGGAAAGCAGCAGCAGGGGGGGGGATGGTGGTGTGATGAATTGGGTGATTGGGATTGACATGTATACACTGATGTGTATAAAACTGAAGACTAATAAGAACCTGCTGTATAAAAAAGTAAATAAAATAAAATTTCAAAAATTTAAAACAAAAAAACTTTCTTCCACAAAGAAAAAAATATTAACTTTACAGTGGGGAAAACAAGTGGCCATCTCCTTAATCAACGGTCAGTGTTGACACATGCTTCCTAATATGGTGTACTGAGAAGCCCCATCACTTTTGTTACCTGCTCGACAAAAATGCTTAATTTTATAACCTGAATCTTGTCATGGGCAAACACAGAAAAACATACATTGAGGACATTCTACAAAATAACTTGCCATATTCTTCAAAAATGTCAGTCATCAAACACAAGGAAAGACTAAAGAACTGTTCCAGGTTAAAGAACTAATATATGACAACTAAATACAATGACCCTGGATTAGACCTTGAGGAAAAATGTTTCCATAAACCACACCACTGGTACAACTAGGACAATTGAAATAAGTTCCATAGATTAAATAATGGTATTATACCAATGTTAATATTGTGACTCATATTTACATAAGAGAATAACCTCATTAAAAAAAATACTAAAGGAAGCCACAACAATGAGAAGCCTGCACACTGCAATGAAGAGTAGCCCCCGCTCACCGCAACTAGAGAAAGCGCGCGCACAGCAACAAAGACCCAACACAGCCATAAATAAATAAATAAATTTATTTATTTTTTAAAAATACTAAAGTTCTTCCCTGGTGGCGCAGTGGTTGACAGTCCACCTACCGATGCAGGGGACACGGGTTCGTGCCCCGGTCCGGGAAGATCCCACATGCCGTGGAGCAGCTGGGCCCGTGAGCCATGGCCGCTGAGCCTGCGTGTCCGGAGCCTGTGCTCCGCAACGGGAGAGGCCACAACACTGAGAGGACCACGTACCGCAAAAAAAAAAACAAAAAACAAAAAAAACCACCAAAGTATTTAGGGATTAAGGTAATCACATTTGCAATTTACTTTCAAATGGTTCAAGAAAAAACATATGGGAGGGAGTATGATGAAGGAAATACAGTAAAATGTTAAAGTGGAATTAATTAAAGAAGCTTCACCTAAAGCTGGAGTCAAGACAGGCCTGTAAGGGAAGTGCTCAGGCCCACCAGGCATCATCAATTACCCCAAACAGGAAAAAATGGCCCTCCACATCTCGGGCAGGAAGGTGTCTCTGCTTACTATCCCGCAGGAAGAAGAAAACTCTCTTTCCCACGACAGCCCAGCCAATCAGAGACAGCAGCAGCCCATCAATGGGAAGCCTCCATACTCTGGATCCCCAACCCCTCCAACAGACTCTTTGGTTATCACAGCCCCTATAAAAGCAAGTTCCCTTTCTTATTCTCTGGATTTTCCTGTGATCTGTCACAGTTCGCATGTCCCGAATGGCAATTCCTCTGGCTATTCTGAATAAACTCACTTTTGCTGGTAAATTAACTGGCTATTATATTATAAAAGTTAACATTAACAACTGAGCAATAGCTGGAAGAGGTAAATAGGAGTGCTTTTTACTCCTTTTATAACTTTCCTATAATTTTGAAGTTAATGAAGAATTTCAAGTCAATCTAGTAAAATGGAATATCCCATATACGTATTACTAGAGTAACTGATGCCCTCAAACTATACCTAAAAACACTCCTAAATTAAAAATCTTAATATAACAAGTTAATATATTTGTTTAAAAAATAAAAACTTATGTTCAAACTCTCTAGAGGTAAAAATAATAAAGTAATTGGGAGAAAGTACCTGTAACATAAGATACAGAATTACTTATTGTGCTTAATAAACATGTAAGGCAAGAAGAAAAATCATCCCAGCAACAAAGTTGGACAGGGTACGAATGGCAATTCATATGTGAAAGAAGAAACAGAAATGACCTATAAACGTCTGGAAAGAATATTTTAGCTCAGTAATCTCCAAAGAAATACAAATGAAGTAAATCCACCAGAAAACTATCATAATTTACCTTCCAAAGCAGGAGTTTTTACACAATAACAATAGTTATTCTGTGCTTATCACATGCCAATCTCCCAGTGCTTTCGTGTGGTATCTCAATCCTCCCAGTTCCGTGAGGCTGTACTATTGCCGCATGTGGCAGGGGGAACCTAGGCAGGGGGGTGAAGTGACTAGACGAGGATCTCAAGCAGAGAAGGGGCAGGGGCAGGCGCATCCACCCAGACAGGCTGACTCCAAGCCCACGTGGCTCTAGGGAAGAATAATGGTCCTGAACAAAGATTTAACAAGAGGATACCGGCTCAGGTTAAAATGGGGAAAAGCTGTAAAACAGCAATGAAAATTCAGAAATAACCATCACAACCCATACTGGAGGAGAATGCCAAACGACAAGGGAAGTTATCAGCTGCTCTCAGGAACCTCAGGGTAAACGGAGCCAGTTACGTGAAAGGTGCACCGTGGAGATCAAACAGTCAGAACACCCTCTTCTCAGGGGTGAGGAAGGGCAGCTGGCTTTCTTTCTGCTGCTTTTCTGTATCGTCCAAGTCTCCTTTAAAGAGCTTGTTTTACTTTTATTATAATAATTCTTAAAAAGATGAGTAAGAAGGAAGGTCAATCCTGTGAGGCATCTCTGAGGACAAGGTTGCCAAAGGAAAGGACCCCAGATCACAAGCACAGCACACAGCCAAGGGACCAGCCTGGCCTGGGTGACAAAATGAAGACTAGACACAGTGCCCGCTTGTGCCCCCTTGTGGCTGCACAGCCTGCCAGACAGAGGGAAACCAGCAAAAACATGACTGGATACTCCTCCAATTTTTTTGGAAATAAAGCAACATGCTCCTAAATAACTCATGGGCCAGAAAACTCACAATAGAAATAGAAAATGCTTTTAACTGAACGATACATCAAAACTTACTTATAAACTTAAGTGTACATTTAAAAGGAAAGCCTGAAAATCATTTATCTAAGCATCCATCAAAGAGAACTTTCTCCTCTGTGTGAGGATTTACTGCAAATTCTTATTTATTTATTTATTTTTTTTTTTGCGGTACGCGGGCCTCTCCCGTTGCGGAGCACAGGCTCCGGACGCGCAGGCTCAGCGGCCATGGCAGCATGTGGGATCCTCCCGGACCAGGGCGCGAACCCGCGTCCCCTGCATCGGCAGGCGGACTCCCAACCACTGCGCCACCAGGGAAGCCCCTGCAACTTCTTATTTTTCAAACCGTGGTCGCAGACCATTGGTGAGTTATGATTAACATTTATTTAAATTGAAAGTATACATATTATTTATACCTATATAAAGGGATAGTATACATCTTTAATTTTAGCTATACCTTATAGATTTATTAATAGATTTATTCATTATCTGTATGTAAGCAATAGTTTCATAAAGTACAAAATAGGATGCACACATGCCATATACTGAAAATAAGAAATACGTGTCCATTTATTACACTGCCGTCTCAGTTAGTTGTACGGTTTTATACACAAAGGTATGGGCATGACATACACTGCGTCTCTCACTAAGGAATGGCCCATGCTGGAAAACGGCCACTCTTACACGACGGCAAACTGAGCAACAGAAGCACCGCGCGGCCAGCTGGACAGGCCATTCCAACCACAGCCACACCATTTCTGCCCTGTACACACAGCGATGGCTCCTTAAGGCCAGGCTGCAACCTCTCTGATAGGCTCAGGCTTTGTTGCCTCGCCTTTTCAGATTGCAGCCAGGGAGCAATCTTATAACTACTTGCAAGCCTGGGAATTCTGGTGGCGTTTTCCCATACAGTTATAGCTCAGCGATCACTTTAGAGGTTGTTCTCCATCCTTCAAATCTTTATTCTGCCTACTCAACGCAGAGCAACCCTCTTCAGCAGTGATGTGAGGATCCTGCAGCCCCTGCCTGTTCTATGTTTCCCAGTCTAGTAGAGCAACGTTGGGATGAACCTGTAGACACCAGAGAATCTCATAATGTAATTTCCAGAAAGCATATCTTTTATTTTAACTGTATTATGTAGAAAGAATTTATCTTCATTTAATGTCGTTCACAGGCAATTATGCTATCCTCTAAGAGTGAATGTGTAATTATTCTGTAACAACTTCCTTGCATCATTTTTTCTCTAGGTAAGCTTTGTAAGTCTTTGAAATTGAGAAAATAACATCTGAACTAATAAAGTTGAAAAATCAGCATTTTTTTAAAAAAGAGGCTTTAAAAAAAAAAATACAGACTGCTATAGAAGTTCCCTTGCCAAAACTGATTCATATAAGAGCTAAAGTTTGTTTGTTTACAAAATTACTAGAAAATAGAGATAAAAGAAAATGACTATATATGAAAAGTTGGATGTGTGTTTTCAGTAGAAGGTATGAGGGGGACTTCCCTGGTGGCACAGTGGCTAAGACTCCACGCTCCCAATGCAGGGGGCCCGGGTTCGATCCCTGGTCAGGGAACTAGATCCCACATGCATGCTGCAACTGGAAGTTTGCATGCCACAACTAAGGATCTTGCCTGCCACAACTAAGGACCCGGTGAGCTGCAACTAAGACACAGTGCAACCAAATAAATATTAAAAAAAAAAAAAAAGGTATGAGGAATAAGGATACATTTTTGTTGAAAGGAAAAAAAGAAAGTAATTTTGTTGTAAGTAAAATGATTGTTCCAGAATAAGAAAGGAAAAAGGACAAAACTTGAATGGATATAAAAAGCTGTAGGTTTATAGAAAAGGAATCTGGAGAAAGGAATTTTATGTGTAGTCACGTTGACTAAGACTGGAATGGATTTATACAAGTTTTTAAAAAAGGAAGAATTTTAATATCAAAATTACACTGGTTCTGGGACTTCCCAGGTGGCTCACTCGTTAAGAATCCGCCTGCCAATGCAGAGGACACGGGTTCGAGCCCTGGTCGGGGAAGATCCCACATGCCGCAGAGCAACTAAGCCCGTGTGCCACAACTACTGAGCCTGTGCTCTGGAGCCCGTGAGCCACAACTACTGAGTCCGTGTGCCACAACTACTGAAACCCAACGCTTAGAGCCTGTGATCCGCAACAAGAGAAGCCACCACAATGAGAAGTCTGTGCACCGCAACGAAGAGTAGCTCCTGCTCGTTCCAACTAGAGAAAGCCCACACGCAGCAAGAAAGACCCAACGCAACCAAATATAAATTAAAAAACAAAAAAAATTACACTGGTACGAAATTAGAATTTGCTTTTCTCTGTTAAAAGGATAGTTTTCTTAGATTATTGGTCTGCTCTTAATAAGAAAGGGTAAACAAATGTTTTTCTTTACCTTTAATGTAATATGTCTAGAAAACTAAGATTCTATGATTTGTCTTTATTGGGTCTTTGATTACTTAAGAAAACTGAGTCTTCTCTATTAAAAGAGACAAGCTCTTTTACAACTATGTAACTTTTCGTATGTGTTAAATTTCATGGGAAGCATTTTCAAATAAGAAGTGATGCTGAACTTTTTTTAGGATGTATTTATGTGGAAATTATTAATAAATATTCCAAGACTTCCCTGGTGGCACAGTGGTTAAGAATCCGCCTGCCAATGCAGGGGACACGGGTTCAAGCCCTGGTCTGGGAAGATCCCACATGCCGTGAAGTAACTGAGCCCGTGTGCCACAACTACTGAGCCTGCACTCTAGAGCCCATGAGCCACAACTACTGAGCCCACGTGCAACAACTACTGAAGCCCACGCGCCTAGAGCCCGTGCTCCACAACAAGAGAAGCCACCACAATGAGAAGCCTACACACTGCAATGAAGAGTAGCCCCTGCTCACCACAACTAGAGAAAGCCTGTGCACAGCAACAAAGACCTAACACAGCCATAAATAAATAAATAAATTTATTGAAAAATAAATAAAATAAATATTCCAGTAATCATATGAAATTCCCAAAAATCTGGTATGCCCTGATATAATTCCAGCTCTTTTCATTTACAAACAGTTATTATTTTACTCTGATGCTTTTGCAAAAATGTTCCTGCAAAAGTGCTTCATCTTCAAAGAGATTCATGGAAAAGACCCTCACAAGTACTCTAGAATGTAGGCTTCTGATAAGTGCTCACTCATTAGCGTTCTGTTTTCCAAAATTAAAGGACCCTTTTTCTCCTCTTTTAAGCTGTCTGCAACTTACAGCAATTTAGTAAACATTTATCTTTTTCTCCCTACCTGGTCCCTCAAGAATTCTGAAACTCCTATTAAATATTCTTATTTTTCATAACAATACATATTTGCAAAAGTTAAGTAAGAATCTGTTCTTGTAACAGGACACAACTGGACAAGTCCTTGGCTTGGCCTCTTAGCCTAAAGAGACTTTAAAGATCCAATATGAGATTCCTCATGAAAAGTTCCAACGAAACAGATTTTAAAGAGCCTATATAGTCAGTCGCTATTCCTGCTGCACTTATATAAATAATCAGGCCAAGTTTATTGAAACTAGACTAGTTATCTTTGATAACTATCTTTGGAGGTGATTATAGAGAGAAAAATTATGTTTCAATAATACACCTTTATGTACATCAGATTCTAGTACTATTAATTGTCTTTTAATTTGTTTTCTAAGTGTAAACTGGACTGAATCCTGAATTCTTCTGACTTCCTCCAATATGTGGCTAGAACTCTTACAATTTTCTTCCACTCTTGATTTTTGAATCACTATGAAACTAAAACTGCCCTTTTTCCGAAGCCCTGCAAGCAAAAGCTGGACAACTTGATACAAACTTCAACAGCTCATGTGAGGACGATTCTCATGCCTGTTGCTGTGTGGCCACTCAGAAAGATCACCAGAGACATTCACACTGAAAACCAGGAAAATCTGTCTAATTGCCACACTTGTCCTCAGTGCATCTGAAGATGCTTAGAACCCAGCATCTAGAAATCGTCTCAACTAGCTGCTCTCCAAACTCAGAAACTGAATTTATAATTTCCTTGAATTATTTACCATTATTTTTCTTTTGCTTCCATAGAAATGCCTCTCATTGAATTACCTGATTGCGCAGATCATATAGAGGCCTAATTTATGTGGAAAGACATCTACGATGCTGCCTCCTGAAGTAAACACCCAAGGTGCATCCTGTCCTGAGGAACACTGAGGACATGTGATTGCTGACACAGCATGTGCGCCTCCGTAAACAACTTTTAAAGTTTTTGTAGACTGACTTAGAAAGGTAATACCCGAATCTGATTATAACCCATTTGATTTATTTAATTGATTAAATTTGGGCTCTGGGAAATTTTTCAGTCTTGATTATTGTTCTTTTTATAGTCATCACATTAATTTCGCAACAGTTTTAAATGCCTACCAGCAGCCACTCACATACCAAATGGTATCCATCAGGATCAGACAACTGGATGAAATTTGCAATAACCACATGAATGATGAAGATGGTGACTACATGGCCCTCCAACCTGTCAATTCAACTAGTGAAAACAGCCAATATGTGACTCTTCAGCCTGACTACAACAACGGTGGAGAGAGAGAATAACACGACACTGGTTGGTGATACTCTCAGCCGGCTGAGACAATGACCAAAATGGGGAACTGTTAAAATCAAAAACAAACAGAGCCCAGCCTCGAAAATTCCCTGAGCAGACAAAACCAGTTTAATCATACAAAGGCTAATTTAGCTTATTTTGCAAGACTAACTTGACCTGGGTCATTTCTTGTTTACACCTCTGGAAATCATAAAGAAACTTAAACTGCTTCCCAAGGTTGATACGAGGTAATCACTGAAAATTCTAATATTGTAACCAATCACTGTGAAGAATAAACAGTTACTGCCTTCTCACAATATAAGCTCTTTATAACAATATATACCCGAGCCTCATTCAATGTTTGGGTTTGTGCACTCTTGGTTTGCAAACTGTCTTTGTGGTGTGTGCGTGATAAATTTTTACTAATGATTCATTGGCTTTACTTTTAGCTATTTATGAACCTTTGACAAAATCCTAAACAAAATACTTATCAAATTGAATCCAACAATATATAAAAAGTAAAGCACATGATGACCAAGCTGAATCTATACCAGGTTTACCAAGAGCCATGAAACAACAGAATCATACAAGGATGAAGGAAAATCTACAAGAACTGCACAGAAGCCCCATAACACAGCAAGTCCACATCCACGTCCTCAAGAACTGGGAACCTCTGTGCCCCGAAACACAAGTCTGAGATTGTTCACAGCAGGATGATTCATAATAACCCACTGAGAGGCCCTGAAGGATATACAACAAGCACAGGCATAAACAAAGCATGGCGTCTGCATTCGACAGTGGGGAGAGACAGACGTGGGCTTCCACGTTGGGATCACAGTGGGCAGAGGAGAACCAGGCGGGGAGCTTCTGGTAATGTGTTTGCCCGACGTGGTCACATGGGTGTGTCCACTTCATAATTAATCCAAGGGCTATATGTATGGTTTGTGTACTTCTCTAAACATGTGCCAGACTTCAACAGGAAAGGTTTATTTAAAAACTCCCATTATTTGGGCACAAGTGGAGCTGGGGGTACAGGCATACCTCATTTTATTGTGCTTTGCTTTACTGCACTTCACAGACACTGTGTTTTTTACAAACTGAAGGTTTTTGGCAACCCTGCATCGAGCAAGGCTATCAGTGCCGTTGTTCCAACAGCATTTGCTCACTTCATGTCTCTATCACATTTTGGTAATTCTCACAATATTTCAAACTTTTTTATTATTATTATATCTATTATGGTGATCTGTGATCGTTAATCTTTGATGTTACTATTACCAAAAGAATTTGACTTGCTGAAGGCTCAGATAATGGTTAATATTTTTTAGCAATAAAATATTTTTAATTAAGATACGTACATCGTTTTCTTAGACATAACGCTATTGAACACTTTACAGATGACAATATAGTGTAAACGTAATTTTCATATGCCCTGGGAAACCAAAAATTCACGTGACTCACATTACTGTGACATTTGCAGTGGCTGGAATTGAACCCACAGTATCTCCTAGGTACACCTTTATGTGTCTTCTTTCAATGTTACTAAGAAGACGCAAAGAAATAACTCATTTTTGTGTTATAACTGTGCTACTCTGACCCCCAGTACACACATTTGATATACTTCAGGCCTACAGCAGGGTTCAGGAGCATCTGAGCCCCCGGCCTGAGCACCCCAAGTGAGCAAATGGCTTGCCCTCAATGACATCAAGGTTGTCTGACTTCTTGGCCCCAAGCTAATGGTACCCACGCTGTGTGACTGAGCATCCCTGTGCCAAGGCCGCCCTTACCTGATCTCTCCGGCCCTGTGGTCTGGGAACTGCTTGTGGAAACGCTTCAGCGCCTGCATCACAGCCGAGGTGCACTCCACATATGTGTAGTCAATCATGATGTCCCCTGGGAAAGAAAAGGAAGGCTTGAGAAATGTGAACTTTACCTCAGCTGCCCAATTCGGCAATTCAGGCCAAACCGTGACACAGGAGAACGCCGTAACACGCAGAGCCTGTACAACACATCACGAGCCTGACCATCCTCCAAAGGCACGGAGGAAGCACCACCAGCGAGCAGCCCGGTGACGTGGCCACCAGGTGGGAGGGAGGCACCTACACAGGTGACCTGGAGGCCCATCTGTGCTGCAGGACAGCCAGGCCAGTGGGAGGGTAACAGGGAAGCGCACACAGCAGAGCTGCAGCCCACCCTGAGAAGGCCTCCACAGGAGCACATCTGCCAGTTACAGGAGCCCGACAAATGCAGACCCGGAAGGAGGGGACAGGGGCGCACGCAGACGCAGCAGGAGGACACAGGCAAGCGGGTCCCCACTGTCACCTCCCTGTGAGGAGCTGTGGGCTCCGTGAGGAGCATTCAGGAGACAGGCCGGCCTCCACGGAAGACAGAGCAGGAGCCGGCCCAGGCTTGGGCCAGAGAGCTGGTGTGAATCCCACCCACCTCCGAGAGGCAGACTGCAGCTTTTCTATCCACAACCAGGGTCACCGCACCCTGGCAAGTCGAGAAGCACGGAACACTCTGGTGCCTGGGGGCTCCTTAGAGCATCCGCCCGCATCTGCCAGAACATTGTTGGTACTGCCCCCCGCCAGGGGAAAGAGCTCCAGGCTCTGGCGAGAGGTCCAACCTCAGGCATGCAGGGCCCCCGAGTCTGTGGCCACGTAACTGGCCGACCACTCACCGAAGATCTCCGAGGGGTTCAGAAGCTCCAGAAGGTGTCCCCCACGCTTGGTCTCGTAGGTGGCAAACCCTCCATCAGGGTTTCTCATGCTCAGCAACTAAAACCAGAGGGAACATCCTGAGAATTCACCCACGCGCTGAGCACGTGCAAGGGCCCACAGGCTGTGGCACAGTTTCTAGAAACACCCCAAGGCTAGGAACCAAGGAGCAGGGATGGGAAAGAGGGAGCCGGTTTTCATGTTAAACCAGGACCCTCAGGCGCCCAGAACAGTGGGCTGCAACTTTTATCAACCGGGTACTCCGTGACCACCCGGGACCACTCCCCGGCACGTGCATGCTTACCACTTATAAAGCACACGTGCGCCACCAAATTATGTGATCTCCACCGTAAAAATTGGAAAAAACTTGGGTGTGCTAAGAGGGTCTGTGGTGCGGTGGCCAAGACTCCACGTGCACAGTGCCCTCAGCTGTGTGACCAGAGCCCCACACCCAGCAGCCTCACCACAGCGACAGCATCGAAGAGCCGCTCTCGTGGGACGTGCTTGGTGACAAAGGGACACTTTTCCTGCAGGAGAAGGAGGGACTTCAAGGCCTCAGCTGTGCAGTCGGCAACAATCCAGCCACAGTCCAGTGTGCTGAAGGAGAAGCCGCCCTGGAAAGTGTGGGGCTGTAAGGGTGGAGGCCAAGCCCACACCTGGCCACCCCAGGCCATGGCACCTCGCACGCCTGCACAGAGCCAAGGCCCATCCACAGCGGAGGTACAGCCACAGCCCCAAGCCACACACACGTGGACGGCCTCCAACTTCCAGCACAAGGACTGCAGCCTCTGCCCGTCACCGCCTTCAGGCTCTACTGTGGGATGGGCACAAGCAACCCGCTGTGAGAACGCAGCCATGGCCATGCCCATGCCCCCACGTGCTGCAAGAACTGCCCTCCCCACTCCTCCCCTCATCACTGCCATTCATGTTCTGACAGCTTATTTAATGTCTGCAGGTGCTGCTAAGTGCACACAGTGCGTGACATGGTGGGGTGAAGCCCACAGAGCTCAGCTACTGCATTTATGCACAACTCTTCAGTCAGGAATATCTTGGGTACATCAGTGGAACCCCGCACTGTGCATCTATCAGAACAGGAAGCCGAGGAGAGAGCCCTCCTCGAGGGCAAAGCCCGGCTAACTGAGGCGGGTGGGGTTGGCCGCGGTACCTTGCTCATCTGGCGGTAGTACTTCTGGTAGTCGGGGAGGTTGTCTGGGACCTGGTGAGAATCCGAGGGGCAGGAGGGAACACGTCACCACCATAGTACATAGACGCCGGGCAGGGAGGGGCCAGCACAGCAGGACACGCAGGGACCCAGTGCCGCCGCCCTCATGGTCACCAGTGCCAGTGGGAACCCTCCAGGTAGCACCCACGTGGCCCACTGCCCCCACCCACAATCAGGGCACGGCCTGGGCTGGAGGGGCACCCTGCCTGTGCGAGGCACGGACCAGGCCTGGTCTCACCTGCGAGACCCGGAGATACTCATGAGCCTTCTGCAGGCAGGACGAAAACTCTGGCCTGTGTTGTGCACCCGCCTGGGAAAGAGGAGGGGGTGAGCCACTAGCCGGCACATGCCTGCGCGCGTGGCTGGTCCCTGGACGACCCTGGCGATACCCGGCCACCACTGGGAACCAGGAGCAAACTCACCCAAGTCTCAGGGCTCTCGGGTTTCTGCCACCAAGTCAGAAAGACATGGTGGAGCGACAGCAGAAGAGATGGTCCACACCACCCTGGCCCCAGCCCCAGCCTGTGCCCACAGGGCCCCTGCCCATCTAAGGCAGGCCCCCACGTGGCCCAGACTCCCCCCACAAATCCTGCCAACCTCATTCCCACCAGCATAAAGACACGCTCCTGTTTCTCTCTAGTACGTGCTCAGAAGCATCCGTAGTGAGCAATCTGAGCACTGAGGAGAGCCTGGAGCCTGCTCCCCCTACAGAAGACCCCACCACCTCGCCACCTCGGGAACAGCCCTCACAGGGCCCCTTGCCCCCGAAGACTTCAAGCCAGCCCCACACCCAGAGCTGCCAGCAAGACCACTGTCTCGGAGCCCAGGTAAGCGAAGGGTCAGGGCCGGCAGGTGCCGTGTCCGGCTGGATCCAGGGGTGGACATACAGGAAGAGCAGGTGGAGGCTGGAGAATGAGGGACAGAGCCACATACCTCCAGCAGAGCCTGGATGGCGAACGCGGTGTCCCAGATCTGCGAGCCATTGGTACCCTGTGCAAAGAGGACAGCCCTACAGCAGCCACCTCCCACCCCCACCCCAACTTCCCAGATCTGATGGGTGCCTAGAGGGCCAAGGAAGGTGCAGGGGCATCCACCAGCTCCTGCAGAGAGGTAGGAGTCCAGCCGACTCCTCACCCCAGGCTCTGGGCTCTGTACCCCTAAAGCCCACGAGGCCCTGAGAGGGGCTGGCCCTGCAAGGAGACTTGGTCAGGCAGCCAGGCCACCAGCCAGGACAGAGCTCCTCAGAGCACTTCCAGGATTTGGAAGATCACCGCCATGGCCTCCACTGCTTGCCCACTGGCCGGAGCCCAGACAAATCGGTGGCACTAAGGGACACGAGACACTGCAGCCTGGCAGGACAACGTGTGGGAAGAACACACACAGCGCCTGGCCAAAAAGACCTGAACCGATCAAGCCTCAGGGCCGAACCGCCAGTTTGCAGAAAATCTGGGGTGCAGAGCAGGCAGAAGGTAGACATGCTAGGGACAAATGACCCAGGAGAGAAGGGCACCAGGAGACTGTAGGACAAAGGCAACAGCAAGGATCAGCCTCCCGGACTGGATCCTGATACCAACGAACACACAGCAAAACCCCACCGGGGGCTGCCGTGAACTCAGTGCGGACGGCACGGCAGTTTTGTCAGGACCAGAAGCCCTCGTAAGCTCCAGGGCTGGAGGTGTCAAAGCGGGTGGGGAGCCACATGAGGGCTCGTCACCCTCCTCTACTTCACGTGTTTCAGGAATATTTTCACACAAGACTGGCAGCGTGGGGGCCAGGGACCTGGAAGTGGGGCTCAAGTGCACCTGGCAAGGGCACCTGGGAGGGTGGTCTGCGCTGGGTGGGGCTGGGCCCACGTGCACTCGTCCCAAAGGGCCCAGAGGTCAGTGTGACCCAAGGACATTGCTGGAGGTGCCACATTTGCACACTGAGTGACAGGAGACAAAAGCTCCCGGCTCGCTGACCCCAGGGTCCCTGCAGCCGGGACAGGACCAGGTCAGCCCAGGCTGCCCGGTGACCCAGGAGCCCCACCCCCAGGGACACGCACAGGACGTAAGCTGGGGGAACAGCATCTACAACACCCAGACACTGGAAATCAGCAAACGGTACAAAACAGAGGTGCGGTGTACGTGGAGAGGGGCCACAGGAGTGTGTCTCAGGACTCTGAAGGTGGTACCTCTGGGATGCTCAGCTCACGGGGCAGCAGAGGGCACGGGTTCTACTCTGACCGCATCCTGCTGCTGTCCTGACCCCGCTAACCAGAACCAGCATGCGAGCTGTGAGATCATCAGCTGTCCAGCAGCAGCTGGGCTGGCGTCTGAGAACCACCGTGGCCCTCGTCCCCCCCGAGCTGCAGCTCTGAATGACTCTGGTGTACAGACTGCTCCCGTGGTGTGGCTGCAGGCCCTCAGCTCTCCCACCACCCCCCAGGGCCTGTTAGCATCCCTGCCAGACAGCACACACCCAGGAGGTGCCCGGCGGTGCCCCTCAGATGCGGGACAAGGGGGACCTGCAGCCACTTACCACACGCTGACAGAACACATCGGGAGGAGTGACTTGGGATCTTAACAAACCCGAAAGGCAGGAACGGTTGCAAGGAAGCAAGCAGCTGTGGCCCTACAGCCCTTACCTGCACTTTCATGCCGTCGAGGCCCAGCCTGCGAGAAGAGTCCATGTCAGGAGCAAGGGCAGAGCCGGAAGTCAGGGGCCCAGAGCCCGTGTCCCAAAAGCAATGTGCCCACGCAGCAGGGGACACGTGAGGACAGCTCCCACCCGCCCCACCCAGCTGTGTGGAGGGCCCACCAGGGGAATAGGCCTCCCTCAAACACAGCGTTCCCTGCATGGGACACGCTGGCCTTCAGGCTCTCAGCCACGCCCTTCCCGAGGGCCACGCCCTCGCCGCCACACTCACCAGAGGTAATCCGGAATCCTGGACAAGTGCTCCTGGAAGGCAGAGGAGGCCGGCCCTTCCCTGTGCCAGCACGCAAGCATGTTGATGGTTTTCGAGATCTGGAGGAGACGGCCCTGTCAGGGCTCTGCTCCACACCTGCCGGGGTTCCCGGGCTTGAGGGCCGCAGACCTACCCCACCGAGGCCCCAGCACGGCCTTGCTGCAGGCCAGGCCTTCTGTTCTAACCACTTTCCCAAGCACTCACTGCTACCAGGCTGCAGCCCTGCCCTGGGAGAGGTGGGAATGGGCCAAGGCACGTGTGCCAAGGAGGGAGGGGGACGGCAGCAGCGAAAAGACAGGGTGACCTGTAGAGGTGACGGGAGCCCAGCCAGCCGGTAAGAAGAACCGCCACGAGGGAGACGGGCAAGGCAGGGACCCCTGAGTGGGCACATGGGTTGTGGTGTGTCCTGAGCTGCCTGAGATAACTCAGGGGAGGAGGATAGGGCTGAGGGCCACGGGAGAGACGGAGCGACTAGGAGGTGAGACCAGAGGCGCAGGGCCTGCCTGCTCAGAGCAGATGTTCTAGAGGCCCAGCTCTCCCACCCCGGGGCCTCCTAGGCCAAGGTCCGATTACAGCGCGTTTCTAACTTGCTTTACGCAGCCTTAGGCCAGAGCCCACGCAGAACCCCCTGGCGCTGAAAGGGAGACAACTGGCCCCTCGGTGGGGCGGTGGCAGTTGGCGCCCCCCGGTACCACCCGGCCTCGAAAACACCTGGGAGCAGGGCCACGCGTGGGGCTCATGGGCACTGCGCCCACTGGGCTCACACAGAGAAGCCGTGGGCTGACCCAGCACGGCGGCCACGGTCACAGCCGCCCGAGGCTCGCTACAGCGCTGCCTCCTGCACCCAGTGCCCTAAGGCTGCGGGCCAGCCTCCCGACCCTGCACTGGCCACCCAGGCTCACAGCCCCACGGGGCAGAGCAGAGTCAGGAGCCCAGAGGCTCTGAGAAGCACGCCTCGAGTCACCAGCCTCAACAGCAATCAGGAGTGGAACGCAAGCACCCTGGCCCTGCAAACCCCATAGGAGAAAGGCAAATGGTGGGTTATTCGGGCTGGGGAAGGGGAGAGGACCGGGGGAGGAAAAGCAGCCCACCCCACCGGCCAGAGAGACCTCAGGAGGTGGCCTCAAGAAGCAGTGCTCCAGACACACCAGGTGGTGGGACGGGAGGGCGGGCCAAGCACAGGGGTCCTGGGGGATCAGAGGCCCAGGTCCCACATAAAGGCGTGACCGCCTCCAGTGGGAGACCTCACCTCCAGGGAGACCCCCACTCCCAGCTCCATAGACACAGGCCTCTGGGCAACCCGCCCCCAGTCCTCGCCCACCCCAGGCCCAGACAGCCAGTGGGCGAGGGGCGCTGACCGGGCCGATGCTGAGGTACTTGGTGAAGCGGTCGTCGGCTGCGATGTGCTCGTACAGCTTCTGGATGGCCCGCTGCCGCAGGCCGGCGCTGTGGTGGCGCTCGTACAGGTTGAGGATCGCTGCGAGGGAGGGGGGGCGTCAACAGGCACCAGACACGGAGAGGAGTCCCAGCCCCAGCACAGACCCCCCAGCGTGGTCGGCCCACAGCGGCCAGTCTCTGGGCCCCCCCTTGCCACCCCCTCACCCACTCTCCTTGCCTGCTGGTGCAGCCCCCTCCCTGGCATCCTGGTGCTGCCCTACAGCCCCCGCAGCCGTGCAGAGCCTGTTGCCTCCCAGTGCCGACAGGGCGGGTCCCGGCTCCCACCCCAGGGCCCGTCTGCAGGACCAGTGAGGGAACGAACGAATGAATGAGGGGGAACGTGGCCGCCTGCGCACACAGCACCCGCCAGGCTCCAAGGGGAGGCCACTCGGCTCTGAGCAGCCAGGAGGACCCACGGGAGATGGGCTTGGACTGGCCTCGTGGGGTCCCGCCCCTTCTATCCCACTGAGGAGGAACTACCGGCCCCTCAAGGCCCTGGGCTCCGAATCCTCTGTCCAGGAGCCCGAGCCCCAGGTGGGTCTGCTGGACACGAGGTGTGCACGCCGGCCCCCTTGTCCCCACAGGACCCCAACGCCAGGACTCATCGTAGGGCCGTGTCCCTCCGCGTTCCCTGTCACTTTAGGTGTCGACCGACCCCCGGGGGGCCCAGCCAGCCCCTGGGGGCACCCACCATACACCACGTGGAGCAGCCAACTGTGCGGCGTGTACAGCTCATCGGGGGCCACGCTGTCCCTGTGCGCCGGCCAGTCGATGCGGCCGTAGTCCTCCACGTAGAGCTCCTGAGGGCGGCAGCGCCTCAGCCCCAGACCTGCCCGTCCCCTCTGCTGCCTGCCCTCCCGAGGGCAGGCCCCGATGAGCACCCTGCTCCCCAAGCCCCACGTCAAGGCTGCTCCCCGGGGACACACTGGGGCCTGGCCTTTGCTCACAGGTGCCCTGCAGCCCATCCCACTGCACAAGCCCCCAGGCAGTCATTTAGGGACAGGAGGTGGACGCTCCACTCTGTGGGGCTCTCGGCTCCGTGGGGCCCCCCGAGAGCAGGCATACGTGGTCAGGCTCACCTGGCGGAGGCTCTGGACCAGCGGGTCCTCCTCAGCGCTCAGCCGGGTACCATAGCAGTAGGCCATGGGCAGGTACACCTGCCGGCAGTGGCACCAGATGGTGGAGGGATGCGCGGGCATCCATTCAGGAAACAGCCTGGCGGGACAGCGTGTCAACAGGGCCCCCCACCACTGCAGCCTGGGGCCCTTTCAAGCCTGAACACGGGGTGGACGGCTGTCTCTGGCCCAAGTGGGCACAGCCGTGCTCCTGAGGGGCGCAGCCCGCAGAAGCCGACAACTTCTCCTGGCTCACCAGGTGCCTCCTAAAGCCAGGAGACTTGGCTCCTAAACAGTGAGGACTGCCTGTGGGTTCCCAGTTGTGACAAACGTGCCACAGTAACAAAAACGTTAATCACGGAGATACCGAGAGAGGGGTCTACAGAAACGCTCTGGACTATCTCTGCAACTTTTCTGGAAATTGAAAACTATTCCTAAATAAAAATCTTCAGGACTGCCACATCTTCTCAAGGCCTGTGTCTTTGATCGTTACCTCTGCTGTGCTTCACCCAGATACGCAGCCTGACGTGAGCACGGCTCTGCCAGCCTCCCAGGTAGGGGCGCGCCTGGGCTGTTTTCTCCACCCGCCCCTTTCAGCCTCCATCCACGAGTGAGAGGGGAGGCCACGTGGAGGCCATGGGGAGGTGAGCCCGCCTCCCCTGCTCCCAGGCGTAACGGTTGGACGGGTGTCCTCAGCCCCACCACACCTGGTCTCACTCTCGAGGGCTCCTCCACTCACTTTAAAGGGCGTTTGCTACACTTTGGATAACGTTTCCAGCTTTCCTGCAGCTGAAGCGGTTCAGGGTCTCTGGTCCTTCATCCTGCACACCTGCCCTTTACACTCTAACCTATGCCCTCCAAAACAACTTCCGCCAAGACTAGCAGTGCCCTAGTTACCGAGAGGCCCGGCAACCACGGCCTGGGCCCTGCGGCGCGCGGATGCAGCCAACGCAGTCCCCCACACCCGCCTCTGACACCACACCCCTCCCAGCGCCTGCTCAGTGCCTTCCTCTGCGGCTCCTTACACACCGGGTAGGTCCGAGGTCCAGCCAGCAGGCCCACCGGTGAGGAACGCTGGAATGGCCCCAGACCACTTCCCGCCCCTTCCAGAGTGGCCAGCCTTGGGCAGGTCTGCCCCGGTGGAGGCTGGGCCGTCGGCCCTTTCATCAGGCCCCTGCTGTCATCTCCTGATCGGCCCCTTCACCTCGCACCCCTCCTCTACCGAAGTCCCCTAGCGCAAGGGCCCCCCAACCTCCCTGACAGCTCCCTGCTCCAGGGACCTCACCTCCTGAAGGTGATATTGGGGTACTTATATGTATATGAATGTATTCGGGACACATGTCCAGAGACTTCATTAGATATTCACAAAATGTTTAAAATCTCTGGCTTATAAGTATCACACAATATGGAATTAATGTTGATTTTGCTGAGTTTTTAAGCACTATTGTAGTTCTGTTAGAAGAAAATTCTTATCTTTAAAAAACACACTGAGGGCTTCCCTGGTGGCGCAGTGGTTGAGAGTCCGCCTGCCGATGAAGGGGACACGGGTTCGTGCCCTGGTCCGGGAAGATCCCACATGCCACAGAGCGGCTGGGCCCGTGAGCCATGGCCTCTGAGCCTGCAGGTCTGGAGCCTGTGCTCCACAACGGGAGAGGCCACAACAGTGAGAGGCCCGCGTACAAAAAAAAAAAACACACACACACTGAAGAGTTCGCAGGGGAAACAGAATGTCTGGGATCAACTTTAACATTCACCAACAAAAAAGACAAGGGGGACAGTCAGCACGGCACACCCAACACTGGGCTGGGGAGGCCTGCATGGGCTATCACCTCCTTTCCTTTATTTCTATAGATGCTCAAAATGTCCATAACAAGACAGTCACAGGCATCTATGCAACAAAGGCAGCACGTCACGCCCCACACCAGAGGTTCTGTAACCAGCGAGGCGGGACCCCACCCACCTGCCACATGGCCCAACGCCCCTGCACCTCCCTCCCTCCTATCGTCTGTAGGACTCAGCCAAGCAGGGGCTCTGCCAGGAGCCTAACGCCACCCAACTCCACTGAACGGACAGCCCCTCATCCGACTAACAGGCAGCAAGTGACCCAGGGTGGCACCACTCTACTCGCGAAGAGAGTGGTGACCGTAGATGGGGAAGCGTACCACATTTCTGGGAACAGAGTGTTGAGGCCTTCCCAGCTGTACACGTTCAGGACAGCCAACCAGAACTTCCCCCAGGAGGGGATGAACACAGCACCACCTGTGGGGAGAGAACAGGCCCCATCACCTGCCTCTGACTGTGAACACGAGACCCTCAGGAATCGGGTCCCCTTCAAAAGGCGGGCCTGCTAAGGATCCTCTCCCTGTGGTAAGACGCAGGCTCCAGAACCACTCGGGACCACCCAACACCAAGGCTGCTGGGTGGGACCGACGTCTTCCCCAGAACAAGCCTATCTGGCCCCTGCCCCCAGGAAGTAGAAGCTGGGAAGGTGAGAGGCCCAGGCGCACACGGCAGCCCCTGTCCACACGGGCCTGGAGGTGATGAGGGAGTTGACTGTGCACGCTCGGCCTTCTCCCTCCTGAGTCCACCTGGCTGTCCTGCGCAGCACTGTACCCACGCAGCAGACGGATGTGGACTGTGGCTGTGGGGATGCTTGTGGCCCCGTGTTGGAGCCATTCCCAGCAGCACTGGTCCCAAGCACAGAAAAACCATCCTGGACACGATTCACAAGGAGGTCTCACCCCAAACCCAGGTGTGCAGAAGGCAAAGAACCCACAAAGCTACTAGGGAAGCATGGCCTGAAGACATTCCTTCCCAGACAAGGAACCAGAAATCAGCCTTGGGACCTCACACTAGTGAGCCCAGAAGCTGACGATGGATTCGTTACAAGAGCAACACACGTGTGAAGAATGCAGGCTCGTGAGAAAGTGCAGCAGGAGGCGTAACCCAACGTGGCAGGTCAGGAAGTGACATGCAAGGTGCCAGGCGAAGCGTGAGAAGGAACCCCCGAGGCAGCGGGGCTGGCTGGAAGGTGGGACATCCCAGGCAGACGAAGCGGCCCATGCGGAGCCCTGAAGCAGGAAGGGGCTTCGAGGTGCTGATGGGAAGCCCCTGTGTGCGAGCACAGAGCAGGGGGGGCGAGCAGACTGAGGAATGTCCGTGAGGGGAGGGCAGGCGGGTGAGACGCTCCGGGCTCTGCAGAGGAGCAGTGAACGTTCTCGAGGCAGCAGGAGAAGGGCATCCCCAGGCCGAGGGGAGGGAGTCACCCCAGGAGCCCTATAGGACACACAGGAGAGCGAGGGCGGAGGGTGCAGGCAGAGCCCCACCAGCTCCCACCACTCTCGTGCGGCCAGGCTGCCCCCGGGAAGGAGAACTCCCACAAGCAACGCACGAGCGCGTTGTTCGTGAGTCCTTTTGCCCATTTGCGAAACAAACAGAATTATATGGCAACCTTTATTTGTGTTTTAAAAATTTACTGGCAAGGTTAGACAGCTTCCTCCTGTTCTGCTTTGACACCTTCCTGGCTCACGTGTTTTGCTGTATGTGAAGTGCAGGTGCACCTTTCTATTTCCCATTTTCGAGCACTCATTATGCTGAGGTAACGTGAACTCTTTATTACGTAGCACGTGCTATGCAGGGTGTACCTTTCTTGTGAAGAATATTCCGGGCTCGCACCAGGTCAGGATCGTCAGGCCCCACACCCAGAATTCTCAAAGACACATAGTTGAGCGCAGTCCCAAACACCGTGGACTTATCCTCAATATGCCTACAGAAGCAGGAGACAGGTGAGAAAATGACGTCTTCCATTACTCGTAAGAAATTAAGCAACGCTTCCGTTAAATTTCCCCAGCAAATCAAGAATGACGTAACAACACGAGAAGCATCCAGAAGAGCCACTCTCCAGGAGGAGCTCCTGCACCTCCATGACACCTGAGCAGTTCCAAAACTGCCCTCAAGACTTTCCTGGTGGTCCCACGGCTAAGACTCCGTTCTCCCAATGCAGGGGGCTCAAGTTCGATCCCTAGTGGGGGAACTAAGATCCCGCATGCTGCAGAGCACAGCAAAACTTCCCTCCAGGACCTGCCCGGCCCTGTCCGTTTACCTCCCATGGCTGAATCAACATGACCCCAGGCAGTGGCCCATCAGCAGACCCTACATCACTACAGCCCACGGAGCAAGCTCCAGAGGCAGCATGCCAGGGCAGGCGAAGGCACTGGTGAGACCTCAAGTCTGTCCCAGGACCCAGACGGCAAAGAGCTGGGATCTGAAGCTCGAGATGCCCACGACCCCATCCAGGAGGCAAGCAGAGCTGAGCTGTCCTCCTAGGATTCTGTAAGGAAGGCTGGTGGTGTGGAGTTCGCCAGCCCAGGAGGGGCCAACGTCCTGGTTGCAGGACAAGAAGCACCAGGGCCCCACAGCCAGGTGGGCAGGCAGTTGGCCACCTTGGGACAGGGCCCTGCTCCCAGAGCGAGCGACACCACAGAAAGGCAGGCTGAAACATGGGGAGAACTGCCCGGCCTGCCTCTCCCTGCTGCCATCCCAGGGTCAAGGACAATTTTCTTCTGCCTTAGTGATGACAGCAAATGGTCTTCACTGTGCTATATGGGTCTCAGGAGTCTCTCAATCAGTCATGAAACTCATTACAACGCGAGCTGCAAAACCGAGGCCCGGAAAGTGAACAGGCCCATTCTGAGAGCCCCAGGGAAACCCGGACCCAGCCTGCATGTAGCCTCCAGCCCATTTCACTTCTGACAGGCTCTCCCTGCCCACCCGGGGCCAGAGCTGCAGTCACCCCACCCTTGACAGGTGCATCTCCCACATAAGAACAGGGGTGCACGTGCATGCGTACACACGCAGCGACGCAGGGATGGGCAGACTCACAGGCCCCAGCCGCCATCAGGAAGCTGCACCGACCGCAGGTACCGTGTAATCTCTTCTCTGTATCCAGCCGGCAGAGGAATGTGCGCCACGTAGCACGTGATCAGGAGGCCTGTGCGGCAGAAAACATACTCCTCAGCAGGCACTCAGCACTGCCAAGCCCAGGCCCCATTCCTCCTGAGAACCCCAGGTAACAGGCAGCTGTCCGCTAGGGTCTCCTTCCTGTGGAAACAAGCCTGGGAAGGCTATTATTCCCGGCCCCATCAGGGACTTTAGAACTGGGGCCCCAGACGCAGCAGCAACAGCACACGTGACACATATCACATGGGGCGTGCAGAGCCCACCCAGCCACTCCCAAGGTCCCACACTACTGACGTGCCTACGGGAAAGAAACACTAAACAGGTCATCCCTGGATGGGGTAGTTTACTCGCTTACATTTACATTTTCCTGTTTTATTAATTTTAATAGCACACATCACTTTGCAAGATGGACAACAATAAATGTTACCCACAAAGAACCTTCTGTTCCCAGCCTAACCCTCCTGAGCACCCCCCGCCCCTCCACCCTACCCCTGGCCTAGGCTCCATCAGTCACGTGCCCACGGCACCGAGCACACGGGGTCTCAGGCAGGCCCCAGCAACAATGTGTCATGGAATGGATGCCCAACCACAGCCAGAGGCATGAGAAGCCCCAGTAGACACACCCACACAGGCACACTCTGGAAAGGCAGATAGATATGGAGACAGCACAGAGGTTCACAGAAATAAGCCCATCTCCTTTCATAACAGGTATGATGCTGTCAAGACAGGGAAACACACAAGCAGGAAGCAGAGCAGGTCTTCCCCATTTTACAGGCGAAGAAACTGAGGCACAGCCCCTAAGTGGTGGGGCTGGGGCTGGAGCCCAGGAGGTCCAACCCCAGAGTCAGTGATCACCACAGTGATGCTCAATGCCACACGGGCCACACAGAGTCATGACCTCCATGAGCATTTGCCAAATTAAAGCAGAAAAAGACAGGTCAAACTTCAGCCAGCCATGGAAGAACCCTGAGACGGCACCCCCAAACAGGCCAGTGTCCACCTGAGAAAGATGGTCTGTCCAGAGTCCAGAGGGAGAGAGGAAAGCCCCAACCTACGGCCTGCAGAGGGCAGGTGGGGCAGCAGGCTGAGCCCAGAGCTACAGCAGCAGGCACAAACCAATGCAGTGTCCCCATGACCAATCACCCACTGAGCGCCTGGTGCCAGGCACATGGGACCAAACCCAATTCCCATCATCCCCACATCACAGATGAGTCAGCCAAGGCATGGTGAAGTCCCGTCACCTTGCCCAGGGTCAGAGCAAGCCCGTGCAGTCACTGCTTCCCCATGAAGATCCTTGGGAAACGTCTCAACAGGCTCCAGGTCAGACCAAGGGAAGGAAGCCCAAAGACTTGTCCCCAAGGGTCAGGCCCCTGGGTCCCTAGTCAGGAAGATACAAAGCTGTACAGTCCAGGAGGCAGCAGGGCTTGGAGTCAAAGCAGAGATGGGAGCTTGATGGACTCCCAGTGCTACTGCCACTAAAGGAAAAGGTCCTTCTGCATAAATGCAGGGAATTTTCTGGATTACAAAGCTGAGCATTTCTTCAGAGAAACATTCCCAGGATGCAAAACAGACTTGTCTAGCCAAACCAGTTCAGTACCCAAGGGCTCCAACTGCAGTCCTCCTACAACTCACCAACCTGCACCTACAGGTCCCAGCTGAGCTCTCCTGGCCAGCACTTCAGCTGAGTTCACACACACAAGCTGCCTACACAGGACTTAAGATTCCTGCCCACCTCTGCACCTTGGCATAGGCTAGGCCCTCCACTGATGCCCCTGCTCTGCACTGGGACTCAAGAGCCTCCCCTGGCCCCCAAAGCACCCCCTGCTTCCTCTTTCAGAATGCTAGCTAGCTGGGCCTTCGCTCCCATCCCCTGGCAACGACAGCAGGACAACTCAGGCACAGGGCAACCTCCCCAGCTCTTTTCTATGTGAGCTCCCAGTTTTTCACCTGTTCACGCATTCACACCTCAGACGTTCACCAAAGGCCTGAACCAGAGCAAGCCAAGACGCCAAGGATGCCCCAGGGTGGCCCCGCCCACAGGCCACAACAGCACCTTCCTACCTGGCAGGAGGAAGAGCGGGCCACCGTAGTCACCCGCCCAGTGGCCATCCTCAGCCTGCAGTGCAGCGTAGAACGTCATCCCATTGAGAGCCCCCTCACGGGCTGTGTGGGCTTTCGGCAAGTCCTTAAAGTAACCCCTCTGCAAAGAAGAAAAAGGAGTGGAGGGCTAAGTGGTCTGCAGCTAGGCCAGAGGAGGCCTTGGCACTTAGAGACCAAGTCAAAGTGACAAACCTGAATTGCTTTGAAAGTTTCAGCTGTTTCAAGAAAAGGCCTAAAACTCTGATGATGGTATTGCCAATCTTAGCAAATGAATGGTTCCACATTCTCATGGTTCTGCGTTCCAGTCACACATTTGCAAATTTCTTCACAACTTCTCCAAGACATCTTGAATAAAGCAGGTGCCCAAGTGTGTGGGGCGGGGCACTGATGCCCACCCAGACCTGGAACTCAGGCCTCCCTCGGGCAGGGGCCATGGGATGGCACAGTGACAGGGAGACCCCATTTCTATGTCATACTCTCTAACTAACTGAATTTCTCTTATGAAATTCACTAGATCAGAAACTTCTTTTTCTGAACAAAAACGAAGTTAGAGCAGTTTCTTACACACAGCTTAGTGATAAAGGGATTGAAGCAAAGGGGCCCATTCACTTCATGCTCCATCTTTACCTCGATTAACTCCGGTAGGAAACAGCTTTGGCGACACGAGACACAGGTGCACAGTACACATCCCTTCTGTTTTACCAGAGAAAAAAATGCCCTTCACATCTAGCTGCTTAAGGCTCCCTACCGGCTCCTGGTGCCCACTGCCAAGAAGGGAGGCAGGTGGGTGTCTGGTGGCGTCCCAGACACTGCACGTGGCGAGCAGAATCAACACTTACGGTGTCCAAGCCCAGTAAGTGAGCTTCCAGGCCAGACTGCCCTCGGCCAGGGTCTTCTTCTCCTTGGAAGTATGTCCACGTCTGCCTCCCCCTCTCATTGCTGAGACGCCAGCGGCTGAGGTCGGTGGCGGGCTCTGTCCTATAGGGTCCCCCTCTTCGGCGCAGACACCTGGAAGCGATCGTGCTCAAGTGACCTGCTCGCCAGGTCAGAGGCCAGAGGCGCAACGAACTTCCCGTTTCACCCCAACGACCTGCGAGCAGACCACTGTTTCCCTCACCCTGCAAAATAAAAACCCTCTTGGCGCGCTTCTGCACCTAAACACCGCGCCATCATTTCCCCAGGAGAGGAGACACAGGCCACAGGGACCGCCGCCCACGTCCGGGTCCCCATCCCGACCCCCAGCCCCACCCGGCTCTCCTCGGCCCGGCCCCAGAAGGTCCCCGGGCGACACCGCCGGAGGAGAGCGTGCCCCTCACCGCCCCTCGCCGCCCCCAGGGCCGGTGCCGCAGGTCTCCACTGACCGCGGGCGGGGCCGGACGGCGCAGCAGCCTCGCTGGAAGCCCCCGACCCAGTGAGACCCCTCCGCTGCGCCCCCGACCGCGCCCTCCCTTCTCGAGGGGCGCGGGGACTCACGTGCCCTCCGTCATGACCGCCGCGCGCTCCCGGTTCCCCTCAGCCTGCGCCCCGCAACCGGACCAGCCACAACCTGGTGACCGGAGAACGCGATGGGAAGATGCCCGCGCAGCCAATCAGAGAGCGGTGAGGGTGGGTCCGGGGCGTGGCCGGCTGGCTCAGTGGTGGAGCGCGAAGGTCTGAGCGGTGGGGGCGGGGCCGGAGAACATTGAACGAAGCGGGATCGTGGGGGCGGGGCGCTGAGTGGGAGGGACTGGGTGGTAAGGCGGGGCTTGGTGAGTGGGCGAGGCCGGGAGGGACGCGACTGCCAGTCACGCCTGCCGCCGGAGTCTGTCAGCCTCGGAGCGACTTGTGGGGCGAAGCGCCAGGACGAGGCCACCAGGGGGCGCCTGAGACTGAATGACACTTGGGGAGGGTCCCACCCGAGGCCGGAAGGCAGGAGGTCTGGGGAGCGGCTAGTGCCCTTGAGGAAGGGCCAGAGGCCGGAGGCTGTAGGTGAGTGAGTGAGGGGAGACATGGCCGCGAGGTCCCGCGGAGGGCGCGACGCGCGGGGGAAAGGCTTCCGGGGGGAGAAGGGGCGCTGGCGGGCACCTGAGAGGAACTGACAGGAGAGAGCTGATGGGAGGGCAACTGACAGGAGGGGAGATGACACCAGAGAGGAGCCGGCAGGAGAGGGGCTGACGGGAGAGGGGCTGACGGGAGAGGGGAGCCGGCAGGAGAGGAGAGCCGGCAGGAGAGGGGCTGACGGGAGAGGGGAGCCGGCAGGAGAGGAGAGCCGGCAGGAGAGGGGCTGACGGGAGAGGAGAGACGGCAGGAGAGGAGAGCCGGCAGGAGAGGGGTTGACGGGAGAGGAGAGACGGCAGGAGAGGGGCTGACGGGAGAGGGGCTGACGGGAGAGGGGAGCCGGCAGGAGAGGGGCTGACGGGAGAGGGGCTGACGGGAGAGGGGAGCCGGCAGGAGAGGAGAGCCGGCAGGAGAGGGGCTGACGGGAGAGGAGAGACGGCAGGAGAGGGGCTGACGGGAGAGGGGCTGACGGGAGAGGGGAGCCGGCAGGAGAGGGGCTGACGGGAGAGGGGAGCCGGCAGGAGAGGGGCTGACGGGAGAGGGGAGCCGGCAGGAGAGGGGCTGACAGGTGAGGGCAGTGCATCTTCAGGCAGACCGAAGGCTCTGCCGTGGGGCTTTCGAGGTAGCGGTGCCAAGCACCTCCTGGCCCTGGGAGGGAGCCACGCTGGGAGAGCTTGTGCCACTCAGAGAGAGCCCTGAAGTTTTGCGGTCCCGGCGAAGTAAATGTGGAAGGCCTGGACTGTAAAGGAAGCGAGAGGAAGATGGAGAATGTGCTGAAAGGACTGGGGGTAGTTGGGTGAGGATAAAGTGACCGCAGGGTGTGCAGCAGGAGCCGGGGGCTCCGCGGAGTTGGGGGAAACTGTGCGGACACTGAGGTCCCAAAGGCGGCTCTGCAGGAGCTCACGGACAGCCCCACCATTTCTTCGTCTTCCGCACAGAAGCCCTGACATCAGGTCGCAGCTTCCCCAGCTAGGTGAGTGTTTCTGGGCCCGTCCCTTGAGTCCTATCCCCGTGCCAAGAACCCCAGCAAGCCAGGGGGCAAGGGGGGATTTGCAAATGAAAGCACACATACGCCTTCCCCTAGTGGAATATCAGGCTGTTAGATGGTCAGTAAAGGACACTTGCCTCTCCCTATCCCAGTTCAGAAACCAATGAAGAAGACGCAGCAATAAGAGGTTTGGATATCACAATACCAGCCTTGCTACAGAGAAGAAACTAGTTTGGAAGACACGGCTTAGATGGACGATCAAGACGGCTAGCTACTTCCACCGCTAAATCAGACACATAGACCTCCCAGCCGCTGGCCCAGGGGGACAACTGCAGCTTCCACAGAGCTGTCCCACCAAGCACCATGCAGCCAGGTGCCAACAAGCAGATGGATGCCTGTCAGCCTACTGACCCCAGAAAGTGTACCCAGAGGAGGCTGAGCATGGTCAACCCTGTCTGTTCTCCTAAATTCACCAATTCACACTTCCCTGGGAGAGGGAAAAAGGCTGGAAGTTTTTCTCCAGGGACGTCCCTCCACTGTGGAAACACAAAGCATGGGAATAAGGGTTCCAGCCTACATGGACATCTCAAACTCTGACTCTGGTCAAGCTAAGGGAGGAAATAGGTTTCGCTTGGAGCAGAATTTGAGTTTTGATATTTTACTGGACTGGACTTTTTATGAGCAAAACAATAATCCTCTTTTTAAAATTTCTAAGATAGGGGGGCTTCCCTGGTGGCGCAGTGGTTAAGAATCCACCTGCCAATGCAAGGGACACGGGTGCGAGCCCTGGCCCGGGAAGATCCCACATGCCGCGGAGCAACTAAGCCCGTGCGCCACGACTTCTGAGCCTGTGCTCTAGAGCCCACGAGCCACAACTACTGAGCCCACGTGCCGCAACTACTGAAGCCTGTCGCCTAGAGCCCGTGCTCCGCAACAAGAGAAGCCACGACAATGAGAAGCCCGAGCACCGCAACGAAGAGTAGCCCCCGCTCAATGCAACTAGAGAAAGCCCATGTGCAGCAACGAAGACCCAACACAGCCAAAAATAAAGAAATAAATTTATTAAAAAAAATTTCTAAGATAGGAAAAACCTATAAAATCTATCTGAGAATCACAGATAAGAGTTTCTAGGGAGAGTCATGAGAAAAAATAATGCTTCTCTCCACTTGCACCCTACCAATTCCTGCTTGTCCAATAAACAGGACACGGAAGACTCTGAGGTTTTTGGCATGGACAACTGGGCATATGATAGTGTCATTTCTAAAGTAGAGAAGAAGGTTTGGGGAAAACTTTCAACTTAGATTAGGAACATGTTAAGACAGAGATGCCCATTAGACATTCAAGTGGATAGGCTAAGTAGACAGGCTGGTATTCGGGAGAGAAGACAGAACTAGAGAGAGAAACTTGGGAGTCGCCTGTTTTCAGGTGATGTTTGAAAACATAAGGTTGGATGAAATCAGCTAGGGCGTGAGTGTTCCAAAGAGAAGAATTTCCAGGATCAGTCCTAGGGCACCAACCATTTCCAACCTAGAGGAGGAGGAGTGGCCAGAGAGAGGAGAAAAACTAGAGGAATGTGGAGTCAGGGAAGCCAGGTGAAGACATGGTGATCTGTGCGGAGATTTTAAAGGGATTGTAAAATGAGGTCTGAGAATTGGCAACTAGGTGTGGCAAGACAATTTACTGGTGACTGACAAGAGCAATCTCAGGAGATGTGAGAAGAAAAGCCCAGCAGTAGTTAAAAAGGTGGGGGGGGGGATTTCCAATTAAACATGTCAGACTGAGCACAGGTATTGACTTCCGTTTCCCACCTAAACCCTACTTACATAAAGTAATAAAAGAGACAAAAATGCATAGTAGTGAAAGAATGGGAGAGGAAGCACCAGTAAATGAGGGAGGTCAACAAAATTGGAGAGGCCAGGAATGCAAGGAGGAGTACTCACTGCCTTAGCAAGCCAGAGGAAGCTGCAACCCACTGTCGGGGTGAAGCCACTGGGGAAAAAGACCATTCTTGCCCGTGAGCCCCAGGAAGGTGCGGAAGTTAGAACTGGTGTAAAGTTTGAACAAGAAGCAATCTGACAATAGACCCCTTCCCCTACCTGGACGGAAGCCTGCAGCAGTGGAGTCAGAGCAGGTGTGAACTCAGGCACAAGACATAGCTGAGGACCACTGAAAGCAGGGTGTTGAGTGAAAGTCTCCACTGTTGTGGCAGTTCCACTTCTCCCACTCAGCCGTATAGCTCCGGACAATAGGAGGATTTCTCTGGAGCAAATGGCCCTCCCCCCAAAGACCTCCAAACATTGGCCCCTGGGACCCAGTGGAAAAACAGAGAAGCCTATCAGCTGGCAGGCTGTATCTGTTGGCACAGAGCTTCCAGCAAGCTCCTCAGAGCCCGATCATCAACATGAGCCAAACATTTGAGGAAAACCTCTACCACGAAAGGCAACGAAAAAGGAAAATTTTTTTTTTTGGCTGCATTGGGTCTTCGTTGCTGCGCGCGGGCTTTCTCTAGTTGGGCTGAGTGGGGGCTACTCTTCGTTGTGGTGCGGGGGCTTCTCATTGCGGTGGCTTCTCTTGTTGCAGAGCACGGGCTCTAGGCGCGTGGGCTTCAGTAATTGCGGCACATGGACTCAGTAGTTGTGGCACATGGGCTTAGTTGCTCCGAGGCATGTGGGATCTTCCCAGACCAGGGACCGAACCCGTGTCCCCTGCATTGGCAGGCGGATTCTTAACCACTGCACCACCACGGAAGTCCCGAAAAAGGAAATTTTGAGAAATGGAGATGATTGAAAGTCGTAGAAGAGGACTTTGATGAAAACATGTCCTCACAGAGATAGATGGTTCTTGTTTCATGAGTGCAACATCCTGACATACTCTTTCCCTCCCTGACTTATTTTTTTCTGTGCTTGTCACCAGTTAGCATACCAAATGTTTTGCGTAATTATCTTGTTTATTGTCTGTCTCCCCCACTAAAATATAAGCTCTGTGAGGGCTGAAATTTGTTTCATTTGTTGCTATATCCCCAGCACCTGGAATAATGCCTGGCATATGGTAAACATTCCAAAAGTATATACTGAGTAAATGAATGAATTAATAGGAGTCGTCTCTAATAAGAAACATTAAGAAAAAGACTCTCAGAAATTAAAAATATGGCAGCAGTTTAAAATTTTTTTTGAACTTTTTTAATTGAAGTATAGCTGATGTGCAATTTTATATGTTACAGGTGTACAATATAGTGATTCACAATATGGTAGCAGTTTTAAAATCACTAGAACAGGGAGATAGAGAAATTTTAGAATAGTAGAATAAAAAGATAAAGATATACAAAAATTGAAAAGAAAATTGGAGCATCGATACAGGTGGTCAAACATCTGAGTATTAGGAGTTCCAAAGGGAAACCGTGGAGGAGAAAATTGTATTAAATAATTTCCAAAAATTCCCAGAATTAGGGAAAGTTTTCTGGATTGGAAAAGCATGGGAGAATATTTTCTAAAGATGCCTGCAAAATCTCCCATCTCACATGCTCTTTTACAATGTGGTCTTACCACTCATCCCCACTGAGAAATAGGACCTATGTCCCGTCCCTTTAATCTATAACCAGATGCTTGTAACCAATACAATGAAGTGGAAGTGATCCTGCACAGATTCCAAAGCTGGGCTTGCATTTCGCTCACTGGGGCACTTGCACTTGGAGCCCTGAGATGCCATGTGAAAAGTCCTATCTGAGGCCACCTTGCTGTGAGGAAGCCAAGCCACGTGATGAGGTCACATATAGCTACTCAGGTCGAAAGCCCCAGCTGAGCCCCTAGCCAACAGTGCAACATCACCTGCCCGCTATGTAAGTGAGCTGTCTCAGACATCCAGCCACAGTCAAGACTTCAGATAACCACAGTCCCAATACCTGCATTCAATACCTGACTGCAACTGCATGAGAGATCCCAAGAGAAAGCTGCCCAGCCTGTCCTTCCCGAATTTAAGCTATGGTTGGGGTAGTTTGTTACATAGCAAAAACTACTGGAAAAAAGCACTACAACACGCCGAGCACAATAAATTCGGCAGGGAATAGGGGAGGCAAACCAATACGTCAAGCATGTTGTTGAGAAATTTGAGACCACCAGGGATAGAGATGATCTTAAAAAAAACTCCCAGTAACAAAAAACAAACAAAAACGCAGAGGAATAATTTCCAATGTAAAATTCTACTTCCATTCAAATGATGAATCTAACATAAGGGTAGAAATAAAGATCTTTTAGATATGCAAGCTCGGAAGGCTCTAAAAGATGAGCTCCATCAAAATGAGAAAGCAGACCACGGAAGAGGAAGGTATACGACTCAGAATCCAGGGGACGTCCAAGGTGGCACAGACGGGGGATTTCCCAGCAGTTCATTTCCAGAAGAAAATGGAGCTAGCATATTACCTGAGGCACCTGAGTGTTGGGAGGAGCTTCACACTTAGCGAGGAGAGGTTTGGGTGAAGTAGTGCTAGGAACACAGAAAACCAAGCAAATGAAAAAGCAAGACAGTTGACTCCAGGTACAACGGAAAGTTGTCCCTAAAGGAAATGTAATCATAAACCAATACAGGGCTCGACAGCAAACGGTATTAATATAGTCATACTGAACTCTGAATGCAGATTTCAGCTAACATCTTAAATCATTTTGGGAGACTAGTGGGAGAGGAAATGTAGTATGCATGTGTGGGTGATACACGTTGCAGAGAGGATAGTATGAGAGCTAACTCATTTTCTATTGTAGGAAATCAACAGATGTCTAAAATCGAGATTAAGAAATAGCATTACTTAAGTCTTTACTGATAAACATTGAAGTTAATCACTGAAGAAATCCCTAAGAGTTGATGAGTGTTTGTTCTGGCGGATGCAGGGTTTGGCTGGTAGATGTGGTGGTGGTAGGATGAGCAAGTTCTGTTCCTAGTGCTTCTTTTTTCTCAATGAAATAAGAAGCAGGTCATCATCTAGGAATGTTGTAGATTTGAAGAGAATAAGAAGATATGAAATAGTTCCCTCAGAGACTCTAGGGGATGTGGGATATAGTAGGGAGATGCTGAGTGCCAATTTAAGACTGACGGTCATACTCAGCATCAAGTCTGTTAATACCTCTTTCTGTATATGGCTCAAATGTATCCCTTCTCTCCACACCAACTGCTAGCAGACTCAGGATTATACCCTTCTTCTTTCACCTGGACAGCTGCAGCATCCTCCTTTCGAGATCCATTGCTTGTCTTACTGTTGTTCCCCATATGCAGTTTTTGAAACAAAATGTGACCAAATCACTTCTTGCCTAATATCCTCCAATAGCTGATTCCCATAGCACTCACAGTAAAGCAGCAAGGGTCTCGGCGGTCTGGCTTGGCAGTACTACCAAACTGGCACCTCCAGGTTTTCATCACATCCTCCTGGGTATACCACTGCACTCCTCTCCAAGAATTCTGCTCTGTCCTCTGCCCAATCCCCTTGTCTCCCCCTGCTTCCAATGCAGGCACATGCCCCATGCCTCAGAGAGCTATGTACATATACAGTTGGCTCAGTACATCTGTTGGCTCTCTGAGGTGTGAGCTGGGCAGGCCGGGTGGGCAGGGTCCCTGCACCTTATTCATCCCTGCACTGATTTGGCACATCAGGGACTGCAACTGTTGCTAAGACAATGAATGACCACCGTTACACACTGAAATGTAAGAGCATGTGTTGGTGGACAACAGTCAGAAGAGATCATGAAAACAGGTAAGAGTATCAAAGACATTACACAGGAGAAAACAACCTTTCATTCTGAAAACTGAGGAAGACCTCATTGGATATTCCAGTGGTTTATTTTTGCATGATTAATAATCACATTCCAACATGCATCAAGCATCTGAGAATAACATTATTTTGAGTTAAAAGAACATCTTCCAGACCCTCTCTCAGGTCCAGCAGCTCAAATGTCCACCATGTCCAGTAGTGCAGAGAGATGGAGCTCAGAGGCAACGTCCTCTTCCCTTGAACTCCGGATCAGCCTTTCTAGGCGCTTCAGCCGTTCGGTCACAGACGTGCCTGTTGCCTCTGACATCTGCAGTTGCTCCCGTGTCCTGTCATTCTATTTGAACAAAAAAAGAAACCAAAAATAGCTTTGGGATACCCACGAGCCAAAATATATTTTCTTTAAAGGCACTGGATCTGACTCGCGTTAGAAACCTCTTCTGGGGCCTGCTAGGCTCAACAAACCCCTCTCTTGGCATCTATCACACATCCTTCCAGCCCCTCCCAGCATATACACGTACAGCTGCCATCATCTGCCATGGAATGTTTCCTCTTCTGATTCTTTATTTATATTTTAAATTTTCCTTTTCTGGCCGTGCCGCATGGCATGTGGGATCTTAGTTCCCCTACCAGGGATTAAACCCAAACCCCTTGCACTGGAAGCGCACAGTCTTAACCACTGGACTACCGGGGAAGTCCCTCCACTTCTGATTCTACCATGAACAACTTCTAGTCGTTTTTATAAGAAATCGTTGTCAAGAGCTACGAACTATGCCATCATATGTATTGTAATTGCTGAACCAGACTCTCATCTTTGGATGTTTAGTTTCCACTTTCAGGTACTATAATTAATGCTACAGTGAACAAAAATACATTCACTTTTGTCATCAGTAATTTCTTTAAGGCAGAATTGTTAAGTCAAAGCGTACAAATATTTTTAAGGTATCTGCCAAACTAATAATTGGAAATAGTATGTCATCTTAATTTGTTTTTCTCCGCAATTGAAGGGCTTCCTAAAAGCCAATCCAGGAGCATACATTTTGCCTGTCCAGCATTATACATATAAACTCTGCTTTTGTTTCTTTTATCACTGAAGGAAGAATGGTGAAGTAGAAAGACCTTGAGCTTCGGAGCCAGCTGGGTCTGGCTTTAAAAAGCAGCTTTGCCACTGACCAGCTGAACACTCTTGGGTGAGGCCCGTGACTTCTGTGGGCATACCCTCCTCATTCATTAATTTTCCTCACGGAAAATTAATACCAGAAGGGAGGTCCGGGTGATGCCAAAGCTTGGACAGTATGTGCTCCATAAACCGAACCACTGTTGCCACCTTTGTTATTCCCCTCCAAACTTTACTGCACGTCAGCATAACATGGTTATGGGTTTTGTTCAGTTCTTAAGCATGTTTCAATTCCATTCTTCATTCATTTCATAAGCAGAAACTCGGAATTAGTTGGGCCACTATAATACTGACAGATTAAGTTTAAGAAAAGATCTAATTTAAGCTAA
Source organism: Globicephala melas (assembly GCF_963455315.2). Taxonomy (NCBI): domain Eukaryota; kingdom Metazoa; phylum Chordata; class Mammalia; order Artiodactyla; family Delphinidae; genus Globicephala; species Globicephala melas. The sequence goes on along the minus strand of NC_083317.1, from coordinate 388,631 downwards.
TAATTTATTGGTCATCATGACCTCATACGATGACTCGAGACATTACTTTTTTCCCAGTCATTCTCTCAGTTGTTAAGTCTAATATAAATGCCAAATGTACTCTCTTCTCACCTGAAGGCTAGTAGTTGTAGATGTTTTCATCACAGGTTCGATAGTCTGAGGCAGAGACACCAGAGTCTGAGGAAGGTAGAGTGGAAGGGAAGTTGAATCTGTACATGCTCCCGAGTCCTCTGACAACCACTGCTGAAGTTGATCTTCAAACCTGAAACATTTGAGCATTAGGAAGCAAAAATTTAACTGTCACTCACTTTTCTCCTATATATGCTTTAAATTTTTTAAAGCTCTGCTTTTTACTAAGGGTGGAACTAAGTTATGACATCAACTAAGAAGCAAAAAAGCAACTGTTTAAAAAAATTTAGTATCTTCTCTTTAACTTATAAAACTGATTTATATTTAATGAAAAAGGTGGCATTTATCCAAAACAACTGCTTTTTAACACTACTTGTACTTCTCTCACTTGGTTTATCTTCTCTGGCTTATTTTGCTATGATGTGTCTATAATTAATTTGGATCTCTTTGGATTATCCAAAATGTATGGATTGCTGCTTTAGTTTAAAATTAACCCAAAATAACATCGCACTGATACCTAACATACTCCAGAGCTGTCCACTCCATGTACTTGTTTTTTAAAGAAACATAATCTGGTCCAAACTGCTTAAATGATACAGACCTAGGAAAATCTACTTTTAGAAATCATGACACATTCATTCACTCTCCCAACACATATTTATCAAGCCTCCCCCAAATGCTAGGCATCATTCTGGGTACCAGCGACACAGCACTGACACAGAACAGACAAGGCCCAGCTGGAGGCAGCTGACACTCTAGTGAGGTGAGACAGACAAAGGAGACGTCCGAAGACGAGAAAGACAAGGCAGAGACATGGAGACAGGGAGGACTGGTGAGATGGGTAAGGAGGTCCTCACTGAGGAGATGTGAGCAGAGGCCAGAAGTGAGCACAAGGTGGGCCAAGGGGAGGGGCTGACCTTGCCTACTGGCTGGACACGGAGGCTGCTGGAGAGGACAGGGCAGGGGGAGGCATGAGGACGACAGTGGAAACTCCCTTCTTGCCGTCTCTTCTTTCTCAGTAAAACCATGAACACGGGTGGTGGGAGAGGCAGAGGGAAGCCCTGCTCCATCCAGCTCCTGCATAGCCGCAGTGTGGGAATGCCCCAACGCCCAGGCTGGCCAGACGGGCAGAGCGTGCCAGCCACGTGCCACAGAGGCTTAGTTAGCCAGCTACACTCACTCCCCACTAGGAGACTCGGGACTTTCAGTGATAAACAATCAACGAAACCGATTTCAAATAATAAAAGTCGAAGGCACACTATCGAGGGCACTGCCTGTCCTCAAAGAGCTTATCCTTCACACGTCTGACCTGCCTTCTTTTTTAAACAGTCTCGTCCCTGGGATCCTTGCTAACCCAGCATGAAGCGGCCTAAAGGACAAAACGAACCCCGGAAAGGGGCTTCACCTCTTGCTCTCCTCTTTCTCCAGCAGCAGGCTGCTGGACAGACACTGGGCCAGGAGCTCCTGGGCAGAGGCTCTGTGCATCAGGTCGTCGGTGCCGGGAATCCGCCCCTCTCGGCCGCGCTTCACACCTCTCTTCCCTTTGCGGTGCCCGTGAAGTAACGGAGTGCGAAGCTTGTTTGCAGAAGGATGAAAAGATCTTATCCCCAAACTGTAAGTACACGTTTTGAAATGCTTACGGTCAGGAAAGAGAGGGAGAAAGGGCTCCTCTGGCATCAGGTAGAGTGCGGTGCTTTGGGGTCAGGCACAGGCGCAGAGGAAGGGCAGCCTCTGCCTCGCAGCAGCTTCCCCTCTCCTGGGCAGCAAGGCTCCCGAAGCTTCTCTACTCTGAGTTTTGCTTCCCATTGCAGGGTCATCAGCAGTCTCTGTTATTCCCTAATACTGGCAAGGTTCTTATTTTTCATGTAGCTCCTAAATCCATGTGGATTTTTTTTTTTTTTTGCTGTGATGCGAGGCCTGCGGGATTCTAGTTCCCCGACTAGGGATTGAACCCAGGCCCTGGGCAGTGAAAGCGCTGAGTCCTAACCACTGGACCGCCAGGGAATTCCCCTGGAAGTAATGTTTACAGCAGCGGGAGATGCGGGTCTAATGCTTTTTCTAAACAGAGGCCAAAGTCTGTCCTCTCTGCACTCATTTCCCACATTTGGCGTGGTACTTCTATCACATGTGGCTCTGTTCTTGCACTTTCCATTCTGGCCCATCTGTCTACTGTAACTTTGTTACATGTTCTGAGCTCAGGCTGAGCAGACCTTCCCTGTTATTCTTGTTCAAAGTTTTCTCAGCAATTGCTACACATTTTCCCATCCTGATGAATTCTAGAATTAACTTGTCAGGACCAGGCGGAAACATCCTTTTGGGCTTTTGATTAGAAATGCCCTGAGAACTGACATCTTTATAGCATTGCATCCTCCAGTCAGCAAAGCCTAGCCTGCCCCTCATTTATTCAAGGTTTTCTTTGCACCTTCAGGGCTCTGAGAATCCCCTTCACAGGGGTTTGGTGCCTCTCCTGGTCAGTTTGTGTCCATATGTTCTAGATTTGTTGCTGCTGTGAATGAGAATTTCTGTACACTGTAGGCTGATCTGTCTGGTCACCTTGCTGAATGCTGAACAGTTCTAAGGGTGTGACTGTCGATGATCCTGAGCTGACAGTTTTACTGTCTGGAAATAATTGGTCCTCCTCTCTTGATATTTATGCCCTAAACTGGGCAGGGTCTCCAGGACAACAGTGGACAGCAGTGATGTCAGGGCAGCTCAAGGCTGGTTCTCACTTCAGTGTTTCTGATGTTTTACCGAGAAGCATGGGGTTTGTTAGTAGTTTTATGGCAGACAGCCCTATCAAGCTAAAGAACTGCTCTACCCAAGTTTCGTAGGAAATTTTATCAGGAATGGGTATAAATTGCTTTCTTGGAGAGGGAGAAGGAATGGGTATAAATTTTAAGGAAAACTTTTCAACACCTAGTGAAATGACCACTTATTTTTCTGTTATGGCAGCAAATTACACAAATAGTTGTGTACTACTGTTAATATTGTATAGCATGGTATAAAGCGAGCCTGTGAGTTTTTTATGTACTGCAAAACTGCATGTGCTAACACCTTACTTAGTATTTTTGAACCAGGTTTGTAAGTGAGATCAGACAACAGCTTTCTTTTGTCTGCACTCTCCTGGTTATGTTACGGCTTCAGGGTCAGGTTTGTCCAATAAATGAAATGCGATGCTTGTTTCCCTCTGCTCTACAACAGTTTCTACTACATGGGAATGATCTGTTCCTCTAGCATCTGTCGGAATCTCCCCACAATGGGCTGGATTTCATGCATAGGATGTGAATTTCTGCTGTATACTCTGTTAGAGAATACAGTTCACTCTCTTGGTTGTGGGATGACAGAAACGCACACTGAACACAGATCTCACCGGCTCTGACTCAACTGTAGCTCCTTCTGCGTCTGCATTCTGGCTTGTTCCCACGACAAAGGAACGTCGTAGTTTTTCAAATGGTTTTTAAAAAAATACACACATATCTGACCATCTTTAGTCAGTGCCTCTGAGAAAACGATACAAAAATAAGAAGAGAAAAGAATATCAAAAGAGCAACAGGTGACCACTTGATGTCTGCTTAAATTCACTGACTTAAGGACTAGCCCTTCCGATTAAAGTCACACAATTATGTGACTCCCATGCTTGAGCTACATATGCTCCAAGTTTCCATGGGTCATTCACGGTCCAGAGAGGCTCACGTCCAGACCTGCATGGCCAGTGTGACTACTCAGAGAAGTCTCTCTAAAGCCAGCCCTGGGGGCCCATTTCAGGGAGATGAATGCAGGCTCTCCTGGAACCTTCTCAGCTCTTCCCAATGTTTATAAGTCACCTGGAGATCACTGGCTTGGAGAGGTAGCCCTAAGCAGAGGAAAGGCGGGGACCCGCAGGAAGGAAACAACCATCAAGTAAACATCTTCCTTTGCTGAAACTGGACCAGGAAAGTCTCCTGAGGAGCCGGCCCATGGCACCAAGCACTAACTACCTGATGTGACGGGAAGCCTGGGGGGTGTCCAGTCCCTCAGCCTGTGGTTGATGCACAAGGCGATGATGTCATCCCACGGGATCTCAGCAACTGAGGGCCGCGCCCCCCGGCCTGGGGAGGGGCTCCCGCTCTTCCACCTGCAGTGCGTGCCGCGGAGCAGGCTCTCCACCTGGGACTGCAGGACAGGCTGCGTCTGGAGAGAGCTGGGGATCTGGGAGGCGTACTGGACAACCATGGAGCACACGGGGAGCCAGGGAGCTGGAGAGAAAGCGCCACAGGAGTCACAGACCGTGGTGCAAATCTACATGCCATGTTCTTCACTCTGTATTTTCCTAGGAAAAGGCAACTCTGTAGCCGAGAAGTCTGCCTTCAACTCTGAATACAACAGAACCACAGCTGTTAAGAAAAGAACATCTCCCTCCCCACATCCAGGTAAGGGATGCAGCCACCCAGGTCAAACTTCACAACAAAGGGTCCATCCTAGAGGCTCTGACTGCACAGGCCTGCAGGTGCATGCAGGAATCCGTATCTGACCAAGCACTCAGGGACGTCTGGTCCCAGAGGCACGGGCTTCTCTTGGGGAGCCCCGACCTAGCTCACGGCAGAGGATTTGCGCAGTGCAGTTTATTCCCCATTGGGTTCCTTCAGTAGCAAATGTCTGTTAGACCTACTGGAGAGTGCACCTCAAAATTTAGAATGAAGCCTGAGGCCTCTGTTCCAATGGTCTAAAGGAGAATGGCCCTGCTAAGGCCATGTGCTGCGCCACGTGAGCACAAACAGCCTTGTTCCCTCCTAACAGCATCAGCAAGGGAAGGGGCAGCCTCCTCACAGCACAGGGACCCATAAAGTCCACGTGAGAACAGCCTAAAAGCCTCACTCGGGCACAGCCGGAGCCACAGAACGAGCTTCTTTGACAAAGAAAGAACACTGGTGTTAAAGCAGCACTGAGTGCCGTGGCCCCAGCAGAGCCAGCAGCGTGGGGACAGGACTGCACAGTCCCCATGCCTTTGGCTCCCAAATGCCATGGCACAGGCAGGATGGGACCTGCTGTTAACTGAGGAGTCCCAGGCCTTGGGTGCAGCACTCTTCCTGACACCTTCCTCCCGAGACTAAACAGATACCCACAGACCGCTCAGATGGTGGTGAAGGGCCAACAGGGCTCACTCCACAGAACCCCAGCTCGTCCTGACTCCTGAATCCAAAGGCAAGTGCGGACGGGTGCAGCATGGGGCCGGGGTGCCCGGTGGAGAAGGGCCACCTCACACTGGTGCCCAACACCGGCCAGGGAGTCTCTACAGCAAGAAGGAGGCGGGGAACTCGGCCGCAGCACACTGCTTCCCAGCCAGTACCCCTCAGCACGAGCACGCACCTCCCGGGGGCGGAAGGTCCATCTGTGGGAGCTGGAAGCCAAGGATAGCCTGCCTCAGCCAGGCCAGGTGCTCCGGGGTGTTCCAGTGAAGGTGAGGAAGCAGCCGGCTGCCCCCTGCCTCGGCAAACTCAGTGACAGGCCAGGACAGGTCACAGAGCTGCTCGGAGGACACTACAGAGGCCAGGAAGCTCAGCACGCTGTTGAACAGTTCGATGACGGCACTTGGCTCCTGCGGGGCCAGGCCGCCTAGCCTCCGCTCTCTTCTGTCGTGGAAAAACCGGCCGCTAAACTCCCGGCTAACCCCGTCTTCCACGTACTGAATGAGGGTCTGGCAACAAAGGTCAAGGGCACAGGGGCAGTGCGAGACCAGCCACTGCACAGCCTGCGAAACCTGAGAAGCAAAGACAGTGGGGAGAGATCTGGTTCAACAATTCACGCTGCTTTTCAGGAAGAGATTCCTGAAGGCGCCCCTCCCACAGCTGCCACAGCAGGTGCCACCGGAGCAGCAGCCTCTCAACCACACCAGGAAGGGGAGCAGAAGCTTCCACTGCAGTTGAGTTTGGTCTCCCAGGGCCCTGGAGACCCACACAGCAGGGACCCCGAGAAGGGCTCCCGTGCCCCTCGCCCCCGAGGAGCGTGGCCTGAAGGACCGCCCCGGAAGGGCTGAAGGCCCAGGGGAAACCAGCCCTACACATCCTCTTCACCTCACACAGAAAAGGAAGCCACGTCTTCCCGTTCTTAGAAGGACTCACAGCTTCACTACGTACCTGGATGCTTTCACATCCTGTAGTTATCTTTCCTCCTGTACTTATTACTTTTATTTTAATTCCTGGCACTTCTTTGCCTAAATGTAATTATCAGCACAGACTTCCTTTTTTTAAGGAAACTTCTGATAACATTATTTCTTCATATTCCAAGGACAACCACTTACAAAAATAATTATACATCTGACCGTCAGATACAAGACATGAATTGTCATATTTTAAATCCATAACAACAAAACCTCTAAAAAAATTTACACAATTTAATTTATTGCCAATAGCAGGACTGTGGGCAAATTTTATCTTTTATTTTGATTTCTGCTTATATTTTTAGAAAGTTTCCTGTCAAAACATAAAATTAAAGATGCAAGCAGTAACATACACTAAATTCAAGATACAGTGAAAGGGAAAAAACTGAAAATATCTTGTCGGACCTTTAAAAATGATAAAACCTTACCTTAGTCGTGCCTTGTAAATCACTAATGGAATCAGGGATCTCAAGAACGGTATAATCTGAAATCAGCTTAGCTGAAACCAAATCCTGGAGCATCAGACCTTTAAGACAAACAGACGTAGGTCACCTGTCTCCTGGTAGAGGTCTGCAGGCCAGCAAAGGCATCTCACTGCTCTGACCCTGCCCAGCCCTGCCCCCAGTCACTGCAGCAGCTGCTGTCACGTGACTCCGGACACCACACTGCCAGCACTTCCTCATACCTCCGGCTCTACCCACTTATTTAACATGCCAGCTCATAAATGGAACTGCCTTCACACACCAGCTTCCACTTCCTTCTCCACGGCGTCCCCTCCCGGGCCGGACACAAGAACCACCAGCGGAAGCGCAGGCTGGAAGGGCTTGGCCTGCAGGAGCTGCTTGATCTGCAGCAACGCCGACAGCCAGTACACGTCCTCCTCCGCCACGTCCTCGCTCTTCACTTTGGGGGGAAGCAGCAGCATAAGCCCGCTGGCTCCCAGGAGCTCCTTCTGTGTCTCCGCAGCGTCGAGGGCACAGTCGCTAAGAGCACCGTGGGCCACCTGGAACGGCACCCAGGCCATCAAGATGGGTGCACCAGGGGACAAATCAACAGTGAGCTTCGGTCCCAGAGTGAGCAGAGCCAGATGCTCACCTCACGCCGTGAGGCCGAGAATTAGTACGGAAATTAGTCATAGGTAATGCAGCCTCTGGCTAGACTTGTGTTGGAGCAATTTAATCTTAACAGTTACCTCAAACAGGCTTGTAAAAAACGAGTAAGCCGGGACTTCCCCAGTGGCTTCCCTGGTGGTTAAGAATCTGCCTGCCAGTGCAGGGGACACGGGTTGGATTGCTGGTCCAGGAAGATCCCACATGCCGTGGAGCAACTAAGCCCATGCACCACAACTACTGAGCCTGTGGTCTAGAGCCCATAAGCCACAACTACTGAGCCCACGTGCCATAACTACTGAAGCCCACACACCTAGAGCCTGTGCTCCGCAACAAGAGAAGCCACCGCAATGAGAAGCCTGCACACTACAATGAAGAGTAGCCCCCGCTCGCTGCAAATAGAGAAAGACTGTGTGCAGCAACAAAGACCCCATGCAGCCAAAAATTTTTAAAAATTAAAAAAAAAAAAAAGAAAGAAACCCAAAGGAAACAGATACCGCATGGCACATAGAAAACTTATGCAAAAATCCTCATTTCCTCTGAGGATGCCTCTGGAAACAGTCATAAGATGATATGAAAAAGTCAAATAAGAACAAGAAAAAGGAAATCGATAATATATATATTATTAAAAACTCAATAGAACATTTGGAATACAAAGTCAAGGAAACCTCCCAGAAAACAGTATTAAAAAACAAGAGAAAATGGGATAGAAAGGATTAAGAGGCTCAGACGCTCAACTGATGAGGCCAACATCAGTCTAATAGGAGTTCAAGAAAGAAGAGAATCAATGAGAAGGAAAGTGGATGTCATCAAGATGCAAAAACGTCAGTCTCCAGCCCACAAGGACCCACCAGGCCCAAACGATGAAACGATGAGGGAAGGAAAGTCAGCACCAGGGCCCCAGGGACAGAGTACAGGCTTCCAAAGAGAAACAAAGTGGACCACAGGGAAAGGAACAGAACAGTTTCAGACATCTCAACAGCAAAGCTGGACGGCAGGTGACAGTGGAGCAAACTAGAAGGAAAATAACTTTCAATCCATAATTCTACAAACCTAGCTAAACTATGAAGCAAATGTGAGAGTAAATACATTTTCAGACAGGCAAGAATGCCAAAAATTCTCCTCCCACGCATTCTTCCTTTGGAAGAAAGTGGAAAACGTGCTCCATCCAACAAGAGACTAAACCAAGAAAACATCGTGCTGCTGCTGCCAACGGCAGCACCGCGTAAGTGCTTGATGTGTCGGACTGCGCTCTGTATGTATAACTCACTTGGTCCTCAAGGGTCCCTGTGCACAGTGGCGCCGCGGAGCAGCTGTGTGGCCCCAGGCTGTGTGTTTTGGCTCCTCCCTCCCTGGCAAAACCGCATCATGAGTAAGAGCACTGACCCACAGGCGGCGCCCGGCCACGAGGGCCCGGCCACGAGGGCCAGGGCTAGGGGTGGAAGAGCGGGACCGAGCTCTCGGTCTGGAGGGCCTGGCGGAAGCCACAGCGTGGGACACGTTATCCGCCTCAAGGGGAGCAGGAGGGTGGCACCTTCTCAGAGGGAGGGACAAGGTGAAGTGACAGAACACTTAGGAAACTCTATTGAGAGACGCGCAGCCCATGTGCCGGCACATCTGGGTGATATTAACGAAAGATGAAGATAAAACTACTTAAGTAAGATAATGAGACAACTACTACTTGCAAAAAATAAACAAATGTCGTCACAGAACACTTGCTGGTTCTGGGGCAAATAGCTGTCACACGGCACGCGCGCGCATACACAACACACGCACCCACATGGCCCCACTTGCTGAGATAATATAAAGTAATGATGTAGCCACCTGGAAGATGGGGAGGCTGAGAGGAACTGGGGTATTAAGAGTTCACGCCTCCCACAGTGGGGTGTGCAGCCCCAGGATGGCCCCACGATGCCACCTCCTCGTGCTGATGTCCGTGCACCGTCACCTGCCCTGAGTGTGAGCTGGGCCCAGTGACACGCTTCTAACGGTATCAGACAAACGTAATGGGGTGCCACCTCCAAGATTAGGCTACAAAGAGATTACGCCAGCTTGCTCAGCTGATGGCAGCCAGCTGATGCCCTGTTGTGAGCTGCCTCATAGAAGCCCACGTGGCGTGGCCTGCAGGGAAGTGAATCCTGCCAACAACCACGAGCGTGAGCTTTCCGAGGAGACCAGAGCCCTGGCCTACATCTTGACTTACAGCTGGTGAGGAATCCTGAGCCAGAGGGCCCATCTAAGCCCCACCTGGACTTCTGCCCCACAGAAACTGTGAGTAACAAACGTTTGTTATTTAAAGCTGCCACATTTGGATATTTTTTGTTTTTTGGTTTTTTTGGCCGTGCCGCACAGCACGCGGGGTCTTAGTTCCCGAACCAGGGATCGAACCCAGGCATCCTGCAGTGGAAACGCAGAATCCTAACGACTGGACCGCCAGGGAATTCCCAAAGCTGCCACATTTGGAGGTAACCTGCTATGTAGCAATAGATAACTAATACACATATTTTAATGCAAAGTCAGCAGAGAACATCTAAAGGGGATAAATAAGAGAAATGGCAGTGTAAGGACATGATATGGAAACAGGACAGAAGTCAAGCCTTGGGGAAAGGAGCTAGAAGAAGGGGCAGGGGCTGCAGTTTCTCATCATACATCATGTGGTGCCATCTGAGTTTTTAACTACATGCAAGTATTATTTTGACTTAAAATTTTAAGAATAAAGGCAAGAACAAACTAATTGTCCAGTAGGTGAAGTCTGACTTTGTCATCATAGGAAAAAGGGAAGAACACGCCCCAGGATGTTTCTGTTGCCTCTGAATGGTGAGAGCTTAGATGGCTCTTATAATCTTCATACTTCCTCTGTATTTCCTTATGTTTTTAGTTTTATATATGTATTACTTTCACGTTTAAGAAATACAATAAATAGTATTAAAATGGAAAGAAACAAACAAAAATTCTATAGTCAAACTACAGTTTGAAGCAGTTCCAAGGACAGGAGGAACATGCCCTACGGTGCCACATGCAGATGTCCGGGTGTGCCATGAACGTGCCTGTCAGGAAAAGCAGAGGTCAGGCGTGGAGACTTCAGGTCAGGACACGGTGGGCAGGGCCGCTTTCACTGGGCCCTGCTCTGAGCGTGCCGCCGGTCATGACCGCCACACTATGGGAGGCACCAGGCCCAGGTCGGACAGGTGGCCACAGCAGCAGCTACCAACACCAGGTCTGCTCAACATTGAAGCCCACACTTCCTGCCCTGCACTGCTATTTTCTAAGTAAATAAAATATACATCTGGTTTTACTTCTGAACACACACAGTAAAACCTCGAATTCATTTATGCAGGTCTGAATCTAATGAGGAAACAGGTTCTCATTAAACAAGTATCTCTCAGGGAACCAACTGAGCTCAGTATTTGCCCAAATACCTACAAAGAACAAACATTAGGGGCTTCCCTGGTGGCGCAGTGGTTAAGAGTCTGCCTGCCAAGGCAGGGGACACGGGTTCAAGCCCTGGTCCAGAAGATCCCACATGCTGCGGAGCAACTAAGCCCGTGAGCCACAACTACTGAGCCTGCGCTCTAGAGCCCGCGAGCCACAACTACTGAGCCCGCGTGCCACAACTACTGAAGTCCGCGCACCCCGAGCCCGTGCTCCGTAACAAGAGAAGCCACTGCAATGAGAAGCCCGTGCACTGCAACGAAGAGTAGAACCCGCTCGCCGCAACCAGAGAAAGCCCACGTTCAGCAACGAAGACCCAACGCAGCCGAGAGAGAGAGAGGAAGAAAGAAAGAGAGGGAGAGAAAGAGAGAGGAAGGAAGGCAGGAAGGGAAAGGAAAGAAAATTAGAACTTATAATCAAAAACTGAGGACAACTTTAATGTAAAACAAAAAAAAGTAACCTGAAATGCCCACTACTGAACCTAAGTGAAAACTGCATAGGATTAAAACACATTAGTCTTTGGTAAGACCTGATATATCAGGAAGCTATTTAACAAAGATTTCAGCAGCTGACAGACCATATGAGATGCAACAGCCACTGCATTTTTTTGTAATGCTCTGTCTCATCCCTCTTGGGTTAGTTACCAGAGGTCCGTGGAATTCAGGGCTTCTGAATTATAGGTGAACATATGGACTTCTCAGGATTGTTCTGGGTTTTCACCAAGTTCTCAAAGAGAGGTCTGTGACCCAAGACAGTTAAGACTCACTGCACTCCCGAGAATCTAGCCTGGTCTCTCACACCAAGGGGTGTGCATGGGATGTCGTCAAGACGCAAGGAGGAACCGATACGACACTTGCTTCTGAGCCTCCCACATTGTTTCAGGGCCCTTCAGGGAAGCTATATGACTCCAATCATGTCTGGGAGTGAGCGCAAATGAGAAAATCACAGAAGTACATGCACTAAGTGATGGTCACTCACCTTGACGCACACACTGACAGAAACTGTCTGATTCCCTTTGCTGCTGAGAGTGTTAAAGAGAGTGAGCGTCTGAATCCCACCAACATCACGGTACGTGTCATCCACTGAGCCATCATCTCCTGTGAACTTGACTTTTAACCAGTTTGCTAGAACTCTGTGAATAAAAGAAAATAACACTTGAAGGAGAGTCTAATCCTAAATTTGAACTATAAAGAGAAATATTACACAGATGTAAATACACAAACACCAAATCTTACTATAAAGGTGATCTGAACTAATAAACAGGCTGTGATTTTTTAAATGGAGTTAGGAACTCTACTGGGTTATATATTTGAGAGGACACTCATTCTAATGTGATCTATGATTATTTATTTATTTATTTATTTATGGCTGTGTTGGGTCTTCGTTTCTGTGTGTGGCCTTTCGCTAGTTGTGGCAAGCGGGGGCCACTCTTCATCGCGGTGCGCGGGCCTCTCACTATCGCGGCCTCTGTTGTTGCAGAGCACAGGCTCCAGACGCGCAGGCTCAGTAATTATGGCTCACGGGCCCAGATGCTCTGCGGCATGTGGGATCTTCCCAGACCAGGGCTCGAACCCGTGTCCCCTGCATTGGCAGGCAGATTCTCAACCACTGCGCCACCAGGGAAGCCCCATGATTTATGATTTTGAAGCACTAAGAAAAGATTCTGAGCAACAGAAAAGGTCCTTAGAGTTTACCATACAACCCAGCAATTCCACTGCTAGGTATATAACCAAAAGAACTGCAAACATATGTCCACACAAACACTTACACGTCAATGTTCACAGAAGCGTTATCATAATAATCAAAAAGTGGAAACACCACAAATGCCCATCAACTGATGAACAGAGAAATAAAATGTGATATATTCATGCAATCAAATATCATTCGGCCACAAAATTAAGGACTAATATATGCTACAACATGAATGAACCTAGAAAACATTATGCTAGTCATAGAAGACTACGTGTTTTCGGCTTCTATTTGTATGAAATGTCCAGAATAGGCAAATGAATAGAGACACAAAACAGATTAGTAGTTGCCAGGGGCTGCAGGTAAGAAGGGATGGACTGATCATGGGCATGGATTTCTTTTTAGGTGAAAAAGTGTTCTGCAATTAGATAGTTGTGATGGTTATACAACTCTGTGAATATACTAGAACCAGTGAAATGTACACTTTAAATGGCAGAAATTTATGATATGTGAATTACATCTAAAAAAGAAAAGTAACATGTTCCATAGTTGCTTTAAAAGTATGTTATCTGGGGCTTCCCTGGTGGCGCAGTGGTTGAGAGTCCACCTGTCGATGCAGGGGACGCGGGTTTGTGCCCCGGTCCGGGAAGATCCCACATGCCGCGGAGCGGCTGGGCCCGTGAGCCATGGCCGCTGAGCCTGCGCATCCGGAGCCTGTGCTCCGCAACGGGAGGGGCCACAACAGTGAGAGGCCCGCGTACCGCTCAAGTATGGTTTCTGGAAGCAACTTGGTTACAAGAAACAATGCCATGTCAACTTTTTCGATTTCTTTTTAAAAATGCCAGAAGTTTTTTACCTAAGGAAAAAATGGAACTATAGCAAACAAACTAAACTGTCTTCCCCAAGAGTCTAACATGAAGCAGGCTCTCATCAACATACCTCAGCATAGCTTTAAGTCACAATCAAGTCTGAAATGTTTTTGGACAAAGACTGTTGCCAACGATACAAAATAAAAATGTGAATAATATAAAGCGTCAACTTCAAATAACAAACAAAACAGCCTGCAAAGCTGAGCATCAAAATGAAAGCAGGCGTCAGGGGCCCCAGGAGGAGAGGAGCACACTGGGCTGACACCCGGCCACCCCCGTGTGCAACACTCAGCTGCCAGATGCTCTGGAGAAGTCACCCCGCCTCCCGGCCGCTTGCTGAGCATCTAGCCCCACAGGGGGAGACCTGCCTGACCTGCCAGGACTCCCTGGGGACTGCTCTTCTCCATCAGGCAACACCAGCACCAGCTTCCAAAACACGCGCTCCTGCCGCCCCGGGAGGTGCTCAGCCACGAGAGATGGCAGGTCCAGGGGTGCCCATGCCGCGTCACTGGAAGGGACAGAGCACCACAGGTGAGCCACCACGCGAGCCCCCGGCAGCAGCAGCGTACACGGCGGGCGGGGGGTGACCAACCTCAGCAGCTGCTGGTAGAAGTGCTGAACCTTCATCTGGTGCGCCACCTTGTTTCTGAGACACCTTAACCTGCGAAGGAAGAACCACACAGAGCCTACGTGAGGCCCACTCAGCACCCACCGAGGAACCTGATAAGCACTTAGTGATGTTCTGAGTGCGAAGTAATTGGTTAGTGAGTGTCTCCCAGTGGGGAATACTTAGGAGACCAAGAAACCTTTGCCGATAGAGACACAGTTTAGTCAGAGGACTTGTTCATTCCATAAATATCAAGCAATTATCTACTGTGTTCCAGTCATGGCAGATCAGCAGTAAACAGACAAAAATCCTGCCCCGCTAGAACACACGCCTTGTAGGGAGAGAAGGGCCTCTGTTAGTGGGTGGCGTGACAGGCGCGGTGGGCAGGCTGTGGACTTACACAGGGTGGTCAGAGGTGATATGGGAGCAAAGACTGAAGGAAATAGCGGCGCCAGCATGTGAGTTCTGGGGGACAGGCCAGACCAAGTCAGGAGTGGGCCTGGCAGGTACACAGAATGAGCACAGGGAGAGCAGCGGGGGCAGCCAGAGCGCAGGGTGGGGGCCACTATGAAGGAACTCAGAGAGCAGCCCAGGGACGTCGACAGGGACGTGAGGCGACCTGACCCTGATGTGGTGGTGAGGACACCAGGGTGCAGGGGTCAAGGGCGGAAGCCAGCGGACGGGACAGGTGGCTACGTGAGAGGGGTTGGTGGTGGAGGTGGTGAGGGTAGAGCCGCAGGATGGTGGATCTGAGTCCAGGTGTGACCCAGCCCAGGGAGGACAGGCTGGCATGCTGTGAGCCAGAGGAGGCACCGAGTGCAGCAGGCCAGGCGAAGACTAGGTTCCGATGTTGAACTGGGGACGTGGGGAAGAGGCCTCGGCTGGAGATGCACGAAGCGAGCTGTCAGCGTGTAGGATGGAGAAAGATTACCAGGGGAGGAGGCAGAGGGGAAGAAGAGGGGCCGGCGGCTGTGCTGGAGGGAGGGGGAGGGGACAGAGAGAGGGCCGTCCTGACACAGGTGACACAGCCAGGACTCCAGGAGGCAGCGGGCCAAGGCTGAAGGCCCCAACACGCACAGCACATCAGACACAGGCCAGCACCATCACCACCCTGCTTGCAGACGCAGGCACAGGACGTGGGGACGTGGGCAGCTACACAAAGTTTGTTAGAGGCATGGAGCTGGTGATAGCCCAGGCGAGGACAAGATGTGCCTCGAGACCCCAGCAGGGTGGGCTGCCACTGTGCCTCTGTGTCGTCTTCCTAGGCCCCCACTGGGAGGCTCCTCTCCAGAGGCGACAGCGGCCTGGTCTGAAGAGAGAGGCCGAGTCCTGCATGGCCAGGATTGGGCAGCTGAAGCCAGGACCTGGGCAGGGAGCCGGGTACATGCGGGGTGGCCAGGAGGAGCGGCAGGGAGGGCCATGCGAGGGGACACAGGGAGGGGGCGTGTAAGAGAAGAGACCTGATGGCAGGAGGGGGAGTCGCTCAAATGCTGCCACCGCAGACCCAGGGTAGCAGAGGGGTCGGGGTGGGGGTGGGGGTGAGGCCAACACGGACCTCTGGCTCCACCACTGAGAATGGTCACGATGTGTCCTTAAGCTACGAAGGCAAGGAGGAAACAGGTAATTCCAGGGAAAATTCGATTGGCAGGACCAGGAGTGTTTTAAGGGGAAAAGGCAGGTGAAATCACAGCAGGTAGAGCAACTCTCACTCCGAAAACGCAATCCTGCGTCCGCCTTCACCTCCTCTGACTCCACCCATCTTCCCTGCAAACAGACGCGTTAATCCACACCCTCGATGAAGCCAGTTGGGGCAGGAGGCGCTTAGGAGGCCCTGGGCTGCTGACCTGGTGCAGGAGATGCCCACTCTCCCCGCGTGGCCCAGATCCAGGAGGCCCTTGGCCAGGTTCTCCTCTGCAATGGGGCACTCTGCGCTGGGCGCCAGTGCCCTCAGCCGGTCATTCATGTCCATACAGCAGGGCGCCGCAGGGAAGGCCCGCATCTGGCGCCTCAGTTTCTTCCGGGCTGCGACACCTTCCCTCCACCTAGAGGAGAGACCAAAGTATCATCACTGGGTGCTTTTGCCATGGGGACAAGGCAAAAACATCTCCAGCATTAACATGGGAAACATTTTCTGCCAGTATGTTTAGGTCTTTTTCAGCAACAGTTCTCAAACTGAGAAATGGATCAGAACTGAAACTCAAGGTATGGGGGACGCATGATAACGAATGAGTGGTGGGCAATGAAACTACTGAACTTAAGAGTGAATGCTGAGGGACTTCCCTGGTGGTGCAGTGGTAAGACTCTGTGCTCCCAATGCAGGGGGCTGGGTTCGATCCCTGGTCAGGGAACTAGATTCCACATGCATGCCGCGACTAAGAGTTTGCCCACGCCGCGACTAAGAGTTTGCCCACGCCGCACCTAAGGAGCCAGTGAGCGGCAACTAAGGAGCCTGCGAGCCGCAACTAAGGAGCCCGCATGCCACAACTAAGACCTGGTGCAACCAAATAAATTAATTAATTAAAAAAAAAAGAGTGAACAATCTCTGGAGGCCAACTTGCCAATCTGGACACAAACACAGATCCATACACCCTTTGACCCAGCAGACACCACCGACAGGATTTTCTCTCCAGACATGTGTGCACCTGTGTGAAACGTCTGCACAAGGATGCCACTGCAGCAGTCTTTGTCACAGCTAGAGAGAGAAAGCCATGTGAAAGTCTACCAGTGGGACCAGGCAGGTCATCTACCATGTGCTCTGGCAACGCCACCTCAGTGCACTGACAGCAACGGGGAGAGGCCACCGCGCTGCTGCAGTCAGGTCTCCGCCCTATGTCACAGAGAGTCAAGAAAAGTTTGGCACAGAGTAGGGAACGTGCGCCCACCTCTGCCAACCACCACACAAAGGTCAGAGGTCCTCGTGGGATGGAGACTCATTTCTCACTGAATCCTTTTACACGGCTGCAACTGTCAAGTACACTATTACTTTCTTTAAATGTTATTATGAAATGAATCATTATATAACATATGTAACACATGTACACCCATTTTAAAGACTAATGATAAATCAAACACCCACATCCTTCCATGCAGTGGAGAATGGGTGGCCAAGACCAGCAGCTGACCCCCACGGGCCCTGCTCAGTCACACACCCTCTCATCCCCAAAGGTAACCACTATGCTGGGTTTATGTTTGTTACTTTCCTTCTTTAGGGTTGTACTACTATATACAAATCCAAAACAAGCCGTTTAGTTTGAAGACGGTTTGTATGTTGCACACATTTCCCTAAGAATTGCTTTCTTTCACTATAAATTATGTTTCAGAAATTCATCCATGTGGGCGCATACATCTATCATTTGGCTTGTTCATGGCCCTCTCCCTGTGTCTAGCACATTGGGTAAACAGCAGAAGGCTGCCTACAAATATCTGTTGGAATATAGAGCGGTCCCCCCACCCCAATCTAATTCTTTACTTAGTTTATACCCTTTAGGAAGGAACATGTTACATGTGCATATCATCAGCTGTTTCTGAAAGTATAATCTTTGTCAAAGACTCTCCCTGTATGCATTGATTTTATCTGTAAGGACGCGGGACTCACCGCTGGAGATACTTGCAGAAGCACTGAAGTTCCTGGAGGGTCTCTTTTGCAGTCTGGAAAATTTCCTCCCCAAGAAACAAGTCCACCAGGTGTGCACAGACGTCCTCACAGCAACGGGCCATGCGGAGCCTCTGCTCTGTCTCCACTGCACTCCTAGGGAAAAGGGCAATCAGCATGAGACACTGCACCCAAGGCCCCACCCTGAGGGCCTGCCTTAAAAGCATGAGTCCACGTCCTTGATACTGAAATGTAATGATATCTTTGCTGCAAGGAAAGCTTGAAGATTTCACTTTATATAATGCACAGACATCTGGAAATTTAGAGAAAAAAGAACTAAAGTGGTACAGGGTACAAGATTATAGATCCAACAGGGCCCTTATAAATAGTCAGGAGATAACCCTGTATCTTATAGTTAGAAATTTAATTTTTAAATGACCATTGAGACAACTGAAATATCTTCTCATCAACAACATCTGATGTTTGCAATTAGAAATGTCTCAAGTATATGATAGCTGGCTACAGAGGCTGAGAGCCTAAGGTCATGTGACAGTGGCCCTCAGATAAACCAGAATCTGAAAGAGATTTTTTATAACAAAATCCTATCAACCAAGGGATCACAGAGGCCTTTATCAAATATATTTAGCCATTAAGTCAAAGAAGCCCAGACAGGCAAGACCCATTTCCGATAGCTGTCCTCTGTGGTGATGGAGACAGCCCTGGGCCGAGCTGTAGTCCAAGTCTTCTGGAACTGCAGAGAACAGCAGTTTCCCTGCACGTCAATGAGTCCTAGGTTTTACATATCTCTTTTTTTTTTTTTTTTTTTTTTTTGCGGTACGCGGGCCTCTCACTGTTGTGGCCTCTCCCGTTGCAGAGCACAGGCTCTGGACGCGCAGGCTCAGCGGCCATGGCTCACGGGCCCAGCCGCTCCGCGGCATGTGGGATCTTCCCGGACCGGGGCACGGACCCGTGTGCCCTGCATCGGCAGGCGGACTCTCAACCACTGCGCCACCAGGGAAGCCCTACATATCTCTTAATACCCCTTCCTGGGATTAAGAACAGACAAATACCCATCATTTGTGAGGTCTCTTGCTTAGAGTAAACAGTGAAATAGACTCCCAATTAATAGAAATGGAAAGAAATATTAATTAAACAATATACTCTGCCTCCTGGCTATATTCCCCATCTGCACCAGAGGCTGCAGACCTATCTCAGGGGAACTTAAACGCAAGGACAGATCTCCCAGCACAACTGAACCTCTTTCTTCCCTGAAGCTCGGCACTGAAATTAATACAGTTCTGAAGTGAAATAGCTCAAAGGAATCTTTTAACATTTGAAACAAAGGAAAGGATCTCCTACTTGAGAAAGACTAACGGTGAGTAACCTGGCGTGGAGACCACCAGCGAATTCTTCTGCTGAAAGACACATCCCCACGCCCAGGGCAGGGTCAACGAGGAGGATGAGAGTGAAAGTGAGGGCCTCCCTGGAAGCAACGCACGCAAGAACAGGGACAGCCTGTCAGTACCTGGCTAACCAGAAGATATGCTCCTTGTCAAAATGAAAGCCAGCTAGCATGAGCTGGACCAGCCTGGCCACGGGGCCTCTAACCCTCCTCCCAGCCGCCCACCCGCCTCACGCTGCAGGCGCCAGCGCTTCACTTACTTCAACTCCTGGGAGCAGGTTTCCCTCACACGTTCTGTCACCACGAGCTCTGTCAGCTCTGCAGCTAGGTCCTGGCTCAGCTGCGTTAACACCAGTTCTCTCTCTTGTTTCAACCTGAGGGAAAGGGAGCACAAGAAGTAACAGGCGTCACACTCTGTGACCTTGAGAGCGGGGATCTGAGTTGTGCTGCCTGACCCCTCCGGTTCCACCAGACAGGCCACACAGCCACGCCAGCTCCAGTTCCCTGACCACCACCCACACCCCCTCTGGCTGGGGAGGGGCTGCTGCTTACAAGGTGGGACCTGCCCGCTCCCTGGGCCATAGCATACGAAGGCGCAGGGCGAGCCGTGGATCTGATACGAGTGCAGTGGGCAAAAGCGAGAGCATCGTAGGCCAGGGCAGGTTCTCCCCTTGTCCACACACTCCACCCCCACGGGCACTGCAAGGATGAGACACCCTCACCTCTCTTCTTCAGCCCGCCGCCTCTCTTCCTCTTTCCGCTCCCTTTCCTTAGTCACTTCTTCACTTGCAATGTGCCTCAAAATGCCCATGGTTGCAGCTGTTAACAGCTCCTCCATAGCAGCATTGGAAACACTAGACAGAGCAAAGTGGACATTGCTCTAAATAAATAATAAAAGCCACACAAACCGTATTACTAGACTTCTAATACTAGCAAGGGAAAAAATACCTATTTGCCTTCCAGCATAAAAACGAAGCCCATGGTTAGGAACACACACTCCATCAAAACTGACTCAGGAAAAAAAGAAAATCTAAATAAACCTATAACTAGTTAAGAGATTGACTCAGTATTTTAAAACATCTTCCAGCAAAGAAAAATCCAGGATGAGAGGGCTTCACTGGCAAATTCTACCGAACACTTAAAGAAGAACTAACACCAACTCTTCTCAAACTCTTCGAAAAAACCGAGGCACAAGGAACACTTCCTAACACCTCTACGAGGCCAGCATTCCCCCGACCTGATACCAAAGCCAGACAAAAACACCACAAGAAAACTAGTGACCAATATCCCTTGTGGACATTGAGGTAAAAATCCTTAACAAAATACTAGCAAACCAAAATTAAGCAATATACTGAAAGGATTATACACGACCAAGTGTATAATCTCACACTACCAAGAGAGATTTATTCCTGGAATGCAACAAATGAAAATCAATGTAATACAACCACATTAATAAACTGAAGGGGAAAAAACCCACAAAATCATCTCAGTTAATGCAGAGAGAGCATCTGACAAATTCAATACCATTTCATGATAAAAACACTCAATAAATTAGGAAGAGAAGGGAACTTTCTCAAAATGATAAAGACCATGTATGAAACACCCACAGCTAACATCATATTCAGTCGTGAAAGATAGAAAGCTTTTCCTCTAAGATCAGTAACAAGACAAGAGTGCCCTATCTGCCATTTCTATTCAACACCGTATTGAAAGTTATAGCCAGAGCAATTAGACAAGAAAAATAAAAACATCCAAACTGGAAAGGAAGAAGAAAACTACGTGTATTCACAGATGACAGGATCCTGTATGTAGAAAATCCTAAGGGATCCACTCAAAAGCTATTACAATAAAAAAAAGTTCAACAAGGTTGGAATATAAGGATCAACACCCCAAAATCAATGGCATTTCTATACACGAGCAATGAACGTTCTGAAAGTGGAATTGAGGAAACAATTCCATCTACAATAGCGACAAAAAGAATAATATAATTAGGAACAAATTTAACCAAAGAAACAAAAGACTTGTACAATAAAAATTATAAAATGTTGCTGAAAGAAATTAAGGAAGACATAAACAAATGGAAAGACATCCAAGTTCATGGAATCACCATTAAATCCCAACATAACTTTTGCAGAAGTAGAAAAACCCATCCAAAAATTCTTATGAAATTTAAAGGGTCTCCAAATAGGGAAACAGTCTTCAAAGAGAAAGTTGAAACAAAGCTGAAGGACTCGCACTTTGAGATTTCAAAACTTACAACTTACTACCAAGTTATAGTAATCAAATCAAAACAATATGGTACTACCATAAAAACAGACATATAGGGCTTCCCTGGTGGCGCAGTGGTTGAGAGTCCACCTGCCGATGCAGGGGACAGGGGTTTGTGCCCTGGTCTGGGAAGATCCCCCATGCCGCGGAGCGGCTGGGCCCGTGAGCCATGGCCGCTGAGCCTGCACGTCCGGAGCCTGTGCTCCGCAACGGGAGAGGCCACAACAGTGAGAGGCCCACGTACCCCCAAAAACAAACAAACCAAAAAACACAGACATATATACCAATGGAATATAGCGCCCAGAAAGAAACCCTCACATATATGGTCAACTGATTTTGAACAGGGCAGCAAGACCATATGAAGGGAAAAGGACAGCCTTTTCAACACTGGTGCTGCGAAAACTGGATACCCAAGAACAATGTTGGATCCTTATCTTACACGATATATAAAAACAAAATCAAAATGGATCAAAAACCTAAATTTAAGAGCTGAAATTATAAAATGCTTAGAAGAAAACACAGGGGAAAATCTTCACATTATTGGATTTGACAGTGATTTCTTGAATATGATACCAAAAGCACAAGCAACAAAAATAGATAAATTGGACTATGTAAAAATTTTAAATTTTTGTGCATCAAAGGACACTATCAAAACAGTGAAAAGACAATCCACAGATTGGGAAAAAAATACTTGCAAATCAAATATTGAAAAAGGATTAGTATCCAGAATATGAAAGAACTCCTACAACTCAACAACAAAAAAATTCAAGAATGGGCAAAGGGCAAATGAAGCAACTGACAAAGGATTGATCTCCAAAATTTATAAGCAGCTCATGCAGCTCAATAACAAAAAAACAAACAACCCAATCCAAAAATGGGCAGAAGACCTAAATAGACATTTCTCCAAAGAAGATATACAGAGTGCCAACAAACACATGAAAGGATGCTCAACATCATTAATCATTAGAGAAATGCAAATCAAAACTACAATGAGATATCATCTCACACCGGTCAGAATGGCCATCATCAAAAAATCTAGAAACAATAAATGCTGGAGAGGGTGTGGAGAAAAGGGAACACTCTTGCACTGCTGGTGGGAATGTAAATTGATACAGCCACTGTGGAGAACAGTATGGAGGTTCCTTAAAAAACTAAAAATAGAACTACCATACGCCCCAGCAATCCACTACTGGGCATATACCCTGAGAAAGCCATAATTCAAAAAGAGTCATGTACCAAAATGTTCATTGTAGCTCTATTTACAATAGCCCGGAGATGGAAACAACCTAAGTGTCCATCATCGGATGAATGGATAAAGAAGATGTGGCACAGATATACAATGGAATATTACTCAGCCATAAAAAGAAATGAAATTGAGCTATTTATAATGAGGTGGATAGACCTAGAGTCTGTCATATACAGTGAAGTAAGTCAGAAAGAGAAAGACAAATACCGTATGCTAACACATATATATGGTATTTAAGAAAAAAAAATGTCATGAAGAACCTAGGGGTAAGACAGGAATAAAGACGCAGACCTACTAGAGAATGGAGTGGAGGATATGGGGAGGGGGAAGGGTAAGCTGTGACAAAGCGAGAGAGAGGCATGGACATATATACACTACCAAACGTAAGGTAGATAGCTAGTGGGAAGCAGCCGCATAGCACAGGGAGATCAGCTCGGTGCTTTGTGACCACCTGGAGGGGTGGGATAGGGAGGGTGGGAGGGAGGGAGACGCAAGAGGGAAGAGATATGGGAACACATGTATATGTATAACTGATTCACTTTGTTATAAAGCAGAAACTAACACACCATTGTAAAGCAATTATACTCCAATAAAGATGTAAAAAAAAAAAAAAAAAGAATGGGAAAAGGACTTACATAGACATTTCTGTAAAGAAGATACACAAGTGACCAATAATTACATGAAAAGATGCTCAACATCATTCGTCATTAGAGAAATGCAAATCAAAACCACAGTGAGTTACCACTTCACACATTATAATGGTTATTATTTAAAAAAAAAAAAAGAAGGACAGCAAGTGTTGGCGAGAATGTAGAGCAACTGGACCCCTTGTGCACTGCTGGTGGGGATGCAAAAATGGTGCTGCTGTTGTGGAGAACAGTTTGCTGATTTCTCAAAAATGTAAAAATATATCATATGATCTAGTAATTCCACACCTAAACATATACCCGTAAGAACTGAAAGGGACTCAAACAGTTATTTGTCCCGTGTTCACAGCAGCATCATTCACAATAGCCAAAAGGTGGAAACACCTTATTAAGCACGGGTGAATAAATAAAATGTGGCATATATACATGTGTATGTGTGTGCATATATTTAATGGAGTATTGTCCAGAAATAGATCTGGAAGTAGACAATGGTGATGAATACACGACATTGTAAATATACTTAATGCCATTGAATTGTGAGCTTAAAAATGGTTAAAATGGTAAATTTTGTTATATTTTACCACAATAAAAAACAAACCCATGGAAATCTTACTTTTAGCTCCATCAAACAGAAGGTGTGTATCTAATTCTAGTATATAAAACACTGAACGAACCTACAAACAAGACTGACCCTTTTGTGTAAACTACATTGATGCAAGGAAATGTCTGGCTGGCCAAAATGTGCCTTCGGCGTTTCAGTACCGATAATACCATTTCGTGTAACTGTGTCACTTTATATGCACTAGAAGTTTTACAAGTTTGAAATCCTTAAGAAAGTCTGACTTACTAAACTTGGCAGATTTTAATTAACTCCAAAAGTTGCTTAAGTGTCTAGAAAGATTTTGATTATTAAATTTATCAAGACTAGATGCTGGGCTTCCCTGGTGGCGCAGTGGTTGAGAGTCCGCCTGCCGATGCAGGAGACACGGGTTCGTGCCCCGGACCGGGAAGATCCCACATGCCACGGAGCGGCTGGGCCCGTGAGCCATGGCCGCTGAGCCTGCGCGTCCAGAGCCTGTGCTCCGCAACGGAAGAGGCCACAACGATGAGAGGCCCGCGTACCGCAAAAAAAAAAAAAAAAAAAAAAAAGACTAGTTGCTTAAAGTGTTCCACAAAATCAGCTTTATAAAATTTGTAGGTGTAGTTTGAAATGTCTAAGGAAATTTCATCATGGTGTTAAATGCAAATGGTATAAAATGTTTAAGGGAATTTAATCTGTCAAATTTATAAACTGTGACTTAATCCAAGATCAAGTAAAGTGAGTGTTTTTATTTTTTAACAGAGAATGAACTAATTATTACTAGATTTTTTTTATTACTAGATTTTTGATCACATTTAAAGTTGAAAGAAAAACAGGTTTCTAATTTACAACTTTAATAAACCTAATGCTACTCAAAAGTCATACACACATAGAAACTACCTGCAAACGACAAACGCAGGTCAGGAGCGTGAGGGACTATACCCACCAGCGAGCAGGACCGACACTGAAGCCTGTGCAAAGGGGTGGCTGTGATCTCTTGTCGAAGACTGAGAGCAGCTTTCTGAGAGGAAGCGTCTGGCGGGAGCACATACGGCCTCAGAGCACGAGAGGCACCGCACTTACCCCAGGGCTGTGGCTGCGAAGGCTGCCCCGGCGGCGCCAACTTCCTCGCAGTCCCTCTGAAGAACCTCCCGGATGAGCTCATCCACCACCTGCGCCAGGTCCTAAGGAGAGGGCAGACGGGGCCACGATCACTGGCTGGGGACGCCGCCCTGATCCAGCCCCAGCGCACCACCAAGCCATCGCCTCCACAGCCTAAGGTGCTGAAGGTCTTCCCGGAACCACAGAGACATCATGGACCATCCGCCCAGCTCAGAAATCCCTCCAAGACCTCATCACCGGAAGCTGTTTGGAGGCGTCTAATGACCCTTACACGGGGCTCGGCTGTGCGCTCCTGGAAAGGGTTCCTGCTAATAACCAGAGAGGAGCCTTCTGGACGTGCCAGGACAAGCCTGCTGCCTGCTCAACGATGGCCATTCAGACGGCCACAGTGCCGCACCCAACGTCACACGTGTCCGGCTTCTGTGGCCCTGCCTCATTCCCCACCTCAGGCCTCCTTGATCCCCCAGTGGGGTGGTGCCCAGTGCCTGCCCAAGCAACAGGGTGGCGAGATCAAGTCACACGACCTGTGTGGTGGGTAGGCCCTGCTCAGCCCCGGGGCCACCTGTCAGAGGCATGCTGACCCCAGGGACACCCCAGGGACACAGACAGTGGTCAGACTGGACAGCAGAGGCAGCTGGATGTTTGCCCACGACGGGCCCTCAGAGCCCTGACAGGAAGGGTCCTTACCTCGTCCGAGTACACAGGCGCAGACTTTGGGGGAAGGAGCTCCAGCTGCACGGGGGGCTGCACGGGGGGCTGCACGGGGGGCTGGAAGAGGCTGGGTGCCATGCTCAAGGGCAGTGCCGGGAGTTGTGGAGGAGAAGCTGGCACAGGGGTGGGCAGGGGCTGCAGGAGGAGAGCCGGGAGGGTCTCGTCCCCCTCCGTACTGCACTCCTCTCCTCTCCCTACACCTGGAAGGAACAGGCAAACGTGGGCACCGAGGACAAGCCCTGGCCACCCACAGTGACCCTAAGGACTGGCCACCCTCCCCAAGCTGACCGCCACAGGGCCCCTCCTGGGCCACGAGCCGGGGGGCCGTGTGCGCTTCACCCGTGGGCACAAAGCACTGCGGCGCCAGGGAGCCGTTCAGGCAGCACCGAGCTGATGTCGCCGGGCCCCAGGATGAGGCCTCCTAGAGGGGAGCGCAGCTGGTGCCCTCCTGAGAGCGCAGCCTCACTCACCCGCCACGTCCAAGCCGGGTCTCTGAGTGCCCGTGGGCAACTCCGCAGCCAGGCTGTCCCCGACGTACTTGTTCTGGGAGTTGAAGCTGCACACGGGGGTGTGACGGGGAACAGGGGGTAACGGCCCTCCATTCACGATCTCCCCAACGGACACCGTCAGCTTCCTGGTAATAAACACCGACTTCCTGGCCTTGGATAAACCCTCTGGTTCCAGGAACGAGGACCGGTTCAGCTCGACACAGCTACCCAGATCACAGAGAACCCATGGAGAGGCGTTACACAGGCGACAGGCCACCCTTCACCTCCTCAGTGCCCTGCAGTCACTGCGTCGCCAGACGGCCATGTGGAACTGAGGGGAGGCATCAAAGGCCGCGCCCAAGGCCCAGCCCACGGCATCCACCACTGCCAGCGTTTCCTTCTGACTCGGGAGCTACCTGGCCTCACTGTTAGCAGCCCTGGGTGCAGCAACGCTCCCCTACACGCTCCCGGCTCATCCCGTGAGGGCAGGTCTGCAGGCAGCAGACGGGGCCAGGGCTGAGGAGTCAGAGGAGGATGGGTTCAGGGAAACCCCGGATCCGGACACGACAGGCTACAGATTATGGAGCCATTTTCTGGGAGAGGGTCCACAAGTCCTACCACGTTCTCAAAACTCTGACTGCAGCAGAGGAGAGGCCCTGGCCTGGCCAGAGAGGCCATCCTCAGGGACAGAACAAGGAAGGCCCCAACCTCGACCATCAGCTTCTTGAGTAACTTGGGAAAAGTCAGGAAGAGTCTGAACCCTAACCTGCTGAGGAACAGCGTGTGGCCTGGGGACATCCCCCGCGGTCCTGAGCCTCGCCTGCTCCCCTGCAGCCCAGGCAGCGGAACGTGCCTTCGCCAGGGCCTGGCGCGCAGCTGGCGCTTCCCAGCCTCCCCAGGGTTAACAGGGAGAGAAGGAGAGCGGCCCGGCGGTTCGGGCCTCGGTGCTTACCCGTCGGAGACAGTGAGGCCGTGGCAGCTGAGGAAGCCTGTGGCGTCCTCTCCGTCTCTGAAGAGCAGCATGCGCACCACGCCGTCCAGGGGAAAGGTGGTGGAGCGCTGAGTGCTCGCGGTGTACGCCACGTTGAGTGCTCGGAGCGCGTCCTTGCGGATCTGAGAGAAGCCAAGTCACTGAGTCGCAGAGGGTCAGGCGCTCCGTGACCGCAGACGGCTCAGTCCCTCTGGAAAGCACCCCGGGTCCCAAGCTTAGCGCTCATCGGGCCGTCTGCTCAGCAGAATGCCCAGAAATGATGCAAAGCAAACAGTTTCACATACGGAAAAGGCTGGGCCACGAAGGCTTTACTTATAAGAAAAACTAGAAAACCAACCACCCACCAGCAGGGCAGGGAGAGTACACTGTGCATCCGCCACTCAACAAAAAGCCGTACAGCTGCTGAAAATTACTGCAGAGATGATGGAATGCCATGGAAAGCGTGTGACATGAAACTGAGTACAAGTCAGAGAGAAAGTTGCTTCACAGCATCACACTGAGCATTTTAAACACGGGGACAGAGGGAACCATGAAGGCACAGACAGGTCAGTTTGATCCCAGGACCCCGGTGGCCCTGCCTCTCCTCTTCAGTGGGCTTCAACCAACTCAACCCAGATCTACAGTGTTACTTCAAGGCTGGCATGCACGTCCATGCTGAGTGTCCAACAGTGGGCAGACAAGACCCCTGTCCTCACGTAGCTGACGTGGCAGGAGACACCAACACTGAACAAAACGAACGTACAAAATGCACAATGCGTTTAACGGCGACAGTGCAACAGAAAGAAGAGCTGTGGAGGAGGGCAGGGCGTGCTCTGCCTAGAAGGGGAGCCCAGCCCGGCCCTGGTGGAGGGGAGCTCTGCCAGCTCGGATAACAGCCAGCGCAAAGGCCCTGAGGCAGGCGCGTGCTGGGGGCTGGGGGGCTGGGGGTGGAGCCAGGGAAGACAGGAGAGGAGATGAGGTCCAGGAGACAATAGGCCACTGTGGGCCACTGTTAGTGAAACGCTTTGTCTTTCTAAAGAAAAACACTTAGATTTCTGTTGGGTTTAAAATTATTAATGGGTACAAATGGTCGACTATCACTGGTATTTATCAACTGCACAGAGTTCCCCAAGCAGCATGTCGTTAGAAATCTTTTCATTTGTTCCAGAGTTTCAGTTCTCTTGGAAACTGTCGGATCTGACAATGAGCAAACTTGCAGAAGACTTTGCCTGGGATGTGATGGTGGGTTTAGTCACTGTTTACCGGAGGACTTGTGACCAAAGAAGAAAAATGACCTGGAGTCACAAAACCAGCCAGGCAGCTTCCCGAGATCTCCCAGGCAACCTCCTCCCCACCCGGCAGCTGCCAGGGGCTCCCAGCAATGACTCCAGGCGGCACTCTCCCGGCATTCCCCACCACCACCCCGCCCACCCGCAGCTACGGGACAGCACAGGGGCTGCTGTGTGAGGTGGGCGTGCAGGCTGCTCTACTATAGTCCCCGAGTGCTTCAGAAGGCGAAGACCTGACTCTGGAAATCTGAGACCAGGAGTTCACACTCTATGCAAATCCTGAGGTAAGAGACTGGTCTTGCCCCGTCTTTGTAACCCCAGTGCAACAAAGAGCAGGCACTTTAGATATTTACCGAAATGAATTTAGCAACATCAAGCTCACTCCAAAAATGAAGACTGATAACACTAATAAGTTCTAGGTCAGGGGTTTGTGCATGCAGTTTGCTTTTTGGCTTGTTTCCATGGAAGATGATAGTTCTGAACGCAAGTTATCATTCTGAAGAGATTTCTCTCATCTGAACCAGAAGAAGAGTATTTCCCACTGCACAGCCTTTCCATCGGTGATCAACTGTGCCAACCCCATAAACAGGTAACAGCAGTATCCCCTCAGGGGCTGCTGCACGAGACTTAGCCCAGGACCCGCTGAGATGCTCCTGTCAGAAAGAAGCTCTCAAATGTCACAAGTAGCAACCAGCTTTCTGTCAATTCTGCAAGTGCAGTGTCAGTACTCACCTGATTAAAGTAACAATGCAGAAGACAAGCATTCAGATAAGAAGCTGACTGGACCAGTTTGAAAAATCGCACAAAATTGTTACTGTTCAACGCAGCAAAAGCCTGAACAGCGAATTTCACCTCAGAGGAGTTTCTAACGGCAGGATGGAACTGCTGCACTTCCCTGTTAATTAAAGGAGACGAAAGGGGTTAGAATTTGACCTTTAATTAGACAAAATTTCCATGAAAATAGATCTGACAATAAAACAGATTTCAACTATACTGAAAAAGAAGGTCTTGACATGGTCACATGTGCCAATATGTTCATGGTTTACCAATGTCAAAGCCACCACTCAGGCTGGATTGGTAACAAAGATTTTCTTTAAAAAGATGATGAGGGACTTCCCTGGTGGCGCAGTGCCAAGAATCCACCTGCCAACGCAGGGGACACGGGTTCAAGCCCTGGTCCAGGAAGATCCCACATGCCGCGGAGCAACTAAGCCCATGCGCTACAACTATTGAGCCTGTGCTCTAGAGCCCGTGAGCCACAACTACTGAAGCCCGCGCGCCCCAACTACTGAAGCCCGCGCACCTAGAGCCCGTGCTCCACAACAAGAGGAGCCACCGCAGTGAGAAGCCTGCGCACCGCAACGGAGAGTAGCCCCCACTCGCCGCAACTAGAGAAAGCCCGCGCGCAGCAACAAAGACCCAACGCAGCCAAAAATAAATAAATAAATTAATTAATTTTAAAAAGATGATGAATAGTAAAGTAAACAAATTGAAGCAATAATTTAAGAATTGATTATCAAAGAGTTACTTTAATGCCAACTGACTGCCAGCTGTGTGTTTGAAGATGACGCCTAAGAAAGTTTAACTTTGTTTTGTTTATAAATAAACGGATTTGGGGACTTCCCTGATGGTCCAGTGGTTAGGAGTCCGCGCTCTCTCTGCTGAGGGCCCAGGTTCCATCCCTGGTTGGGGAACTAAGATCCCACAAGCTGTGCAGTGTGGCCGAAAAAAAACAATTATTAATTATTCAAGAATTACTCAAGGTAGGGGACAAATGCCTATCATATACGAAAAGACTGCACAGCCATTTTCCCTAGTTTATCTCCAAGGCTTAATTTAAAATCAGTCACACACATACACATTCTGCAAGCTGACAGAGTTTCAGCATAAAGAAGGGAAACTGGGGACCCAGTTTACCAGTGACAGGAACGGAAGGCTAGTGGACTCTAACATATTTCTCATATAAATGTCTCCAGATAGATCAGGCCAAGGTTTAAGATTCATTCTTAATATCCCACCCTTAGCATTTGTTTCACACGACTTTTTCCTCTCCTGTGACTTAGACCTTTTTTTTTTCTTTTTTTTGCGGTACGCAGGCCTCTCACTGTTGTGGCCTCTCCCGTAGCGGAGCACAGGCTCCGGACGCGCAGGCTCAGCGGCCATGGCTCACGGGCCCAGCCGCTCCGCGGCATGTGGGATCTTCCCAGACCAGGGCACGAACCTGCGTCCCCTGCATCGGCAGGCGGACTCTCAACCACTGCGCCACCAGGGAAGCCCTGTGACTTAGACGTTTGACGAGGTCTGTGTGCACACGTACACGAGGCAACACGCTGGCAGCTCTGATAGGGGACCCTGAGCTTTCCTGTCCTAGTTCACTCGCCTTTTCTGCTCATACAGCAGATTCCTTCCTCGTGCTCTCCCACTGACAAGGAGAACCTGTCCTCAGAAAGGACCTGGGGCCCACTCTGGATGCACTGGTGCCAGCAGGCATCCCCAGCCTTCTGCTCCCAGTGGCTCAGCTCCAGGGACTGCACAGCCGAGCCCAGCTTTCTCACTAACGTCCCAGCGTCCGACACCAGAGAAAACTCAGTGCTCCCAGCACCACTAATCCTAAGTGCTCTCTTCCTGGTTAAGCTCTGCCTTTCCCTATGGCTTAGGCTGGCTTCTGAACTGGGAAGTTCACCTTAGGATGTCCCCCTTGTTGAGATTGAGCAGAACGTTGTAGCCCTGGAACTCCGCTTCACTGGCACAGAACACGCCCTTGTTTCTCAGGTCTTGGTACATCTCCTTCAGACTCTGAAGGCACTTGGTCATGTTCTCATTGTTGATCTTGGCATCAAAGGAGGACATGGGCTCCTCACACATGAAGTGAGCACAGTGGATGTGAAACCGGGTGCACTTCTCAATCAGAGACACCGTCACTGGGTCACACAGGTGCTGCTGAGTGATGTCCTGGACACGGGTGAGGCGCAAGATTACACGTGCACATGCGCTGTACGCACACACGCACACACCTTACATACACGTTCCTCGTATACACATAGATCTCATTAACATATTCCCATGCATAAGAATCAACTATTAGAAAAAGCATGCTTATTACCTGAATTTCTCAGATTTCAATTTGAAACAAAGCCCATGAAGTACATTTTAACAGGACTTTGTAATGATTTTAAGTAACAGTATTTTTTGTCACGGATGAAATGTAACTGAGTAAAATGACAAGAACTCTCACTTTCACTCTGGACTTCACAAGTGGCTGATACCTTCCGTATGCCCCGCGTGCGGTTCCACACGAAGTCGTACCAGTCCCGCAGGCTGCCCTCCTTCTGGTCCATGATCTGGGTCACCAGGTAGTCCATGGTCCTGCTAAGCACCGCCGAGGGACGCAGCTCATGCGGCAGGGGCTCCTCCTGGTCTGCTGAGGAGCGGCTGTACTCCTTCACGGCTGCCGCGTGGTCCACCTGAGGGCAGGGAATAGAGACGAGCAGCTGGGTGGCAGGTGCTAGGCCGGCCTCCCAGCTGCTGTGCCCGAAAACGGGGAAAATCACACACACACGCTTAAATAAGGTCAATACTACAGAATACAATTTTAAAACGTAAAATTTCTCTTTGAAGGTAACAATTAAAATTCAACGACAAAATAGAGAAACTTGTTTTTGGCAAACATGACAAGAAGTGAAGATAAGAGGCTATCACATCAACACACAGAGGAATTTTAGTGAAGACACACCTGCTTGGCTCCAAGCACAGAGGTGTGACAGGTAAAGGACGTTAAAGATTCTAAAAGATCTCAGCCACGCTCAAGCACCAGATTAAGTCTACACGGACCAGAAATGGAGCCGGCAGTGCGGAGGGCGAGGTGAGGCAGGGGAGCAGCAGGGCCTGGGGAAGGCCCTCGAGAGTCTGGAGCTGCATCTTCCACCTGCAAGAAGAGGCTGAAGAGGTGCGGCTGAGGGTGGAGCAGAGACGCCCAGAAGACCATGCCCTGGGCACCGGCTGTGAGCTGTCATCACCGTCTCCTGGGGCAGGAGCGCTGGGCCTTTGCCTTGACAGCTGCTGCCTAGCTGGGGACCCTGAGTCAGGCGGAGGCAGCTGTGTGAAACCACCGGCCAGGAAAGGAGCAGAAGCAAAATTAACAGCAAAAGAATCTAAAATGGTGCAGATTTCTGGGGAAACAATTGGGAACGTGCACTGACACATATTCAGGAACCTTAAGAAAGGTCACACATCTGATACAGCACTTCATGCGCAGGATCCATCAGAAGGAAGGAAGCTGAATACCTTAGAGGCATTACACACAGTATGCCCAACAGAATTCTTAATAACACTGAAAAATCAGAAACAGCCTAATGATTGCAAAATGGGGAGTTTGGACAGAGCTACATAATCAAATAATATGCCTACATTCAAAGTTTTGAATGCTTACTAAGACTTCACCATAACAAAAGAAAATGCTCCTATAAAATGTTAAGTGAAAAAGATTCATACAAAATCATACCTAGAGCATCA